>NC_134860.1:76012914-76324973 GCF_049852395.1 Peromyscus maniculatus bairdii
AAATGGATTCAATAATAAGGACAGGAGAACTGAAGGGTAAATGTACAAAGTCTTTTAAGCACAGTGCCTAGCTCTTAGCTCTTATTTATTTACTTTTGGTTTCACTATGCTACTCTAACTGACCTGGAATTTACTGTATAGACCACACTGCCTCTGCCTTCCAAGTGCCAGGATTAAAGGCATGTACCACCATGCCCAGCCCTAGCTCTTAGCCTGTGGTAAAGGTGCCCTACCCTAATTATAAGTATAGAGAAAGGCTTTATAGTCTTTCATTTCATTTGATTTTAGTCTGCAAGGAAGGCAAAGAGAGGCTTACTGTTACTTATCACAGATTAAATGGGGTCAGTGATTTCACGTCTGTGAAGCCCACATCAGTGAAATTGCTGGAGGGAAAACGCACTTGGCACTCTTGGCCATGTCTTATTTCTAGGCTTCCAGTTCAGCTAAAATTTTAACATTGACCAATATCTACTAGTTTTCCTTTGTGTGCTTGGCCCTAATCACCAGGGCCTTTGCTCACTTTCTTTTCCTTTCTTTCCTTTTCAAAATAGAATGTCCTCTGCTATATCATCGAAATAAAGGCCATTAGGCTGTGACCATCCTTATTTTTCTATTATTTTACTCTTTGTTACTTTTCTACTTTCTCCTTCCTCCCTCCTTCTCTCCCCCTTTCTTCCTCTCCCTCCTCCTCCTCCTTTCCCCTCCTTCCTTATTTCCTTCTGTACTTTGACACTTTTACTATATAGCCCAAACTAGCTTCGAACTGCTGATTTCGCTGCCTCAGCCTCTTGGTTGCTGGACTATAGGCCTGCATTATGATGTCTAGCTCTTTGCCGCTTCCATCTCCAAACCATCTGAAGAGGAATAAGAAGGTGTCTCTTCTTGATGCTATGCTGGAATCTTCCATCTGCATTCACTCTCTCCTCTCTTTCATTCCTTCAGGGACCTTGTGTTTTCATTGGTTAAGCCCCGCCCCCCACCCTGCCGTTTTTTTTTTTTCTCTTTTGTATTTTTTTGTTTCTTTGCTCAGTATAGACTTTTTACTTAATTTTCTCATCTCAACAAATCACACTGCTGTACTCTTACCTACTTTCAACTACTCTACCCCAAGCATCATGGTCAACTTCTTGAAAGCCTTCTCTTTAGCCTTTGATTTGAAATGTGAGTCCATGGACTAATTTTAATACTCACTTGAACAAGACAGAGTTTTTGCTTTAAAAAGCACTGATGCTATGCCCATCAGACCAAGAAAATGAACCCTCTGGATCTTTTCTTTATTTGTTTCTTTGTGAGTAAAGCTTGGCTTCTGTCTCTAGTACTTGTCTGGTACAGGTGTAGACATGACAAGCAACGATATTCTCAATAGAAATATGTATTATATATATGTATATATACATAAATATATATGCATATGACTTAAATTAAAAATACCATGTGTGTTGATGACATCATAAGACCTAGAGTGCCAAAGTCTCCCTTGTAACTGAATTTGTAAGACTACAGAATGGTCTGGGGAAAGCAATTGTTCATTTTTATCTAAGCTTTTGTCAAGAGACTTTCAAAGGAATTTTCTCTTCCAATATGTAAGAAAGGGAGAGCATTATGGCCAACTATTCAAATTACAAAAACTGTAAAAACATATAGTATTTTTCAACTGCATTGAGTGCGCACACATACAACAGATCCTTATAACCCAGTAAACAAGATACGTAAGAAACAGTGGTAAGAAATTACGTATTAGATAAGCATGTTGTCAACCTTGTTCCTTAAATGATTTTAAAAATTTGAATAGTTTAATAATTTCTCCCAAGGAGGGCATGATGGTGCGTCCCAGTTCTTGGGAAGTAAAGTGAGGAAGACCAGGAAGTTTGAAGCCAATTCAGGCACAGGAGACCAGGGCCCAAGAAAGATAACAGCATTTCTTTCTTTCTTTCTTTTTTTTTTTTTTTTTTTTTTTTTTTTTTGGTTTTTCGAGACAGGGTTTCTCTGTGTAGCTTTGCGCTTTTCCTGGAGCTCACTTGGTAGCCCAGGCTGGCCTCGAACTCACAGAGATCCGCCTGGCTCTGCCTCCCGAGTGCTGGGATTAAAGGCGTGCGCCACCAACGCCCGGCCAGCATTTCTTTATGGATGTATTTTAAATTAGCCAGCATCTCCCTGTTAAACATCAAGTTTTATGCTACTGTAAATTACAGCTGTATAATGTATGGATTTAAAAACATCCCTCCTAAGTGCTCAGGGACACAACCTCTAGATTCCACACACTTCTGAAAAGCCAAAGTGCTCCCCTCAGAAAGTTGATGGCAGCTATCACATGGAGGCAGAGGCAGGAGGATTACAAGTCTGCATCCCAACCTCTCCAAAGCAACCAGGCGAGAAGTGCAAGTGAGCTGGGAACAGAGGGGCAGCTGTGAGTGTAAATGGCTGCAAGAAAGGCGGAGTTAAAATATGGCTGAGGGATGGAGATGGGGTGAAATCTGTGATTTCAGGGCTGTTTTTAAGCCTACAAATCTATGCTTTAGCATATAATACCTGTGATAAGCCCTTTTGTGCCATCTTTTACTCACCTAAATTACTACCCAGTTTCTATGTATTTGCTTTTATACATTTAGTGACATCCACAGTTCTTGCAAGTGGAATGTTTTGTGGGGTGCGGGATTCTATAGCAAGTGAAACAAAAAGTTGAAGTCTCAAAACAGCAACAGACCAAATCAAATCAACAAATGAAAACTAAATCTCCAAACCTCCATACTTCAAATGTCTGTGGATCTCCTTCTGAAGTTGTTATTATTACTTCACTTCTGAGCCTCTCTCTTGGCATGTTTAACATAATTTCTTCATTTCTCTCTTGTCTATATCTTTTACAGGACAGGTACTTCTCTGTTCATATAATAAATATAGTATAATATATTGTATCATAATATATGTGTATAATAGGGCATTGGATAAATGTTTGTTGAATACATGTGATTCAGTGATATTATTCAGGTCTCTTAGCCAGTGGTAGTGTCCTGGCTGAGTTTCCTTCTGCATTTTTATTTGTACACATACATTTGGGTGAGCTGACTAAACCTAAGTATTTGGACTGATACAGAAATCTCTTCCTATGTTGGTAGACATTGGATTCAAATCCTCAAATGTTCCTCCATTTTACAAAATACTTGTTCATTGCTTTTTTGCTGAGGGATTGATTAATAGACCTTCCCTGGGTAAATTGGGCTAATGTGTATCATTATGAGTCAGAATCTATCAGGGAAGAGAGTAAAGCTGGTTTTCTCAATTACTGACCTCCATGAAGGAAGCGTGCTTTTGTTTCTAGATGCTGGTGTGACTTTCTCCGCGTTCTCTAAGGAGATTCCTGACCTTGGTTTAATCAATACGTCCTGTTTACATTCTGCTCGCTTGCAGACCTCCATCCATTGGTGCCTCCACCTCAGGGATGTGGAGAGATCATCACAATCCAGCCTGTTTGGGCTCACTAGTCAGTACTTTATCTAGACGCATTACCTATTTGGGGTTAAATTCTTCTTTCATTTCCTTCCTGGGATTCTGTTTCATTAACAGTTTGCTGCTGCATAACTGCTTCCTGGATTCTAGAGTACTTTCTATAGGTTTTGTTTCCTTTTTTTTTTAAAAAAAAAAAACATGGAAAACATCTATTTTGCCTGTCAAAATGGGAAAGCTCAGTGTACTTTAAGACTTTTATGAAATGAATATGAATAGCTTCCCATCTTTGAGTGATGGAGCCAGATCCCAATCAGAACTTAAAAGCGATGATTCCTATAACTCTCTTTCATAGCTCTTCCTCTGGGAAAATCCATTTTTTTTTTTTGTTACTGTTGTTGTTTATTTAAACCCAGCTGCTTTCTGGCATTCCTTTGGACTTGCTGAAAACTTCTTTTCTCCTGTGTTGTAGAACGTGTTTCCACTCCTTATTAAATTTAATCTTTGTCTTGAGAATGTTATCTATTTTTCTTTGGCATGTTAAAAAATGACCATAGTGTCAGAGTGAGCAAAAAGCAAGTGGGTTTGGTGGTTATTTAAATCAGGTTCAAATGTGCCAGAGCCATGGTGACAGCAATATCAATATGAAGTCACATGTCTGAAGGCGCTCTAGACAACTAATTAAAAAATAGAACTCTTTCTAGTCAAGTGGATAGCTTTTTTCAGACATAGGCTACTCCATTTCTCCACAGCTTTAAGTGTCTAAGTCACAAGGGAGTTGGATTGGGTTATTGAGAGTCTTTTCCTGAATATTTTGGTAGAATGTGTGACACACACACACACACACACACACACACACACACACACACACACACACACACACTTTGAATGAACTATTTAATTGTGCATTATTTAACATGTTTGGTGGGGAATTTCTTGTTTCCATCAGAATATTTCACAAACTCACTTCCATAAAAATGGATGTTGCTATCATTTGAACTGAAATAAAAATGTGAAATTTTGATTCTGCAGTTTATCCAGTCAGGTTGGGAGGGGGAGCTTTGGGAACATCTTGGGGCCTCCATCATAGTGCTTGTGGGTTATGAGAGGGGAGACTATCTTGGAATTTCTGGGACCATGGCAACTCAGGGATTTGGGGTTTGAGATAACTTAAACATCGTGATTCTTCCTAAATCTTCCATAACAGATCACATTTTGATATTTTAAATTTCAGAGTAACAAACTAGAGGAGAAAAGGCAACTTCAAGAAAGCCTCAGAAGAGACGCATTCCGAGAGCATCACCAACAGTAAGTTTGTGCTCTCGGAACTTTGTTTCTTTATAGGATTATTGTTCAGGTTCCGGGCTCTGGAAAAGGATAACTTTTCAAACATGGGGAGTTATATTGTGGGCACTATATTAATCATGGAATTAGAGATTGGGACACTCATACTCATCAAAGCGTTCTCTAGCAGTCAAATGATAAGCAGTATTCCGACTCAATTTGAGGAATTTGTCCCTGTAAATAAGTTAGATTCCAGGGTACTTCTGATTATACTGATCTCCAGAGCATTGTGTAAGGAGGGTGGTGTTTGAGGTGAAATATCTGCAATATCCAAGTGAGGTCTAAACTAAGTAGTATTATTTTGTGTGGTGAGGGCTGTTTTACTTTTTTTTTTTTCTTTTGATTTTTCCAGACAGGGTTTCTCTGCATATACCTGGCTGCTCTGGATATCACTCTAGACCAGGCTGGCCTCAGACTCCCAAGTGCTGGGATTAATGGCATGTGCTACCGCACTGAATCCGTTGTATTTTTTCTTGCCAAGAGTTGAGATATTATTTATTAATTATCAATGGTTATAAACCAAGGTAATTTTTCTAGTGTGATTCCTGAATAATATTATTTAATATGCTAATACTATACTTGGATAATGCAGAAAATCTGTTACATCCTTTAAAGAAACCACAGCCGCATGAATAGAAAAGGAGTTCCCACCCGGGTGCATTTCTCCTTACCAAGTTAAGGTCAGAGCTGGGGAGGTTGAAGGATCTGCCTTCAGCCAGTTGAGACAGGGCAAGACAGGAGAAATTCTTGGAGTTTCCAAAGGTTGGAGGCTGTTCTACACAGCCTCCTGTCTTTTCAAAGTCCCCCAGCACCTTGAGTTTGTGTTTTACTAAATGCTAAAGATCAGTCACCCTTTAATGTAAAGAAGAGAAGGAGGCCCTTGCTCCCAGCCACCGCACACACGATCGGCCGAGCTGAATTCAATTACATGCACATTTCACTCAGGCTCTTTCTCCTGCTTATCACGCAAGTCCGGGTTAGCCAGGAAAAAAGGAAAGTTGGCTAGAAAAAACGAGAAGTATCTCAAATTGATTTTTAAAGCCTATTGAGAAACACAAGAAGTATAGATGTGTCAGGGTTTTTTTTTTTTTTCCTTTTAAGAACATTGTGTTCAGAATTACTTTTTAAATTAAGGAGACCAATAGCTGAAGAATCGAATGACCATTATATAGCTGGAAATGTGAGAGGAACTTCTTAGAAAAGGTGGATCCTCTATAGAAAGGTCTTTATCGCTTTTTCTTAGAACCGGTTTAGAGTGGGAGAAAACGCCTAGCAAAGCCGTTAGAGTCCTAGCAGCGCAAAAATTTCACCAAACCGCTCCCGGGCCCTCGGCCTCCCACGCCCGAATGAGATTCTCTTGAAGCTGTCAGGCGAAGGAACACAAAACAGAAACCAAATAAGCAGTTCTTTCAAACGAGTCGATACCTTGCCAGTGTCAGCATGCCGTGCTGGGTGGTGCGAACGGCAGACCAGGAACAATGTGTTTTTGCCGTTGAGAAGGGCAGTCCTGGACTTGAGCAGACTGTAAACCCAGCCGCTGGAGGAACGGGGAGAAGGTGCACCATGGCCACCCTAGGTACCCCAGAGCATCGGACCGTGCTCTTTCTTCACACCTTGTTCCCGACTCTGTTCATTTGCTTCTGATTATTTTTAGTGTTGTCAATTATTTAGCTAACAGGCAGAAAACTAGGCTTTTATTGACAACCAAAGGCACTCTCCTGAGTATAATAATGAAGGCAGTTTATTGAATGCCTGTGAGGTTGCTTTCTAATTGTACGCATTAATCTGCCCATGCAAGCTGGCTGAAAATACACAAGCAGATTGCACATGCAGATGGAGCACGCAGGATGGATTTTATGAAAAGACCTCCACAATGCACTTCTGGAGCACTGTCTTTTCCTTAAAAATCGAATGGCTGTGACTATTGCCATTGGCAGCTGAGAGCAGACCCGATTAATGACGCATTAAGTTTGCCACTCTGGCTGGGGACGTTCTCCAATTTCACAACTCAGAATTAGTTCTAGGATTCTCGGACCTGAAAGCAGAGAGTAGAGATGGGCCTTTAACCTTGGCATAATTTTCACCATGACTTTTAGTCTCTACTTACTGCCTATAAAAATTCAAATGTGCTTTTTTGGGTGTGGGGTGGTGGTGGTGGTGGTGGTGGTGGTGGTGGTGGTGGTGGTGGTGGTGGTGGTGGTGGTGGTGGGTACTTTCCTATGGGCTGATAGTACAGAAGGATGCCCAGCTCTGAAATGACAGTGAAGGAGCCTCCATTTTTAATATCAAAGAGAGATTGTTATTATTTACAACACTGAGTAAAATAAATGTCAATATTTTAATTTTTTCAGATTTCCTTTCCTTTCTCTTTTAAAAAATGTTTTATTCATTTTTTGAGAATTTCACATAATTATTTTGATCATATTCAACCCAACTCCTCCCCTTAACTCCGCCCATCTTGCTACCCACTCCCCAACTTTTTGTCCTTTTTCTTAGTCTAATAATCCACTGACTCCAGTATATTTTAAATTTTAATGGTAATTTATCCTAGGAGTGTTGTCATTTTTATAATTATGTCTTTTTATCTTTTTAATTGTGTGGTTTTTGGATGAATTTTAGTATGGATTGAGGTGTAGTCTTTTTTGGTATTTTGTTGTTTGGTTTTTGAGACAGGGTCTCACCATGTAGCCCTGGCTGTCCTGGAACTTGCTGAGTAGATTAGGCTGGCCTTGAACTCACCAAGAGCTGCCTGTCTCTGGCCTCCCTGAGTGCTGGGATTGAAGGTGTGTGCCACCATACCTAGCTTGGTTTTGAGCCTATTGAGGAATGATAGTGAAGGCCAGATAGGGCCAGACAATTTGCTTTCTGGTAGTAGGAAAAATAGTATTCTCTGAAGATTTTTCTGGGAGCATATGAACTGGCATGTTTTAGATGCTTAAAATTATAATTCATCTCTAGTGATTATTTACTGTAAGATGATGTGTTTATGTCACCTAAGAAGTACGAAGTGCTGGGCTCTTTCAGATTGAAGCAAGACACTGCTATGTAGTTGAGAAATGGGACGTCAGGCTCTGTGATAGATACCGAGTCTTGAAAAACAAGTTTAATCTTTGGGTTAAATTTACTAGAGGTACATCACACCCCCCACCCCCAAACCCGCCCGCTTTACAGATACAGTCTTGGGTAGCTGAAATTTTCCAAAGTGACAGAGATAGTAAGTAATTCAGCCAAATTTAGGCCCCAAATTTTGGGAGATTTTGAAAAATAGATAATCTGAGGGCACAGGGCACCTTGAAGGTCGGGAATAGCAGGGCTGGTGGTGTGACGTGACAGCATGGATTCTTGAGGTGAGACTGTCGGAGAGGGCACAGCAGCTCTTTTCACTGAGTTCTACATTTGGTCTAGGGTGGGCAAAAGAAAGGCTGGAAAAAAAATTAGTGTTCTCTCCAGTCATCAAATACGGGCAAGACCCCCACTCCCCGGGTCCAACCCTGATTAATCCTGTGGCTGATCTCAGGTTAGAGGGGATGAGTGTCATGATCTATCTGCGGTGTGCTCTTCTTTCAAGGTACAGTCTCCAGAACTGTTCAACAGGACCGAGAGGTTCAATTATTTAAAGTTTATTCATTTACTAGTGTATATGGTGTGTGTGTGTGTGTGTGTGTGTGTGTGTGTGTGTGTGCATGCGTGCACACGTGCATGCGTGTGCATGTCCAGTGTACCTGTGGAGGTCAGAGAACAACTTTCAGATGTAAGCTTTCTCCGTCTACTCTGGGATCCTGGGATCCAGCTCAGGTTATCAGGTTTGTGAGGCAAAGCACTTTTTTTGGCCACTACGCCATCTTGCTAGCCTGAGGATTTCAGCTCTTAAAACTGTGGTTGGAAAACCTTTTGGAACCAAGCCCATTTCCCAAAAGAACCTTACTCCTAAACTGCATGCACCTCCCCACAGCTCTGCCCTGGGACTGTAATATCAGGAAGTTTTACTCATCCCACCGTCGGACCCATGCATCTCTTTTATTTCCACTCAAATAGTTATGTGTGCTAAGTTCCTCAGAGGCACATCTGCATCTCTTTCAGCTTCCCAGAGCTGTGAAGCCAGACAGGTCTGCTGAATGCGCATACTTTGGCCCCAAGTTTACCTTCTAATCTGCTCGCAAAACTTCTAATGCCCTTCATGGGAACTTCTGAAAGACACTTAAGGGCTACAGTGTTCCCTTGTCCATGTGGTAGGCTTTGATCCAACCCTTGAGTTTTATAATTTAGGTAAGGTGACTGGAAAGTCATCCTGTTCCTAACTTTCTAGCATATGCTAATGAAGTGAACTCAGAGATATAAAATCCCTGAGTCTATTTTGTTTCGAATGAAAGTGAACAGCTTATGAAAGATCCGGTCTGAGGGAAGTCCTTACTGATGAGTGTTAAGGCATGCTGTTGAGGGGAAGGGCACATCAGATTTCTACCCTGCAGCTAGCAGGGCCTCTGTCACCCATGTCCTTTGGTTCTCTCATCTTGGCACTTATCACATGCCTGTTTCTTCTGTGTTCCCTGGTGACCCTAGGGACTCCTGCAACATCTTTTCCAACTATCTCTTCTCTTGATTTTCTCAAATTCGGGGTCACACTTAGTTTTTCAATTTGTAAATTACATTGCTTTATTATTGTGTTTATGTGTATTGTGTAGGCACACACGTGTGGAGAAGCCAGAGAGAGTTGGTCCTCTCCACAATTTGTGTCCCAGGGATTAAGCTCAGGTGGTAAGACCTGGCACCCTTACCTGCTGAACCATCTCACACCCCCCCCCCAATTTAGTTTTTAAAAAACATAGATTGGGTCACATTATGCCCTATTCCAAAAGATTTTATTTCTCATTCCTGTTGCCTAAAAATAAACTCTAGTCTCTGTAGTTGAACTTGAGGGTTCTATGAGGTGCCTTAGTAAGATATCAGAAGGAACTTACAGGATTTGGGTCTATGCCAGGTGAAAGGTCTGAGGAAGCAGGGCTTTGCCCTGAGTTTTCTGGTATCAGGAATCAGGTTGTTACATGGCTGTCTTATCCCTTTTAAAAATCAGTCATGGGTGAAGACCAGAGCAAGTCCATACTGCCACTGACAAAGCAGTGACAGTCATTCCTTATAACCAGGATTTTGAGGTGTTTGGTCATTGTTATGGTTTGTAGAAGGCTTGTATGCTTTTTCGGTGTTCATACATTGTGGTGGGTTGAAAGAAAATGATTCCCGTGGGCTCACAGGGAGGGAGTGACACTATCAGGAGGTGTGGCCTTGTTGCAGTAGGTGTGGCCTTGTTAGAGGAAGTGTGTCACTAGGGGATGGGCTCTGAGGTTTCAGAAGCTCTAGCATCTCCCTCTCTTCCTGCTGCCTGCGGATCCAGATGTGGAGCTCTCGGCTCCTCTCCAGCACCATGTCTGCTTATGTGCAGCCATGCTTCCCACCGTGCTGACAACGGACTAAACCTCTGAACTGTTAAATCAGCCCCAATGAAATGTCTTCCTTTGTAAGAGTTGCTGCAGTCATGGGGTCTCTTCATAGCAACAGAAACCCTAAGACAGACATGTTGCCGAGTGACTTTATACTTTATATCACAGTCATACAACAACCTCTTCCGGTGTTAATATTACACGGAATTGTTTACTTTCCACAGGAGAACACCAAAGCCTAGACATCAGTACTAGGTTCATTTTCATTTTTCTCTGTAACCAAAAAAAAAAAAAAAACTTTTTTGATCAGAGTCTTATTGTAGAACAGTCTAACTTAATTCTCTTCATCGCTGGAGCCTACCATTAGTGTCTCCCTCCTGGGAGGGAAGAGTATTTGGGCCTTGACTTCCTTAGTCCAAATTGTAACGACTTTCCTCCAGCTGGAGAATGTTTTAGAGCCTCTTTGGGACTCTATTCCCTCAAGTACACCATGGAATGAATGCTGCTGATAGCTGCTACTCATAGGAAGACTGATGAATACAGTGCACAGAAGATGCTAACGTATGTATATAGTGCTCAAGGCAACATGCTGGGCCCAGTAGACGGGCACAGCCAGGAGGAAGGAAGACAGAGTAGCGGAGCTCAACCTTGGCTATGGTGGTAATCTAATTGTACTGAAATGTGATTTTGAATGTATGTTAATAAATAAAATTGCCCGGGGGTCAGAGCTATTAGAGCCATAGCAAGAGTGTGGCGGTGGTGGCACACGCCTTTAATCCCATAGATCTCTGTGTGTTCAGGGATACAGTCAGCATTGGAGACATATGCCTTTAAGACCTAGGGGGCTGTACATTCAGACAGTGATGAGGCAGTCACGTGTTTGGGTTTACAACCAATGAGAAGGCAGAACAAAATACTATAAATAGACAAACAGACAGGAAATAGGTCTCTTTTCGGGAAGCTGGGACACCACAGGTGGAAGGGTGAGATTTTAGCTCTGAGCTCTGACCTCTCGGCTTTCTCTTTTACATTGTTTCTGGGTTTCTTACTTAATAAGACGGTTGGTTACATCTATACTTGGCCCTAGGGCTAGACCCTGGGAACCACTTTTTGAATCCAGGAGATTCACAAAGGCAGCCCTGGGGCCAAAGCCTGGCCCTGGTGAACACAGCACACCTTGGGGAAGGTATGTCCATCCTGGAGAAAAGTTCTCCACAGCCAACTTTATCACTTCCATGTGGTTCTGAAAGTCTCTCTGGAGGAAAAAAGAAAAAAAAAAACAAAACAACACAAGAAAAGGGACTCTAGACAAATAAATAATGAAACAAAGAAGGAGGAAGATTGAAATGGCAGAAAAATGTCAAAGAAAATGAGATTTATGGTTCAAATATGTAACTGGCCTCCTTTTCCCTCCTTTCCCCATTTTCTTCCCCTCCTGTAGCTAGAGTTTTCCTGCCCGGTCCACAGTCAGGACAAATCTCTCTCACCCGCCAGTCCTGCAGCCGCTCAGACCCAACCAAGTAAACACAGAGACTTATATTGCTTAAAAACTGTATGGCCGTGGCAGGCTTCTTGCTAACTGTTCTTATAGCTTAATTTAACCCATTTCTATTAATCTATAAATTGCTGGGTGGCTTACCGGTATCTTACATCTCGCTTTTCATGGCAGCGTCACTCTGACTCAGCCTTCCATTTCCCAGAATTCTCCTCTCTCCTGTCCCACCTATACTTCCTGCCTGGCTACTGGCCAATCAGTGTTTTATTTATTAACCAATCAGAGCAACACATTTAGCATACAGAACGCCCCACAGCACACCCCTCCCCTCCTTTCCTTCCCTGAGCAAAACCAGGATGAGGTCAAGAGCACGGAGGACTGTTGCACTAGAAGAGAGAGACACGAGCTCAAGAGAAGGGTCTGAGCTGCACTAAGTGTGGTCCCCTTTGGTGCAAGCACAAAGGCTTGTGAGCTCCTGGTGCCAACTGAAAAACTGGCGTGCACGCGTTTAGTTGTGCACACTAATCCACTATACAAATAGGAAATATAACAACAGGGGGAAATGTGACACATGACAATTTGGTCATTACAACGAAAAGCAGAAAAATGTTGAATTTTTATGGTAAAATATAAGAAAGTAAAATATTAAGTCTAACAAGCTAGTGCTTCCAAAAGGTATATAAATCATGTTTATTTATTTTTAAAAATCCTCTTGGGTAGCATAAAAATAAATATCTAACTCTGTGTTATTATGAGTAACAGCTATAAAAGAGTTAAAATCAAAAGCGTGGAAAATATATCCATAAATGCCAGCAAAAGAAAGCAGATGTAGCAATATTAATATGAGACAAATTGAATTCTAGGTGAAAAGTGTTCAATATTTTATGAAGATAAATACATAATCCCAAAGAAAATGAAACATAAATCTTCAGTAACATAGATTTGAAATGTATGTAGGACACAAAAATTAGACAAAATACTATTATATAGTTTCTAATATAGCATATGGATTTGCTGAAATTTTCTTTTATTTAGGTAAATCTCCATAGAAATGAATCAATCAAATAAGCCAAAAGAGTGACATAAAGAATAAAGACATTGAATAATAATTACTCCATATGATTTTATAGACATGGTGATAAAAGCACTGTACCCAGTATATGAGAACACATTCCTTGTGAACATTGTGTTAACTTCTATAGCATTGACCATGGCCAAAACCTCAGAGACTGTTGGTATATTCCAAATGTCTCTCCAAATCCTGGATAACCCTAACTCTTGAAAAATATAGTAAAACTAGAAATTGTGCAGTAAGACATTTTAAAGTCACAAAAATTTAAGTGCTCCCTTTTACTCTTTTTTCCTAGTTTTAAGACGAAGTTGCTATGTAGCCTAGGCTGATCTAGAACTCAATCCCTCTGCTTTAGTCTTATGAGTGTTGGGGTTTTGAGTATGAGCCACTATGAAGAGCTTAAATATCCTTTTAAATGACTAATGTGGAAAAGTAGAAATTAGTTTGTGATAAAAGAATAAGAATTTTAAAACTCTGATAGGTATAGCTACATGTTCATAGTTTTGTAACCAATAGATAATTAGATCCATTAAATGCTACAGAAGATCCACGAGGAAATCCACAGTCATATGAGAATTCAGTACTTAAGACTTTAGCTATCTATGAAGCAAGTGTTTCTTAAAATCAGGATCAAACAGATGGATGATTTGACAAATTGTATTGAACAAATACAGTTAGAATATAATGGTATTTTATAATTTTAAGGTTTATTCCTTTTAAAATATTATAGAAATCCCAGAAGCAGTGAAGAAAATAAAAAGACCTAAGGACATAATGCTTTTAACTTTATAATAGAAGGCATAGTGAACAAAACTACATGTAAATGGTGGTCTAAGAGAAAACGTTGCCTAAAATATAATGGGATAAAGACCTAATTCACAAAGGATTTTTCCACAATATGATAAGCCAACTCTAGGAAAACTGACAAAGTACTTGAATATGCAATTAAGAGGGAAATATTCAGAGAAACATAAATACAAATTTTATGACTTCAATGAAAAGTATCAATGTATTGATAATCACTAGCATTTGGAAACATGCTTTCATTGATTGATAAGGAGTACCTAGTATGTTAGTATGTGTTCAGGACTGCACTAGGTTCTGTATGTGTTGTGTGAGCAAATGAATGTGATTCCATGACTAAATATGGAAATTCAGATGATGCTGCCAAAGGCATACATAGTTGGTGGTCATTTCCTTACAGGAGCACAAGTTAGAGAGATGTACAATGACCAAGAGAAGTGGGACCCAGAGGAGTAAATCTCCTCAGTGTGATCAGGAACTCCTGACTCACTGAGAAGTTGACATTCGAACTGAGGGCACATGGAAATTTGTGAGCAACTATGTAGGACATGTAGATTTAGAAATTGTGATGTTACTATAAACCATGCAAATGGATAAAAATCACTTAAGAGAGATTATAGATTTGAGAGATGAGTCATGACCAAGGGTGGAGGAGCTCTGTCATTTAGAGTTTAGATTGATGTGTAAGAATATCTGAGAAGAATGGTTGGGTCATGGAAATGAAGGGACACACATTTCCACAAGGATAGAACTGTCAGTTCTCCATTGCTGCTCAGAGGGGAAGTCAAGGCCCTGCCTCACCAGCAACTAAGGAGGAAAATGTTTGGCTCAGGGATCATCATACAGTGTGATTCAATCAACCAAAAAGAAGCTGGCTTATTAAGAGTTTCAGTGAGGGGCTGGAGAGATGGCTCAGAGGTTAAGAGCACCAGCTGCTCTTCCAGAGGTTCTGAGTTCAATTCCCAGCAACCACATGGTGGCTCACAACCATCTGTAATGAGATCTGGTGCCCTCTTCTAGCCTGCGAGGATACATGTAGACAGAACACTGTATACATGATAAATAAATATATAAATATTAAAAAAAAGAGTTTCAGTGAAACTTGGAGAAGGGGTTGTGAATTCAATGAGATGGGCAGTAGCTAGACAGATCAAGTGGGCCATAAAGAAGCCAGATTTGTATCTAGTTCCATGGGAAAACCACCAGAATCATCATCATCATCATCATCATCATCATCATCATCATCATCATCATCTCCAACTCCTCTTCCCCTACCTCTCTTTCTCTCTTTGTCCCTCTACTTTTTCATTTTAAAGAAGTAACCACTCAGGTAGCTGTACTGAGACTGTATCTAAGGAGATGAGAGGGAAATAGAGACATATGAATGACATTATGTAGTAGTTTAGGTGGGAGTTTACAGTGGCTTTACTTAGGGTGATTTTCAGGCAGAGAACAGAACAAATACCTATTGTTTGGAAAATCTGTATGGAACATGAGTAGGATATGCTGGTGTATAGGAGTGGGGAGAAGGAAGAATCAAAGATGTGCTGTATTGGATGAGTGGTGGTAGCATTCACTGAGATGGGGACCATTAGGTATGAATCAAAGTTTCAGGAAAAAATACCAAAGTTTAATTTTTAAAGTGCTAAGCTTGAGATACCTGGGAGATGTGAAATGAACAGTTGCACATATCAGTTTGTGAGTAAATATGTGGGATGTATAAGTTTAGAAATTACTAGCATATTGTATAAATATAAGCCATGAAATGCATGATATCACTTACGATAAACTGCATTTGAGCAGAATCCCAGGGCCAACTATACAGGAGCTAAACTCATTTAGAGTTCAGGTGGATGCAGAAGTCCATCTGAGAGGCAGAGTATGGAGTGTGGGGTCTTGGGAATCAAGAGGGCTAGACAGTTCTGCGAGGAGGGATTTGTTAATTCTCCATTGCTGCTGAAACGCTGAGCGAGAGGAAGCCAGTGTTATGACTAAGAGGAAATCACTTCTGATCCTGACAGGAACTAAAGATTTGGATGAGAGTGGGGATGGAGCCTGATTGGGATAGATGCAAGACTAAAGGGAGATGGAAGTAGAGATGCCCAACTCTTGAGTAATTTGAGAAAGAGAACCAAAAAATGCTGTAACAGGAGGAGGTTGTGGGACCAAGGGAGAGTTCCTAAAGTGTCTACACTTGTGTGAAGATACAACAAAGTTCACCAGAAGAGAGAGAGGACAGAAGGGAAATGAAAGGAATAAAGTTCTTAAGGTCTAAAGGGTAGGTTAATGACAATGTAAATCAAGGGTTTAACCAATGGCTAGAAAGAGGCAGTATATGTACACACTAATGTTGATGCACATATGAGTTTGGTCTTCCTCTCTATTCACTTCTCCTTCCTACTTCTAACCCCAAACCCCTGGCATGTTCCTTCCCTCAGGTCTTACTCAGGACCCCTGCTAGAGACTCAGGGGGTACAGGTGTTTGACTTGATCTGGGTCTGGCAGGTTTTTTCAGACAAAATGATGGAAGGAAAGAGAGGAAGAAATAAGTTAAAAGCAATTGTGAGGATATTTATTTTTTTTAAAACAAAATTGGTTGTGATATTAAAAGCTATATAAAAAGTGAAGATAAGTGGAAGCTGATGGTCAGAAAGGAGTTGGGGAATGGTGACGATGATTTAGACATCCCAAGAGAATGGATACTTACTGTAGGGAGAGTGTTTGAAGGAAGATCATGGCATGATAGAGATTGTATCTAAGAATGAAATTGACTGCATGGTAGTTTGCAAAGAAGACACTTGTCAGTGGCACTAATGTCTAGCCTGTGAAACTATGTTGTTTAGGTCTGAAATGTTCTTTCAAAGCTCTTGTGATAAGGTTTGGTTTTTACTACAGTGACATTCGGAGCTGGGGCTTTGTTGGAGTGGTTGAATTGTGAGAATTCAGAGCCAACTGATGGTGCCATCATTTGATAGGCTATTAGGAGGTGATAGAAACTTACAAATTAGGACCTAAGGTGAAGCCCATCTCATTAGTCTTTTCTCTCCCTCATGACTGCCAACTGCCATTAGACAAGCAACTTTATTCTGCTATGCCCTCCCCATCAGATGTCCTGTCTTGACTATGATGGGACAAAGTGATCATGGATAGAAACTTCTGAAACATTAGCCAGGATAATCTTTTCTCCTTAACATGGATTTTCTCATGTATTTTTGTCATGGCAACAGAAAGCTGACTAGTATACTTTATGTGGTTGACATAAAGTAGAAAAAAGCTTTTAGAGATGAGAAAGTTGAGAAATAGAGGTAGGGTGTGGCAGAATACAGATCTAACTCAGATGAGTGTAATGGATGGAAAGAGGGGGAAAAGCAGGATAAAATTCTTTACAGAGAGAAAGTAGGGTATCTGTGTTGATGATAGCAGTTGACACAGGGAATGTCTTGGTTACTTTTTCTGTTGCTGTGGTAAAATAGCTTGATAAAAGGAACTTAAAGGAGGAAGAGTTTATTTTGACTAAAAGTCAATGTTACTGTCTTCTATGGTGGGTGAATCACAGCACTTGACACTCCGTAGTCAAGGAGCAGAGGGCAATGAATGCTTATGCTCAACTCACTTTCTCCTCTTTATACAGTCTGTCATCCCAGCCCAGGGAATGGCACCATTTGCAGTGAGTAGGTCTTTTCCCCTCAACTAACCCAATCAAGATAATCTTTAACATGCCCAGTGGCCTGTCTCCCAGGTCATTCTAGACCTCATTAAGTTGACCATTGTGCTTAACCATTGAGGGAGGAAGGACAAAATGTTCCACAAATAAGAAATGTTTGACAAGAAAGCTGACTGGCAAAGAGAATGATATAGTCTTACTTTTACAGGTATTACAGAAGCAGATGTTTTTATAAATAGTGAGGCAGAAGCAATGATCTACCAGCAGCATGGGGAGCAGCGAAGATGCATGGCCCACTTTCAGGCACTGAGGGACATGTGCATAAGAAATGAAATAGCTCCATTTAGGGGGTACAATGGTTAAGACTGTCGACTCAATAGATTCTAGACTCAATAAGGAGGAGCCTCTTGGCATGTTGGTAAGAGATCACCTAGATTAGGTTAGTTGATATAGGCAGCACCATTGCGTGGGCTGAGAGTCCTGATGGCTTCATAAAGAGTGGAAAACACCATCCCTTCTTCTCTGCTTACTAAACGTGGGTGCAGAGTTAGCTATCAGCTGTGTCGAGATCTTAACACCATGATGGACTATACCTTCAAACTGTGAGCCCAAACCCTCTTCCTTCTTTAAGCTGCTTTTGTCTGGTATTTTGTCCCATCAATGATAATGGACGGGACCTCCGAAACTGTGAGCAAGCCTCCAGGTAAGTGCTTTCTTTGATAAGAGTTGCCTTGGTCATGGTGTCTCTTCACAGCAGTAGAACACTGACTAAAACAGACGTTGATGTTGTGCCCAGATCTTAACCCCCAGAGAGACCACCAAGGATGAGCATACCAGAATGCAAAAGCAAGGTTTATCTGTTACAAGTCATGACAGGGAACTCAACTCAAGCCATCTCAAGTGAGGCAGAGAAGAGTTCCTCTTTCTTGGGGAAGTTAGTTTTTATAGGCAAAACCCATAAAATTTCTTAGAGGGGAGGGGGTTAGTACAGGTCCATCCTTGATTGGTCCAGTTTTTCCCAGGCCTGGACTTTATCTTATTCTAGCTTATCTGTTTGCCCTGTCAGGAGTTTTACAACTCATCTCCGGGGTCTGGTCATGTTATCTCCGGAGAGGGGCATCTCATGGTTAATTGGTTACCATCAGACATCCTGACTCTGTTCTTTTGTTCCTGGGGCTGGCGCCATCATTTCTTGGGACTTGAAACTGGCCTGGGTCTATCTATATTGAGATATCTTTGTCTAAGGCCCCCTTTTTGAGACAATAGAGTGAGGGTCTTGTTGTGCCTAGATCACATCCCCAAAGCCAGCACTATACCACTGGAGACTTTAGGTACAGAATGCAAAAGTAAGGTGTTTTCTAAGTTTACAAGCCTCCAGGGAGGCTCTTCCAAATCTCTCACTCACAGCAGGGAGGTTGGAAGGAGCGCTCCCCTTTCTTTGTGAGACTAGTTCTTAAAGGCACAGACCGTATAATTCATTTTAGCCCGCCTCCCTTTTTTAGTCTTTTGGTCGAATATCCTGACTCTGTTTTCCAAAGTCCCTGTAGCAGATACAGCCACCTGGGGAAAAGGGGTCTAAGTTCTTATCTACACTTAGGAATCCTGGTTTAAGCTTCTCTTTGTCTGTAGGGGATAGAGTGGGAGGTTTTACTGAGGTATCACAGTTGGTACCAGGAGTGGGGTATTGCCGTGACAAGCCTAACCATGCTGTTGGTTGGCAGATTGCGAACTTTAGGACCTTGGATTAGGAAAGCAGTTGGGTGCTTTAAGCAGGGATTAATGGACAATACTAGTAGAAGCATGGCAGACAATGCTGACAGTAATGTAGAATGTGGTGGCTCTATTCAAGAAGTTTCAGAGAGGAAGAATATTAGTAAGTGGCCTAAAGACCATTCTTGTGATATTTTGGCAAAGAATGGGCTGCTTTTTGCCATTGTCCTAAACATCTGCCTGAGGCTAAATTGAAGAGTTTTAGATTAATGGCATTGGCAGAGATTTCAAGACAGCATAGGATCGACTGTGTCACATGGGTGTCAGTAATTAGTCTTATGCAGATCTATAATGAGAAGGAGCAAGCTGGACAAAGAGAATTGTAAAATGTACAGTGTGAGGAGAAAAGGAGCACCAGGAAGTGTAAAGTAGCTAAGTCTAGGGCTCAGGGAGATAATGCTAAATGGAATAAAGGGAGTGGTGACCGCAGGGCAAGACCTCACCCTGCTAAGCTTCTAATTTCTGAAAAGGAATTAAAGAAAGCTTAAACAGTGGAGGAAACCATCAACAACAGGAAATTGATGCAGATGTAATCAGAAAAGGGGGCCAGGTTCCAGCCCCATCAAGCAGGAGAACCTGGCAGCTTCAGTCACATGATTTGATTCTATCATTAGGGTCAAGAATACAAGAAAGGGTTTGTGAAAGCCTCTGATGCCAGGCATGGGTCAGGGGTGTCCCTGCATGGAGGCCCAGAGAGGCCATTGCATGAAACTGTAAAGGTGAAGCCAGAATTGATTGAAGACCCCAAATTGTTGGAGATGACAGAGTCATGGGATACCTGCCAAGGAAAGCTGCAGGCTGGGTGTGGAATCAGCACAAGAGAGATAAGTGTATTGTAGTTAACAAAGCTGAAAGGAGTTGGAGATCTGAAGACAGCTTTGGCATCAGACATAGAGATGCAGAACTTGGAGTTTGCCCTGTGGTGGTATTGTGCTCCCCAAAATATTGTGCAGTCTAATAAATTTATCTGGGGCCAGAGAACAGAACAGTCACAATATTAAACATAGAGGTTAGGCAGTGGTAGCACATGCCTTTAATCCTAGCATTCCAGAGGCAGAGATCCACCTGGTACTCTGCGAGTTCAAGGCCACACTGGAAACAGCCAGACATGGTAACAAGAGCCTTTAATCCCAGGAAGTGATGGCAGGAAGCAGAAAGGTATAAAAGGTGTGAAAACCAGGAACTAGAGCCTGGTTAAGCTTTTAGGCTTTTGAGCAGCAGCTCAGCTGAGATCCATTTGGATGAGGACTCAGAAGCTTCCAGTGTGAGGAAACAGGATCAGCTGAGGAACTGGCGAGGTGAGGAAGCTGTGGTTTGTTCTGCTTCTCTGATCTTCCAGCATTCACCCTGGCTTCAGGTTTGATGTTATTAATAAGACCTGTTAAGATTTGTGCTACATTGCTCTATTGGTTTTGTTCTTGCTTTGGTTCGGTATTTCCTCACTATGCTCCTCTTCCTCCCTTTTGGAATGGTAATTATATTCTGTGCCTGTGTTTGTTGGAAACATGTGATTTGCTTTTTTTTTTTTTATTTTTTCAGGGTTTAGAGTTAAGAGATTGCTTCCAGTCTTAGAACTTTGGACTTTTGAAGTTGGACCGAATGTGTTTTTGCATTAATGTATGGTGGCAGGCCTGTGGAGGCCAGGGAGTGGGATATGGTAGCTTGAATAAGGATAGCTTCCTTAGGCTCGTGTATTTGAACGCTTCATCACCATTGAGTGGAACTCTTCCATAGGATTAGAAGGATTTGGCGGAAGTGTTTCCCTGAGTCGGGGCGGGGGGGGGGGGGGAGGATGCTTTGATGTTTCAAAAGACGATGATGCCCGATCCAGCCTCTTGCTTCCCCTCCCCCAACTATCTTTGCCTGCAGATCAAAATGTAGCTCTCAAACTGCCCCATTGCCTGTGTGCCACCACGCTCCCCGCCATGGTGATGATGGACTAAACTTCTGAAACTGTAAGCCAGCCCCAACTACACGCTTTCTTTTATAAGAGTTGTGGTCATGGCATGTCTTCACAGCAGCAGAACATTGACAGTAGCTAATTCAGAAGTTGGGGGAAACACCTTTCATGTAGAGTTAAGTTTCAAACAATGCATTAAAAAAAGGCCTTCCCCCTCTTTGTTTGGCAATCATTTTCACCTTAAAGACAAGATATAAAAATAGTATTATTGCCATTAACACCTTCATCTAAGAGAATTTAATAGCTTATGCAGCTGTGGTATAATTATCAACATCAGGCAATTAGCATTGGTGCAGTACTATATATGTACAACACTTTTTAAAAGTTCACCATTTTTTTCCTCCAAGTCCTCTTTCTATTTCAGGATCTGATTTAAGGCATAGAAAACATCTAGTCATCATGACTCCTTAGTTTTCTTCTATCTGAGGTGTGACCTCATTTGAACAGCTTTCCATTTGGATCAGGCTGCCCTTTCTCCTGATTTGACTGAAGATACACATTTTAATAAGCAACACTGTAGAAATGATGCCACTCACTCTCGGTGCATCCTATCAGAAGGTGCATGAGGCTTGTGTCCTTTTCACTTGTAATGTGACTGCGGCTGTTTAGTTAAGGTTCTCTGCACTGTGAAGGTACTGTTTCCACGTGTGATTTAGGTGCCTTCACTGAGATCTGTTAGATGATACGAGTGTTCTGTTAGCCCCAACTCTTGCTCAGAGGGTTTATTAACCCCATGTGGAGCATGTAAGGAAAATTTTATCTTTTACTTTGGTATTTACCTAGTAATCATTTCATATTTGAGGGAAATTTTTTAAAATTGGGACTATCTGGTACATGTGTGGTGTATGTCATGTGTATGTGTGGAGGCCTGAGGAAGATGCTATTACTCTTGAAGGGGTAATAATAATAATATTACTAGTATTATTATTAACCTTCTGATACAAGGTTACAGGTATAAGGTTATTGGACTTCAGTTGAAGATCTTTTGTTTTCATGGCAGAAAGTTCAGAAGGCTGAATGGAGGAGGAACAGATATCCAGAGAATTATAGGATTGAAAAATTGAGTGGTAATGAATGATGGGGGGGGGTATTAGTTTTCTATTATCATAATAAAATGATTGAGATACTAAAATTAAAAGTATAAAAAATTCTTTGGCTCACAGTTTTGGAGAGTACAGTCCATAATTAATTGCTTTGGCTGCTCTGGGCCTGTGGCAATATACCATACCCAGATGGAAGTACATGGTGGTATAAAACTCAATCTCTTGGCAGAGCAAGAAAAGGGAGAAGAAAACACTGGAGTCCCATGATCACCTTCAAGGGCACATCCTCAAAGACCCAAAGCCCTACCTGTCAATAACATCTCCCTGGGGACCAAGCTTCTATCAGCCTTTGGGGAAAGTTTTCAATCTCAACTTTGTAACTGGGAAAGTCTAGGTTATTTGAAGGTGCCTAGGATAAGAAATATATAAGACAGAAGATTGATACTCAGTGGAAGGAAGTTGTTTCAAATTGCTCATTTCAGTACACATAGTTTTAGGGGTGATCTTTATTTACATACAGCATCTTGGCACCATTATGCATGTCTATATGAACATATACTAGGAAATAATTAATTTGTAAGTATATATCTTAGTGCAGTGTTATGCATACATAGATGGTCACTAGAGTAACAAATATTCATCAGTAAAAATGTGGTAGGACTGTCTTTAGCTGGTAACAGATTAAGTCAGATGTGTAAGAATTAATAGGGACGAGATCCAAAAGATGATATTAATTGAAAAAAGTAAGAATAACATAGAGTATCACAGTATTCCATATAGGGGAAAATATTCCTGTTTAGGGAGTAAAAAAGTTATGGTGAAAAAAAAAATCCTAAATCGATAATTTAGAAGAGTATGCTTTCCATGCGGAGTGATAAGAGCTGGTATGTGACTATGCAGTTCACGTTTGTCCTCCAGCGGTGGGAAACTCAGGCAAATGGAGCCTCTACCATGCTTAGCAAGCATCTTCCAAGCCTTTGAGTGCCACCATCAGACAGGAGGAAAGAGTCCTCAGAATCATGCCAGGAGCTATAAACGCGCCACTCCAAGCCTGGCCCATCCATCTGCTCTCATTTCTCAGCCCAGAGCTCAGACACAGTGGTGTCTAGTTGCGCGGGAGCAAGGACATGTCATCTCCTCTATGCCAAGGCATGGAGAAACTCACTTGAGAAGAGCTGGCCTTTCTGCTTTCTCCTAAGCACTTACCATCCCCTGAAGGAAACCACTCCTCACCCGAGTAGCTTCCTAAGCAAATGTTTATCAATTTGTAGGAAATTGCCCAGAAAGATACATATGGAATGATTCGTGCTGAGTAAAATATTACATAGGACATCATTATTTTATTCCTTAAACTTTTCTATTTCTATTTTCGATTCCTTTTTATTTTATTCATACGTTACTTTTATGATGAAAAATAAAGCATTAAGAAACCGTTAAATAAGTATAAATAATTATTTTAAATACATGATTAATTTAGCAAAATTTATCTTTCCCAACATTTCTAGATCATTTCTTTGTGATCTCGTAAATGGGACTTATGTATCTATTATAGCCTAGTTTCTCCTGGATTTTTATTACATAGGCTTTGCTAGTATCAGAAGATGCATGACTATCTTTTGTTCACACCCAGTTATGGGAAATGGGCTCATGTGAAATAAGGCTTCCAAAGTACACAGTGGTGTACACATTGCCTGTGTGAATGGAAAAGCGATTGCTCACTCACCCAGACTTCACAGTACCAAAGTTAGGTTTGTGAACCTGTTGGAAAGTAGGGAAGAATGTCCTGCTAACACTTGCACAGACAGTTTCTAAGATACACCAATGTTTTATTTCCAAATGTGTTCTATAACATGAATTATTCATAAGTCAAAATCATATGGATCTAGGATAATTATGTATATTAACTATCCATCTGCAGGACTGTGGTAGCTCTTAAGATCATGGTGGGGGTGGGTGCTTTTAAGACGCAGATTTCTGGATTCTATTCCAGACATGCTGGGATGTCTGAGGCCTGAGCCCAGCGGTCCCTAAGATGCTCCATTGACAAGTCTCAGGTTTGCAGTCCCAGGTGGGGAGGGTCTTCCAACGGGCATTTGGAGAGTTATTGTCCTAGGAAGCTATGATGGAATTTCTCTTCTCAGTGCAACCAAAGCGCCTATGCCTTTTCTCTGTTTGATAAACCACTAAAGCTGTGTTCATTTTAAAGGGAAACGAAATACTATAGAGACTGTCACAATGCTATCATTCTCTACCTTTTCCCTGTAGTCATCCTGTCCGGATGTGGTAAGTATCCTTCCCCTCGAACTAGAGACACACCTGTAGGTGAACAAATTGTGTTTATTGTTGAAGCAAAGCAAAACAAATGCTATAGAGAATAGTGAAGAATGAGGAGGGAAAACCATCGGAAAGAGGCAAGTATAGGATTTGGACTTCGGTTAGGTAATCAGGAGAAGAGTCTAAGTTGGCAGAGGGTGGTGTAAGGGCACAGGAGCAGTTTGTGATTGGGTGTCTTGATAAATTGTCAGCAGCGTAGGGGTGACATCACAACCGGAGGAAGGAGCTGTGCCTGGAAAAGGAGCAGGAGTCTTTCACTGAGTTGGGGGGAGATGTGGGTAATTTGTGGGTTACATCAGATGCAGATGCAGATGCTCAACACAGAACACATCTTTGTGTGGCTGGATCACTCCACGATAACTGTTAGGTGAGAACGTCAGATCAGCTCTCAGATACGAGAGCCATTCAAAAGGATTCGTGATGTAAATTAACTCATTTCCTTCTTACTTCCAGTTCCTTCCACCCTTCCCCTCATGTTTTTCTCCTCTCTTTTCTCTTCCTTCCTGGTCTGGGATACTTACAAATGATGCTGGATTCTGTGTCCTTTCTCACTTCTCCTTAGTTGTCAAGAGTCCCCTTAGTATTAAACATCTAGACATTGCACATGTTTTCGGCTCCACCAGGTGTTGTCAAATTTCTTTCCCGGGTGACCAATTTGCTTTCCTATCAGCAATTCGTAAGAGAAGTTCTGCCAGATTTTCTCCTTAGCATGGGGCCATTTTCCACACGTAAAAGTATTTTTTTGGCTTGTGTGGTAGTGTCTTGTTTTAATTTTCCTATTCTCAATTGTTACTGAGATGGAACATCTGTGCACGTGCATATTCCTCCATAGGAACAGTCGGAGTGTCCTGGCTGAAAGTATGGCCTCTGCAGTTGGGATGTCTGCGTCTGAGTCCTGGTTCTGATATTTGCTGATTGTGTGGCCTTGAGCTAGTTGCTTCTGTGAACTGATAAAATCTTTGCAAGGTTGTCAAGAAGTTGTAGATGTAAGGGTCTCTCAACAGGGCTTGACACACGTGATATTATATTTATAAACCCTAAACCATTGTTGCCATTTGTGTTATTAATTGTGTTTCTTTTTCAGTGAAGTGTACATTTTTATCTCTTACCCACTCGTAGCTTGGGCTCTTTGTCTTTTTGAAATTTGATTTATCAGTGTTCTTCATGCATTTTGCACAATAACTCTTTTATTATCTTCCTTTGGTCATAAATATTTTCTGTGGTTTTCCTTTTTATTTTATATGTAGTGTTTGCTTTTCATGTATTAACACAAATACACAGAGCCGAAAGTGTAAATAAAAATGATACACCTTAGTATTTGGCATAAATATGATATATGGTATGGTGTCTCTTAGCTGGCAGATATAAAGCAGTATGTTGGCCTTTCTCTCTTATATTCTTTTTAGCCTAAGGATAAAGAGCCTATAGTTACGACATAACTGTATTGTCAACAACACAAACATGATCAGGCAGAGGCAATGATTCAGCCATGGCAAAGAGTCCTTAGGACCACATCTGGCTTGCAGAGGGCTTCGTTTTGTTTTGCTGGCTTCATTGTTTGCTTGGGGCCAGCAGGGTAAGCCTGCAAAGTTTTCAAACTTTTTAAATTAATTGCCAAATTATTTCACATCAAGAATTTCAGCCATCTTGGTTACAACAGTAAAACCTGGGCCATTTGCCATTGCTGGCTTGCTACCCATCGGCAATGCTGGTCTGCCACTAAGTAGCAACTGACCCCCTTGCATGGGAAATAATTTTCTAGTTTGTCACCCACCCCCCCACTCCACCCCAACATGATCAGTGTTCTCCCTGTCTTTGACTCCATTGGCAGATACCACTTACTGCTTTATCTAATCCCATGTTTTCTTTACTCACGTACATTGCCTGTCTGGACGCACAGGCAACTGAGTCTGTGTGTTAGCTAAAAGAAGGAAAGATCAGGTAAAACTGCCCCCTCCCAACAGCGCTAGAACCACTGGGGGTGGGGTGGGGACCAGTCATCATTTATAGTTTTCAGTGAAGATGACTTCATAATTACAATGATAATTTAAACATAATATAAAGCTGGTAGTTTAACTCTTTTATGCCATATACTCGGGTGTTCCCTAGGGCAACATAAATACCCATCAGTGAGAATGTTAAGTGCATTCTGTAAAATAGGACCCTCTCCTATTTTACATTATTGATTTCAAAAAGTCAGGCTGTGCGATGTCATTGGCCTCTGCCTATTCCGGGCAAGGTGATTCATCCTGGGCTAGTGGACAGGCTGCTTGCTGTCATGGCTGAATCTCGTGCTTCTCGGGCTGTGTACTTTGTTTGCACCTGCTTGCTCAGCTCAGGCTTCTAACTTTGCTTAAACTCCACATTCTACCCAAGAGTCTATTCACCATGATGTGGGCATCTTTGTTTCATTTCTAATTCCTTGAATTTTCTCCCCTCCCCTCCAACTGTGTGCCCCTGGTTCCTATTAGACCCCTGTGCTTCCTGAGATGCCCATGTCCTAGGTACTGGATGACCTGAATCTTAGTTTTGGTATTATTAGCAGAGGAAGAGTGGAAAGGAGGAGGAAAATGGGAGCAGACGACGGGAGCCTGGAGCAATATATAAATCAGGCTTCTTTGAGGTGTTTGGTTATAAATGTGGAGTAGGAAGTAAAAATTCCGGAGGTTACACAGGGAAAGGAAAAAGAAAACCAAGTTAGTCAATGGTAGGCGGAGTGCAGCAGGACTTGAAGTAAGTACCTCCAGTGTTCTGCGCTTGACATAGGTGAGAAGAGAAACTGAATGGGGATTTGGATTGAGGAAAAACCAGAGGCCCTCTGACAGATCTAGTACATGGCTAGTCTGCAGTATTGTGTACATTTGGGTATGTGCTATACACACTTGTGTGTATGTAATTGCGCATGTTAACATGTGTATGTGGATGCATGTATACATGCATGTGGAGGTCAGAGGTCAACTTTGAGTGTTTTTTTCTATTACTTTTTTTCCTTAATTGATGAATTGATTAATGACACAAGGTCTCACTATGCAGCCCTAGGTGGCCTGCAACTTGCTGCATAGACCAGGCAGACCTCCAACTCAAAGAGTCTTCCTGTCTTTGCCTCAGGAGTGCTGAGATGAATGGTGTGGGCCATCACACCCAGCTATCACTGAGGTGATGTATTGTGGACCTTAATAAAATTTACCTGAAGATCAGAGAACAGAACAAGCCACTCGATGAAACATAGAGGTCAGGCAGTGGTGGCACACACTTTTAATCCTAGCACTTGGGAGGCAGAGATCCATCTGGATCTCTGTGAGTTCAAAGCCACCCTGGACTACATGAGATTGACTCAGTCTAGGAGAGAAAACAGAGCCAGGCAGTGGTGACACACGTCTTTAATCCCTGTACTGGGAAGCACACACACCTTTAATCCCAGGAAGTGATGGCTGGGCAGAGAAAAGCATGTAAGGATGAGGAAACAGGAACTAAGAGCCCTTCAGGCTGAGGACTCAGGCATTCAGTCACTCAGAGGATTCGTGGAGCTGGCGTTTACCCCAATATCTGGTTCCAGATTTTTTATTTAGAATTTTTTTTTTTTTAATTTCAAACGACATATCTCCTTATGTTTTAAGCTAGAACCTCTTATTAACTCTGGAACTCACTGATTTGGCTAGACTGGCTGGTCAGCAAGCCCCAGGGAGTCTCCTGTTTCTGAGTTGCCTGCACCAGGACTACAGGTGTGTGTCACCAATGTTATTTATTAAGTGGTGCAATGTTATCCATTAAGCGGCGCTGTTTACCTTGCAAGAAAAGCCACGAGGCACAACAAAACCCACCATAAGAGTTTATTAAGGGAAGGGAACAGAAGAGGGTGCTTAGGCCTATGGAAAGATGGTGCAGGAAGAAAGGGAGGGGATATGTGGAACCCGCTTTTATAGATTCCCCCTGCACATGCGTATATGGGCTTAGGTAGCTATGCCACGCATGCGCATAGATTACGTGAATGCACTGCGCTCAAGTTACACGGTCATGCAACACACAGGTTACAGGGCCCTGGGATGATTAAGCATCCTGCCAGCCCATGAGCAGTCTTGGGGGAGTGGCTAGGAATTCCGACAACCATGCCCACCTTTTTATGTGGTTCCTGGGAGTCTGATCTCAAGACCCCGTGTTTGTACAGCAAGCACTTTGTTGACCGAGTCATCTCCTCAGTCCAAGCGGCACTTTGAGCCTCTAAAGAAGGAAATTCATCTCTTTCCTTGAATCAAATGCAGAGGTGTGCGTGTGCGTGTGTGTGTGTGTGTGTGCGTGTGTGCGTGTTGTGGGGATGTCTTTCTGTGTCTGGATAGAAGGTCTATGGTCTATTTCTGTTTCAGAATCTTAAAGCACTCACGGTCCCTAAAGGGGAGAGAGTTGTTGGCCTTTGGGCTCTGTGTGTCCTGTGAGTAGTCAGAGCTCTGTGGGATTGAGATGACTAGAGAAAGACCCCTGGAGGGTTAAGGGCTTAATGTAAAGCTGAAGTGGAGTGAGATGTTGTCTGGGATTAGTGTCCCACAGGTCTTGTACTGACGGCTGCTGTCAAACTCGAGATATACACAGAGGAAATTAAGCACCATCCTGTGAAGTCACGGGGAGGATTTATCTCCGTCGATAATGCCAAGTGTAAAATCTGAAATAACAGGTTCACATTTCACAAACCTAATTTTATATTTTTAAAACATATGCTCTTCAAGACGCGGTCTTGCAAAAGCACTTAGCTTTGATTTCCTACGGCACCGGCATCGTGATCTCCCACCTTTTGTTCTCCTTAGGTTATTTTTAGGCATCACCCCATGACAAGCCAGGCTGGGATCCAAAGGCACAGTAAGCAGGGCTATTTCTAGTCTTTTGGAGCACTAACACCTCTTTGTTTTCCCGGTAGCAAAACTGCTGAGTTCTTGAGCAGACTGGACACAGACCGGAGAAAGAGAACTGTCTGTCAAACTGCTCCTCATGCTTCCCAGTCCTCAGTATGGGTGAGTGGAAACTCCTGCAGGGTAGGTACTGTCCGGCACCTTTTGAAGAAATGTTTAGAGACCAAAGATTAAGGGCCCAAAGTGACAGGTACAGCACAGAATGATCTGGAACCCTGATTCACCCCCCTACCACTGCCCCTTAAGATGTAAAACAATGCTTGTATTTGTTACCATAACACGGGTATCTGAAAAATTTTTTATCTTACCCAGCCGTCCACCTATACCCCCTCCAATCTCTTACCTTGTACAGAATAATGGGGTTTATAGATGAAATTCTAAACAGTCTTAGTAAATGAGAAACACAGAGCCAAATACAGAGTGAAAGCCGAAGAGATCAGAGCAAGAGCCACGACTACCTTATCTGACCACCTCGCTGCCATCGCTTCCCCAAGAGAGAGAGACCTTCTTCCTGTGTGACTTGTCTTTTTATTGCCTTTCTGTTCTGCCTTCTCATTGGCTCTAAGCCCAGCCACATGACTTCCTTGTCACTGCCTGTCTAGACAGACCTCCAGGTCTCTATGGTTGGTACTGGGATTAAAGGTTGGGGTCACCACGATTGGCTGTGTCCTTGACCACACAGAGACTCTGCCTGCCATGTGATCGGATTAAGGGTGCGTGCCACCACCACTGGACTTCTGCTTAATGGCTCACTTTTACCTCTGATCTCCAGGCAACTTTATTTATTAACATACAAATAAAATCACATTTCAGCACAAATAAAATATCACCATAGGGTTTCATTTTAATATTTTTATGTATGGATACAATAAACTGTTATCATATTAACTCCATCCCCCATTAACCCCACGGCCCCTCTGTCTAGTCTTCCTGGTCCTTTTCATTTTCCCAAATATTCCTTCTATTTTCATGCTTATAATTTTTAATCTTGATTCTCCATGTGAGAATATACATTTGACATTTGTTTAACTAAGGCTCGCTTATTTCACTTGACGTTGTAATTTCCCATTCAACCCAGTGTCCTAAAAACGACACAATTTTGTTCTTTGTAGTGAAAGATACTCTATTATAGTATTTCTACCACATTTTCTTTATCTTTCATCCACAGACAGGTACTTAGGTTGACTATAGGATTTGGCAATGGTAAATGAGGCTAGGTAAACTTGGGCAATCGGATACATTGTATGCTGACATTGATTCCTTCACCTCACCAAAACATTTATTTCTATATAAGGCCTAGTTCATTCTCTACACCAGATGACCCCAGTAAGGAGAGAGAAACCAATATTTAGGAAGCTGTGTACCGAGTTCAGAGCTTAGCACCATCAGAAAGCCCCACTGCTTTTTGAGGAAGAAGCGTGTCAGTCAGGCTGTGTGAGGTGCTTCCTGGTGGAGGACACCTGAGCTGAAGCTGACAAAAACGAGTTAGTAAAATGAAGAGAGCTATTCCAGGTGTCCGAATTCCCTGGCACCAGGTGTCCAGGCAAGGGAAGAGCACAGCGGGGCGCTGGGGATGGTGCCCCACATAGATTCGAGGGAGAAATAAGCCAGAAGGCTCCGGAAGCAAGCAGGGCCCTGAGGAGCTTTCCTCAAATGGGGTATCAGTGGCAAACTGGGTGCGGCAGGTTGTTTTCTAGGTTGTGTAGCATCTCCGGCCCCCAAATGCTAGTAACATCCCCTCGACCAGTGGCTCTCCACCTTCCTAAGGCTGTGACCCTTTAATCCAGTTCCTCATGTTGTGGTGACCCCCCAACCATAAAATTATTTTCATTGCTACTTCATAACGATAACTTTGCTACTGTTATGGGTCATACTGTAAATATTGGATATTTCCAAGGGTCTTCCATGCCACCTTTGAAAGGATCATTTAACACCCCCCCCCCAAAGGGTTTGCAACCCACAGGTGGAGAACCATTGACCTAGACAATGAGACACCTAGAAATGGCCCCAACAGGAACAAGGAGGATTCAAGGTCTCTTGTATTTTCCTGGGACCACACAGACGATGGTGTGAAGGATAGATCCAAGAGAATTGAGAGCAAAGAACCTCTAAGACTCTGGTTGGGGTCTAGGTGCCACGTGATGAAGAATTCAACAAGTGAGAGTGGATGTGGTGGGCTTTGAAAACGGGAAGGGAAAAATGGCCAGACTTGGTTGTTGCATGCTCACTGGGGGGAAAATATGATGCCATGCTTAGAAAAAAGATCACTCTTGCTTCCTGACCTGTAAGGATCCTGTTTTATATTTTTCCCCTGTTTCTGATGTGGTGTTGTATAATCTACACTTGTCACTCGTCAGTGTGAGCTCTATCATTGTGTCACCCCAAATCCGTCATCTCACTCCCCTCTCTACAGAACCCTGAGGGGGAGAATGGAAAAACCGCAGGTCACAGGCATAAATTATGTGTGGAGGGCAAGTCCTAAGCAAGTCTGGATAGCCTTGTGGCTGTGAGGGAACAAGGACAGTAGAAATTGGAGCACTAGGGCTGACTTGCCAGTGTGTCTTGCTTTCTAGTTGGGAGCTTTGGAGTACTGCGATGTGAAACATCAGCAGGACTGTGTCTGCTTGCTCTATCGATTTTAACTCATTTCTTTGACTGCACAAGACCATCCTGAATTTTAACAGTGTCGTCTATAACGCATCAGCCATGTCTCCCAGAGCTGCATATTCTCTGGATTGATTAGTGCACACGTAGCACCATCCTCGAGCTATCAATAGGAAATATGGAGCAGGATCAGCCCCAGGATGGTTCCTCATGAGCTGCTTGCAAGAGATACTCGATTTTTGACATCAAACTATTAATAAGTTGTCAGTGTTCGATATACTTAACTGAGTTTTCACCCGTAGTGTGCTATTCTCCTTCTGTCTAATCCATATGCATAGAATTCTGAGAAAGCTTTGTGCAGCCATTTCTAATGCTTTAAGAAAGTCAAATATGTACATTGCACTTGTGTGAAAAACGTTCATTCTGTTAAGAGGATACCTAGTCGATGTCCAGAATGTGAGCCATGTCCCACTCCCATCTGCATGTATATGGAGAGCTGAAAGGATTTAAATTATTTTTGTCTGTTTCCTAATTTTATTACACTCTTCAAAGCAACTTTTCTGAAAAGCTTTTCTCCTACATTTAAAACTACTATCTCATATGTATGTTCAATGTCTCCTGATCATATCTACCCCGCTGTCCCTACTGGCTCCACCAGCACAACTTTCTCCCAGTTTTATGTCCTCTTTTTCTTTTTTTAAATTTATATTTTTACTAAAATTTTTTCATACAATATATTTTGATATTCTTCCCCCTCCCCCAACGCCTCCCAGGTTCTCCCCACCTACCTCCCCACCCAATTTCATGTTCTTTCTCTCTCCAAAAAAGAGAAAGAAAACAAAAAACAACACAAAACCCCACAAATCTAAAGAAACAAATGGAAAACCCATTAAGACAAAAACAAAACATAACAAAAACAATAAAACTAAACAAGAAAAAAAGCAAACAAAAACCATGGAGTCTTTTCTGCATTGAGCTGCTACTCCTGGGATTGGGCCTGGAGTGTGGTTGATAGACCAAATGGCACTCCTTTCCCAGAAGATAGTATTTGCAAATAATTTCTTGCTTAGGGGTGGGGCTTTGTGTCCATTTCCCCTTCTCTGTTCTGTGAGAAATCTTTACAGGTCTTGTGTATTCGTGTCAAAGTTTCTGTGAGTTCATGTGTACATCAGTGTCTGTTTGGCACTGTTTCCTGGGAGTCATCCACCATCTCTGGCTCTTAAAATTTTCCTCTTTCATATAGATCCACATAGAGGGGAGGGCCTTGATGAAGACGTCAAAGGACTGAGTGCTGCAATCTTCCACTCTCTGTATATTGCCCAATTGAGTTTAATAAGTGCTGCCCATACATTTGGGAGTAGGTCATCTACCAGAGGTCCCACTCCTCGGGAAACATGACCCTTGACTCTCTCTTCCCTACCTGGCTCCTTCACTAAGGATGGGGTCTTATAACCCTCCATAAGATAATATAAATATCATACATATATATATCTTGCATAGGTGGACAAAGCTGCTTCCGAAATGCCTAGGTTAAGAAAGGAAATTCTCAGTGCCAGGCATGAGTTAGCTTCCCATAGGTCTTTACACACATTTCTAATTTGAACATACAGCCATCATTGGGAGATAGGGATTTTATAAATACTGTGTAATTATATGGATGAAAAAGGCTGTAGGAAAATTCCTTTGTGTGTTAGAATAAAGCTCTTTGAGGTTTAGGACTCCAGACAAAAGACATCTGAAGAATTTGTTTAGACTTAGATGGTGTCACTCTCTCCAGTAAATATGTGTGTGTTGGGGTTAAGGTGGGGCGGAAATCCTTTCTTTCTGAGATATTAGCAATGAATATTCTCAGATACGTACTAAATAGTTTGCAGTCCTTGCTTGTTTTACCCTCCTCTGCAAAGAATAAGGTATATATATTCATTGAGAGTTTCATTTCCATACAATGTGCTTTGTCATACTTACTATTCATCTTTTCTTAGCTCCATCTCTACCCTTTCCTACCCACCCAACATTGTGTCTTTTTTGTTAACCTATCAAGGCCTGTTTGTGCAGCCCAAATATTCTTGGATGTGTGGCCTTCTACTAGAGCATGGTCAACTTCCTAGGGGCTATAATCTTAGAGAAAACTGTCTCTCCCTCTCCCAGTGACTATTAATTGCCAATACCTCCTTAGCTATGTGTGGGACTTCCTGCCAACTCCCTTTTCCATTAAGGTGTTTGGTTTGGCTTGAGTTTGCACACGTCTTGTGAGTTCATCTGTACAGCTTCCTTGCTTTATCCAGAAGACAGCTTCCTTGTGGTTATCCACTGCCTACTCTTACACTCTTTCCACTCTCTGGTCCACAATGATCCCTGAGCCTTGGGAGGAGGGGTGTGGTATAGATGTTTCATTTAGGGCTGAGCATTCTATTGTCTCTTATTTTCTGTACTTTGGCTAGTTGAGGGGGTCTCTGCTAATCACTACCTATTGCAGATAGAAGCTTCTTCGGTGGGGTTTGAGAGATGCACTGATCGATGGGTATGATACATCATTAGCAATCAGTTTACTACTGTGTCAGCTTAGCAGTATAATGGTAGTGGTTTCTCCTCTATGCCCATGAACTGTTTAGCCGTAGGTTCTTGGCTCAATAGTGGTGTCTAGTATGGATTTCATTTTGTAGAGAGGGACCTAAATCCAATCAAAAGGAGTGGCTTGCTCCTATAATGTTTGTACCACTAAATTACAGCCCAATCTTCTATTCCTTAAAGTCCCTTAGTGGCTTCCAGTATCTCCAATAATAAAGCCAAAATGTCTTAGCTTAGGTGCAATGCTTTTTATACTCTCCACACCCCTGCCCACCTCTCTCCCTACCACACCCCTGCTCTTTAGATGTCCCCTCACCAGCCCCTAAGGTCTCGGAGGACTGATCTTGATGTTTGCTACTTCATGTGTGATCCTGGGACCCACAGCATTGGTCATCTGGGAACATGCAGAGATGCAGGTAGATCTCAAGCCCCATTCCAGACCTTCTGAGTCTGAACTTGCTGTTGAATACGGCCCCTGGCTGATTCATGTGCATGTTTATGTTGGAGAGAAGCTGCCCTGGGGTTATCTACTCACTCTGCTCTCCACACTCTGTATGAGTTGTTTGTTCGCAATTTTTATCCATGGGTCACATGTTCATTCCTTTAAAACATTTCACGATGCTCCTATGTCTGCACTCCTCTGCTCTGTTTTGTCCTGTTTGCATACAAACACCCCAAAGTCCTTGTATTTTCTGCTGTTGATGCAACAAACTGTTGTTGGTTGTTTTTATTCTTTGCTCTTTGGGGCCCCACCACCCAGCTCCCAAATAAATACACGGAGGCTTATTCTTACTTATGAATGCCCGGCCTTAGCTTGGCCTATTTCCAGCCAGCTTTTCTTAACTTAAATTATCCCATCTACCTTTTGCCTCTGGGCTTTTACCTTTGTGTATTCTATGTTTTCCTTTCTTTCTTACTCAGTGGCTGGCTGTGTTGCTGGATGGCTGGCCCCTGGCGTCCTCCTTTCCTTCTCCTTTTCTCACTTGTCCCTTGTCTCTCTCCTTTTATTTATTCTCTCTGCCTAGAAGACCTGCCTATTTCTCTCTTCTGCCTAGTTGTTGGCCATTCAGCTCTTAATTAGACCAATCAGGTGTTTTCGATAGACAAAGTAACACAGCTTTGCAGAGTTAAACAAATAACATAAAAGAACATAAGGCATCTTTGCATCATTAAATAAATGTTCCACAGAGTAAGTAAATGTAACACATCTTCAACTAATATTCAACAACAAAGAACCACTGTAGACTAACAGTGGGTAGCTGTGAAGGGCAGCCAAAGTTAAGAAGGACCTGCACTGAGGGTGTCTTGATGTAAGTGAACTCAATTACTTTTTTATGTTTCTGGGGGCCAGAAATCCAAGATGAGTCTGAAGACACTAAAACCGGCAGGACTGGTTCCTTCTGTGGAGACTGTGGGCATCGGTGCCTTGCCTTCGGTAGCCTCTGTCACTCAGGCTGCCTGTCCCATGCCACATCAGCTGGGTCTCTTCTTTTCCCTCTGCCCGCTCTGACCTCTTGCCTTTTTGTCATGTGGACTCTTGGAATTCTACTGGGTCTCCCCAGCTGATCGAGACTAGCCTCCCATCTTGTTGTTCCTCTTGTCTTAGGTGGTGATATGAACATATTCTAGGGAATGGAGTGGAAATATCTCTGGGAGAGCATTTTGTACCCTTTTGGTTTTTGGCAATATCCGTTAATATGCATATATTACTATCTCTTGATGACTTTCAAACCTTGCCAACTCATTTCTTCTTTTCATTCTCTCAGCATTACCAGTGTTTCGGGCTTCCCATTACTATGCCCTATCCGAGTGTCTTTTCCTTGCCCAGCCAGTTAGTTAGTATAATCTGGTTGCACTGTCTGTCTTTTGCAACTTGTAAACATTTGAGAAGGTTCTATTTTATTTTTGCATTTTTTTTTGATCAAATGTTCACAGGAAACCATCTTTAGTCTTTCCAGATGTCCCACCCAATACTTCTGGGCTAAAGATTCCACACATATTCCATTTTGTGACTGTCAGCTAGCTCCTTGGTTCTGTCTTCCCCATTCAGATGCCACCTCGCTCCTGCTCTAAATGCAGCTTCTTTTTCTAGTCCACAGTATAGGGGTTGTTCTGGAGCTTTCCTTTAGCACAGTGGGTCAGAGATTCCTCTGCCCAGTGAACTGATCTGGGGAGCTTTAAAACTTGTCCATACTGTGCATGAACTGGCTTTTTGGAGCCCACTGCCTATGGTGGGATACCTCGTACAGCCTTGAGGCAGTGGGAGGGGCTTGGACCTGCTTCTACTGAATGTATCAGGCTCTGCTGACTCCCCATGGCAAGCCTTACCTTCTTAGAGGAGGGAATGGGGGGTAGGTTGAGGGGGAAGGCTGGAGGGGCAGGAGGAGAGAAGGGGGGAATCTATGATTGGTATATAAAAATGAATAAAAAATTTCTTAATAATAATAATAAAAAAAACCCTTGTCCATGCCTAGGTCACACCCCCAGAGATCCAGCTACAGTGTGCCCCGGACTGGAGGGTTTTCAAAGCACCCAAGGCAGCTGTGAAGTGCAGCCAAGGTCGAGAAGGACTCTCTGAGTGTCTTGGGAATTGCCTTTATTGTCTTTTTATCTCCAGTTCCCCGACTTTGGGATCTCCTTGGCTTCTGCTTGTATGCTTTGTTCCTTTGTTTCAATGTAACATCTTGTCTAATAGTTTCCCTGGAGAAGACACAGGGAAGGCAAATGCGTTCAGGTCCTTCTGTGTGGGACACTATTTTTACAAGCCCCCCCCCCCACCCCCTTTGCTTGCAGTTCCAAACTGGATAGAAGTTGGCTCCTGAGTTTTGATGGTCCTGCTCTTCTACTTTTCAGTACTGGCTCCTGAGCAATCCAAGGGCATCTGGATTTTAGTTCTTAAAGGAGCTTTGTAAACCTGCTTTCCTGGGGGAATAGTTTAACATCCCCCTTTCTTCTCCTGACAGTCCATAGTGATGTGACTGAGTAGGAGGGTTTTTATTACTCATTTTCAACTTGGAAATTCATTTCTAGTCCTAGATAAGTTTCTAGTGCTACTTTCTTTTTATTCATTTCGCTTCATTTTCCCCTTATGGAATTCCTATTTCTCTAATCCCAGGCCACCTGGATTTATTTTCCAATTTTATCTTTTAAACATTTTTTTTTTCTCCTTGAATTTATCTTCCAGTCCCTTTAGCTCCTGCCTGCTGACACACTTTCGTGACTTTATCCTCCAAGTGTTTTATGGATTTGATTGTTTTTGTGGAGGAGGGAAATCTTGGTCGTTTTCTAGGAATCTGTCTCCAGTTCTTTGGAAAGAATGTACCACCCTTTTCATTTGGGCGGCCACAGTGCAGGAGACAGGTGAAAACCCCACGGAGGGCGTCAGCCTGCAGGATCCTATGTAGCCTTTGCCTGCTCACCATTGTTGCCTTCTAGGCTTGCTGTGTCTGCTTTCATTTTTGCCAGAGAATACACTTTGGATTTCCTGCGAGGGCTGAGAGAATTAGCACTTGAGTTTTCAGGACAAGGGCAGGCAGAGGAGGCAAGCAGATATTTGGACTTCCTAATAATTTCTTTCTTTCGTCTTTATGTGGCCCAACTGGCTCCCCAAATAGCTGGTGCATCCATGTATTACACCCTCATGCAGCTCTGAGGAAGAAAAAGGGAGGGGGCTGTCTGTTTGTGTTTTGAATGTGAAATGTCTCCCATAGACTCATGTATTTGAACACGTGATCCCAGCTGCTGATGGTGTCTGGGAAGGTCACAGAACCTTTAGAACAATGGTTCTCAATTTGTGGATCACGACTCCCCCCTTCACAGGGGTCAGATATCAGATATCCTGCCTATCAGATATTCACATTCCGATTCACAGCAGTAGCGAATCAGTTGTGAAGTAGCAGTGAGATAATTTGGTGATTGGGGGTCACCACAGCATAAGGAACTGTATTAAAGGGTCACAGCCTTGGGAAGGCTGAAGACCACTGCTTTAGAAGGTAGAACTTCACTGAAGGAGGTGGAAAGTTGGGGGTGGGCTCTGAGGTTTTATAGCCTGCCCCCTTCTCTGTTCACTCTCCACTTCCTGACTGTGGATGCAATGTGACCTTTGGGTTCCTGCTCAGGGCATTTTGATCCTCTCACAGTGGAGGAATGGGCCCCCTTGAACTGTCAGCCTGAATAAACTCTTCTTCCTTTAAATGGCACCTTGTCAGGTGTGTCACAGCAAAGAGAAAAGGAACTAATCTCCTCTGCCCTGCCCTCTGTCCCCTGCCAGCTTCTCTTGTATCACTTTTTGTTTCTTGATCAATTTGGCTTGATATATTTCCATCTGTGAGTGATGATGTCTCTTGACTAAATCATTTTTTGTGTTTATTTTTATTTCTTATGTGTATGGGTGTTATTACCTGCTTGTATGTTGCACTATATGCGTGCAGTGCCCTCAGAGACCACGAGAGTGAATTAAATCCTTTGAAACTGGAGTTAAGATGTTATATGTCCACCATGTGGGTGCTGGGAACTGAACTTGGGTCCTCTGAGAGAACAGCTATTAATCCCTCTGGAAGAGAATAAGACCATCACTCAAATTCTTTGTTCAAATTAAACAAGCTTTATTTTCTGTCAGACAGGGCTGTTTCCTTAAAGTGGGGTTTGGGAAAATAACATTGAACACGAGAAAAAGTGAGGCTTATATAGCCTGAAGAATTACAAGGCTGGGGGTTTCTTAGGTTTTTTGGTTATGTAGGAACTTGTCAGAACATCTCAGAATTATTTGGCAGAACATCTTATCTTGGTGAAGGTCAGGGTATAGAGTGTCAGAGACCATGTCAGATTCCAGAAGATGGATCAAGACATGATCCAATCCAAATTTTACAGTAAGTAGGAATGGACTTATTTTGACCTTGTAACAACATAGCTTAAGATGGAGCCAGGTTGGTCCATCACAGTCAGTGCTGGTAACCACTCAGCCATCTCTCCAGACCCAACTTCTCTTGATTTTTTGAAAATAGTTTGTTTTATTTTGCTTTGTTTTTAGGTTAATCTTTGAGAGAAAAATATCTAGAAGTATAAACATCCTTACTCTATCATCTGATATGAAAATTTATCTTGGGATGATATGAAGCCCTCCAGGTTTATGTGTTGAAACCTAAACCTGACCATTTTTGAATGTGAGCTCATTTGAAGATAGGAGCTTCACAGGGCTGATCAGTATGAAATTCAACATGAAACTGAGAGAGTTACATATAGAAGGAAGTGGTAGGAAAAAGAAAGGGATGAAATATGACCCCTGCAAGCCAGATAGGAAGTATGGGGAGGCAGGCTGAATAGGACCCTGCAAGCCAGACAGGAAGTATACGGAGATGGGATAACTATGACCCTGCAAGCCAGACAGGAAGTATATGGAGACAGGGGATAAGTATGACCCCTACAAGCCAGACAGGAAGTATGGGGAGACAAGGGATAACTATGACCCTGCAAGCCAGACAGGAAGTATATGGAGACAGGGGATAAGTATGACCCCTACAAGCCAGACAGGAGGGATGGGACAGATAAATCCCTTCCTCACAGTCAGAAGGAGTAACCTTGATTTTGAAATTATCATGTCTAGAGCCACGAGACAGCAGATTTCTGAACTTTGAGCCACCTGTCTGGGCTGGTTTGACAATGGGAGCATGAGCAAACTCTTTAGTCAACATTGTTTTTCTAATTTAATTTTTTTTCATGCAGTGTGTTTTGATCATGCTTTTCCCTTTCTCAACACCTCCCAGTTCCTCTCACCTTCCTACCCACCCAACTTCATGTTCTCTCTCTCTCAAAAAAGAAAAAGCCATCAAAAACAAAAAAAAAAAAATCAAAACAAACAAAGAAGTCAGTAAGACAAAGAGAATTGCCAAATGAAACAAAACCTCCACAGGAAAGGCCCCCTTGGAGTTCATTGGTGTTGACTGACTACTCCTGGGCATGAGGCTTGCTCTGCAGTGTTATGGTTATGGATCCAGTGACACTCTGTTGGAGAAAACAGATTTTCCCTTTCCCATCAGGTATCCATTGCAAATATCTTCTTGATTAGGGTGGACCTGGTGTCCACTTCCGCTTCTGCGTGCTGGAACTTTGTCTGGTTTGAACCTGTGCAGGCCTGTGCCTGCTGTCACGGTCTCTGTGAGTTCCTATGGGCATCAGCCTTGCTGTGTCTGGCAGACACTGTTTCCTGGAGTCTTCTACCACCTCTGGCTCTTACAGTCTTTCTGTCTCCTTTTCCACACAGACCCCTGAGCCTTGAAGGATCAGGCTTTGATGAAGACATCCCATTTAGGACTGAATCCTAGCTAAAACAATGTGATTTGTCATCTGTTCATAGGATGTTATTCTCCCTTTTTTTCCCTGAATTTTATTGATTCTTTAGGAATTTCACATCATGCACTTTAATTATGCTCACCTCCCAGTCTCCCCATATCCTTCCCTTACCCATGCAGTGCCCCCCAAAAAGAAAATTTTAAAAAATCAAACCAAAACAAAACAGAGCAGCCAATCAACTGAAAATAAGAACAAAACAAACGAACAACCCCCCCAAACCTCAAAACCACATCTTCACTTTTCCTTCTTTCCCACCTCCCCATCACCTCTTCATTTGTCCTGGTGGCATTAGTCCAATCTGCTTTCGTAGCAAATATTCATTGCAATGAATCACTGGTCTGGTCCAAGGCCTCTGATTTCTAGTACACCATCATCACTGGATCCTCACTGAAATTCTGGGATATCCTGTGGCCGCCCTGAGTCATGGAGATCCTGTGGGTATCTTCCCATAGGACCAGTCCCTTCACCAGCCCCAGCAGGTCCTAGATGGGGTAGATGTCAGGGTGGGTCAACCCAAGGCCCAGCTATAAGTCTGGGTGGTAGTTGAGCTGGTCAGTCTGGGCCATTGGGGTCACCTGCCTCAGGCAAGAGGACACAGCCAGCTCCCCTATGCCCATGCCATCGGATTAGTTCTCCCTCACCTGTGGTGAGGGGTGGAGGCATCTCTCCCAAGTGCAGGGGCCAGCTCTCTTGCTACAGTGTTTAGCAAGAGACAGGGCCAACTGTCCCAGGCCAGTGAAGGGTGAGCTGGCTCAGCATGTCCCTCTGATTTTTTGTTCCTATGGTTCCCTGAGGTGACACAGGCCATAGACATCACCACAAACCTGAGCTGCAGCTGGACCACAGACTCAGACATGGCCTTTGGCAGCAGCTCAGGCCAGGATAACATCCTGGCTCCTGGTGGAAACATTGGCCACTCAGATCTGTATGGCCCTGGAAGAAGCATGGTTCTCAGGTACCAACATGGTCCCAGGTGGCTATTGAGACCCCAGACAACCACACAGCCTTTGGTTGTACTAGAAGCCACAGATGTCAACACAGATCCTGGCTGCAGTAGGACCACAGATCCAGGCATGGATTCATGGCAGCAGTCCGGGTCTGGATGTCACCATGGTCTCAGGTGGCAGCAAAGGACACCCAGATTGGCATGGCCCAGTGGCAGCATGGCCCTTAGACACACGACCCCACATCGTGGCCATGATCCCTGAAATCAGCAACCCACAGTGGCAATAGGAGCCACGGACATCAAGATGGTTCAGCCATTAAGCACTAGGTTCACAACCAAAAATAGTCTCCTTTCTTAATCAGTTTCCTATTCATTCTCTGAAATACAGCTTAGCAACACCCAGTTGGAGAAGGTGTCTTTGGCCCTATTTGATTAAATGCCACCTTTTCTAGCTTCATATGTTACAATAGTTAACATGCCTTGGAACTGTAAATCGCTGTCTCTCTGACTTCCACACAAAGTTATTAAAGTCTGAAGTTTGGGATCTTGTTTTGATGCAACTCTTGCATATAGGTGGCTCAGGTATTGTTTATGAATGAATGCATTGTAAGCATTCAGATATTGTTTATGAATGAATGCATTGTAAGCACAGCTTTGAGAAAAATGGAGAAAAGTGTGCATTGGCTTAATGACAAAAGTGTCAATTACTATATCAAGTGGATATTTAATGCTATACAAATATTAATGCAGTGATTTAGACTTGGCTAGTATTAAGAACTAAGAAAAAATAGAAAATAAAACATATTTTCTCCTGTATTCCTTTAAACAGAAACTTCCAGTCCTGCCTAGAGATCCCAGTTGGGTAAGCATGAATTAGGGTTGCAAGTAACTTTGAGCTCTCTATAGCTAAGGTATCATGTGACTCCTCAGTTCTTGTGGCCTTTTATATGGCACCTCATATGCATAATAAGCCTCTTATGTCTCAGCTGAAAAATAAGACTCATATTCTGATAAAGAACAATGTGATACAATTTATAAGGAAAGGATTCAAGTAGAATTCATGTTCCTTGTTCAAGACATAATATTTACTTGCATTCTGCCTTGCTCCCTGGGTCTCATGTGGAATATTTGTGATTAAGATTAGCTTTCTCTACTATAAATAGAAAGGGCATGAGAGAACCACTACCCACTTGCTGTGGCTTATCACAACTCCATTGTTTGGGTATAGAGATAAGAGAAAGTCGTGGTGTGGAGGTTGCTTGTGTGATGAAGCAGGCTTTGGATGTTTGAGGGATTTCTGGACACACAGAGCTTCACGAGCCTCAGTGATGCCTCTGCATGATGTGATTCTGAAAGCCTCTCTCCCTCCCTGGAGAGTGGTTCTTGCTGGTCGATGGTGGGAGATGGATTTTTATGGTTATAAGAATGGGGGGATGATCTAAGAAGTACTTGAGAAAAATTATAGTATGGGAACAGGGGGAACCAACTACATAGGCTAGCCGGATTTCTAGTCCATAGAACGAGGCCTGAAATATGGGGCTTTCTCACTCGCTGCTGCTGGGAGTTTTATGAGATGGATGCAGTTTCGGGAGCACTAGGTTTTCAGGTGGTGCTTCCTGCCTTTTGGAGGCTGGGACTACAAGTTCAGTGTGAAGTAGAAAAAGTACATGACACTTGAACAGAATATAGATAGTCTGGGCTCACGATGGGGTTTACACCCAAATAAACCGATCGTAATTTGAAAGTATGGCAAGTCAGAATGTATGTAATGTATCTAACCTGGGGAACACCCTGGCTTAGCATCCTCGCAGGCTGTGGAGCGTCAGTCATTTATCCTCCTGATTGCATGGCTGGCGGAATGTGTGGCTTGCTCCCACCGCCAAGCATCCAGAGCTAATGTGTTACTACATATCACCAGACTGCGAGAAGATCAAAACTGCACGCACATCACTTTTGCACGACCATAAAGTTGAAAGAAAAAAAAAAAAACCTCACAAGTGAACCATCATAAGTCAGGCACCATGACTACTTGCGATCTCATACATTTCATAATAATTGGTCCATAGGACAGTGTGTTGGGCTACGACAGTGAGTCAGAAAGACAGCAGGACATCCTGTTGAAGGTGCTGGCTCTCTCAAAGCTCCTGTGGTCCAGAAAAGGCTTTTCATCTCCTCCTCTTGGGAATAGAACTGTGTGTCAGGTACAGATAAAGGCTTAGAAAGAAATACATCTTTGGAGTTACGTGTTATCAATCACCAATTGGCAGAGTTTAATAGATACCACAAATGAGCAGTGGTCACGGTAGTGATTCTACAGCCAGTGTCGTTACTGTTTGTCTGTGAGAGGGACCAATCAGTCGGTTGGAATAATTGTGAAATCTTTAGCTTTCCACCAGAAGGGATGAATTATGTCAGTTATCTCTGAGGAGAAATTTTACAGCTTAATTAAACAAACATTTAAATCATCCTTTAAAATGTGCTAGATGATTGTGCTTACACTAGCCTTCTTTTTATATATCCCAGGGGATGTCTTCAGATGTATGCATAAATCACTCAATAAGCAAGTGTGTATGGAAAGCTTAGTGTATGCTCCACATGGAGGCTGAGTTATTAACAGCAGTCCCTTGGTAGGAAGCTGGATGCACTGAATTGATGCTTCTCTGCTTGTACCTTTGCAGGCCAGTAGCCAAATACACAAGGATTCTCTACGGAAGGAAGACAACCAAAAACCGCAGAAGATGAGGGATGGACAACATCAGAAGGTATTTATGAGGCCTTCCTTGTTACTGCAGATTGCTTCAAGTACCAGGTGCTTTTGAAGGCTTGCTGAACAGACATTTTTAGATTCTTAAAAAGATTTTGGAAAAACTGACAACACATTGCAGACAAAAGATGGATTCTGGATTTGTTCTATGGAGGCGGCTCCTTCCAGCCAAAATGTTTACTTATGTAGCCCTACAGTGGGTTGTACCGTTTTGGCCACAGCCAGTGCTGGCCATCCACAGAGAAGGGGAAAACACACACGTGAGCACAAAACATAACCAACCCCCATGTGAGCCAAGGATAGATGAAGTTACAAATGGCATCCAGCGGGGAGTCCAGGGCTTTGAATGGAAGAAGTGTTATGAAACTGGGGTAGACATCTGTACGCACATGTATACACATACAGAGCATCTGGCACACTTTGAGTGATGGAAATCAGTGAGACGAGTGCAGAACCTCCTAACTTCTGAATGGCTGGATTTCACAACTAAAAGTTTCTAGTCTGGTAATTAAAACTAAAATTGTGATTTGATGGTCAAGCATGCTTTCCATGAGCAGGCTCTGGTAGTGGGGCAGATTGGTAATTCAAAGCAGACAGAGAAGTCCTGCCTTGTGCTTTTAATTGTATGGACATTCAGGACAGTGTGGTAACCCGTGCTGTAGGGAAACAGATGCGAAGCTGTGAGAACTGCAGTGTGGTCCATCCCGGTGCTGACTGCCTTCTCCTCAGCCACACCCTGGCTCGTCTAGAGGATTCCACTCTATATGACATGGCCTATGTGCCAGAAAATGGAGGGGCCGTTCCAGGCCAAAGATCCAATCCTAGTTCATCTCCCTGTCTAGGGAAATTCCATTCTGCATGAATGTGATTGGTTTTCACCATGAACATAGGCTGTAGATTTGGGCAACCAGGCTAAGGGAGATTACCTTTCAGTGTTGATTTGAAAAAGTCTGTTCTTCTCATTAATTATCTTTCAGGTAAATTTCCTTTTTGTCTTTCTGTATTTTGTCCAATAGTTCCTGTACTTCATTGTTCTTAGTGTTTATGTGGCATTTTCCTATCACTCAGTTTTTACCCCTCTGTGTTACTGGTCTAAAATGTATGTCCAGTGATAAAAGTGGCTGATTTTCTTTCACTCAGTGTCATGGTCTCTTTGCATTTGTGGTTTGATATGTCCTCATTTTCTGTGGTTGGTAGTTCATTTGCCCATGTTTGTACTCTTGCCACACAACTGACATTTCATTCACCATGTTTTCTTTATTTTTATGATCTCTGGTTGCATTTTTCTCTGTTGTGTTTATTAATCACTCCTCTCCCCTCCCCTCCCATATTATGAGAAGATTTACAGTGCTTCTATTTCTGTTTTTAATCTTGCTGCACCGACTCTGCTTGTCTCTTCAGATCTGAAAATGCATGCATCTTTCTGGCTTTCTGTCGGTGTCTATTCCCTTGTTCCGTCGCTGCTCACCATTCCCAGGACATCTATCAAATGGATTCCAGACAGGCAGGATCAGTTCTCCATACGTCTTCACTCTTCCTTCTGCTCCTTCCCTCTGCATCTCATTCTGAAGAAGGCACTGGATCATCCCATTGACTGCAGTCTCTCAGGACTCTGCACTGTGTGCTTATTTGACACATATATTGCATTCATTTGCTCACCCAAACCGCTCATTGGCTTTATTGTAGCAATGTTCCGCTTTATGAATCTAATATTCTCATCTCTCCACTGATGGTAACTATCCACATATTAAACTTTCTACTTCATATACCAACTGTATTTCCTGTTTTCTCTCCCATGCATTTGTTTCTTCGTGTTTGGTGATTCTTGCTTATGTTCGCCTGGACCCGAGATAAGCAGCCACTGTCCTTATGTGTGGTGGCTTGTTCTGTGGTCACAGATCCCTGGTATACTATTTCTCTGAGCTCATTCTCTACTCCTCTGTTTGGTGTGATGGACTGAGGAGAGAAGCCAACACAAAAATGCCCTGGATGCCCTTCTCCAGCTGGTGGCCCCAGTAGAGATGTTGGTATTCCTTCACGAAGCTCCCGGGGAGGCACGGTTAACTCAGCTCTAGTGCATCCTGCTCATGCAGTCGTCCTCCATGTACTCTATTGAGGGAGACCTGCTTCCCCCGCCCCCCCCAGGGTGCTCTTGAGGAGGGAGAAGTGAGAAGTATGTAGACAGAAGTATAGAGAAGAGAGACAGTTAGAAACACAGGATAGCTCGGGAGGGCCTGGGTCAAAACCCACTGGCCCCTTCTGTCTCTACTAAAGGGCTTTTAAAGGAATGCCAAGGGGTGGAGCAAAAGACCCCCCTCCAGCACAGCCAAGTGCAAACCATCTCAGACACCTGGTGACCATGCACATGGTCAAGCCATCCCCTAATGCAGCTTTGCTGTGTAAAGTAAGCTCAGGTCTCACTAGGAAGCTTTTGTGGGCTGCCACACTCCATGTAACTTACCCTGTCCTTTTTACCTTGTTGGCCTTTCCTATCATTTTTAATAGGTTGATTGTACTCCCCGAGTTTTGTATGGTTATCGGTTTAATTTAGAAAGTGAAAAGGCAACAAAGGAAACCAGAAGGCACTCAGATAATTAGGAAACAAAGTTGTTATGGAAGCCATAAAAAGTTGTAGTGCTAGCATCTTATGGGAAATGCACGCAGAGCTGTGCACAGAGAAAGGAAATTACAACTGTTAAATCCATTGAATACATAAAAAGAAGAAGAAAAGTCATGAATTGCGTACCAAGGAATTTACAGCAGAAACAATAAGTGAAACTAAAGGAAGTAATTAAGATAAGAACAGAAATTAATAACTTAATAATTAGAAACTTGACGAAGCAGCTGTTTAGAAACTCCAGCCGCGCATTCTGTGATAACGTCAGCAGGCTGAAGGGATCTGCAGCAAGTGTGATTTGGAAGAGATTAAAGGAACAGACACAAGCATACAACCTTAGATCTGGGGGTCCAGAGAGGCAGCTTTGGGAGGATTATGCTCCTGTTGCTGCAGGGAAGGCTATGCTAATAAGTTGAAAATCTCCATGAAGTGAATGACTTTCTCGGAAAACATAAAATGACAAAGAATTAAAAAGTGCACAAAGACAAATGGAAATACCTTGATCTGGAAAGTTTCCTGGGAGCTCCTTACCCCAACAGACTAAGCTTAATGTTAGAAGTAAGTTCTTCGGAATTTTTTACATGGCAGATTTTTTTTTTTCATTATGCTTAGAAACTGTTCCAGATCAAGGAAAAGGATTAAACATTTTAGGCTTTTTCTAAGCTATTGTTTAAGTATAGGTACATAGTAAGTGTGTGTACATTCACACAAAGAAAGAGAGAGAGAGAGAGAGAGAGAGAGAGAGAGAGAGAGAGAGAGAGAACACAGATCTTTTAGATATAAAAGTTTCAAAAGCTAAAGATTTAATACTGAAAAGAAAAGTAGAATTTTTCTCTTAAGTAGTAATTTACCAAGATAAAATAGTTTCTAAAAATGCAAAAACTACCTGTTAGAATTTGTTATATTTTATTTTTTGCTATAGGAAAACTACCGAAAAAAAAATTCACTGATTTTGTTTGTTTGTTTGTTTGTTTGAGACAGGGTTTCTCTGTGTAGTTTTGGTGCCTGTTCTAGATCTCCCTCTGTAGACCAGGCTGGCCTTGAACTCACAGACATCCTCCTGCCTCTGCCTCCTGAGTGCTGGGATTAAAGGTGTGCACCACCACTGTCTGGTGTTCAGAGATCTTTTAAGTGGCAGGGAAAAAAAGATAGACTTTTAAATTAATTCTATCAATTAAACAAAATTTTATTAAACTATAATAAAAAGGATATTCTTAGCATAGCCTTCCAAACTAAAACCCAATATATCTATCATTAGTGCCAAAATACCAAAATGAGCAACATGGGATTCTTATAATTCCTACCATATGAACCAAGATCATTCTGGAAATTCTGACATAGTGTTCTTCAGATCTGTTTGAGGCAAAACTGTTAATATTGCATGGAACAGCTTTGGGAATTATTTTAGTCAACTCGATAAGGCAAGAAATGAAAATTTAAAAGGAACATTTCTAATTATTGGAAATAAGCTAATATTAATGGATGATTCACCCACACAACCCAAGAGAGTCTGTTGAAGCATGATTAGACAGAGAGAAGTTCATAAGAGAGGTTGGTTACAAGAGATATATCAAGAAGGAACTCTCTCAAATACTAGTGAAAATTGATTACAAAATATAGTGAGGTAAAAAGGAGCTCATGAGCTTAACTGTGTAAAAAAAAAAGCCATTTAGTAGCTTGAAACAAACCAACCAACCAATCTCCAAAGCATAACTTTCCTTTGCCCATAAAAGTCCATTTGGATAGAGCAGAGATGGTAGTGTCCCTGAGTGGGTAAGCTCTACATTGCAGTAACTACAGGTGTATCCAAGTTAATTTGACTTTAATTCCAATAAAATTTAAAATACTTTGACAATTCATTTCTAAGTCTCAACTCTGAGAATAATGCAGAAACTTTGGAAAAAATGACCACCTGATATATGTGTTTGCTGGGGTAAGGACTTACAGTAGTGGTTACGATACAGTGTAGACAAACAGGATGCTGTATGTGTTTGCTGGGATGAGAGCTTATGGTAGTGGTTACAATCTAGTGTAGACAAACAGGATGCTGTATGTGTTTGCTGGGATGAGAGCTTATAGTAGTAGTTACAATATAATGTAGACCAACACGAAGCTGTTACTAGGACAAGAGAAACTAAAAAGCCCTTGGGTAATATCAAATTCAAAAAGCAGTAGTTGTAAATAGTATTTGTTTATTTATTTTTGACAGAGTATGTAATAGCCCAGGTTAGCCTTGAGCTTGTTATCAATTCCCACCCCCAGCCTACTGAGTGCTGAGATGATGGACCCATAGCAACCATGCCTGGCAAATATATACGTTTGTTCTGAGAAAATAATCACAGATGCCCACAAGAAGTAGGCACACATTTTTTTTAAATGATTAATGAAAACTTGAAACAATTTGTTGACTGGCAGAAGACTGGAAGGTTCTGGAAGTCCATATGGCAGTTAGCAGCGTCCTTGAATGACAGGAATATGTTCACATTGGTGACAATGGAAACAGAGATTAAAAATAGAGCGCAGACAGATTGTTAAAGTTGCCTCCTGCTACTGCACCCTGTGTGGGTTGCTGCCCTGCCCAGCCTTGCCTGTTGTGTTGATGGTGCTGTTATTTGCCTCATGACATTTTGTCAAGATCAAAAGAGAGGAAGCAGGTTGGGAGTTGATCCTCGCGCCTGGCACATGCTAAGCCTGATAATGTGAATCAGGGTGGGAGGCTGTAATCTGTATGTTTAATCAGGAGGAAAATACAGGGGCTTGTTAAAGGGGGCTTATCTCTGGGAGGAGAGCTTTCTGAGTAATTATTTGTTGTCCTTTATACTTTCTGTAGTTTCTAGATTTTTCTACAGTGAATCAAACCTCCAGCAAAGGAAAAGCTTAGAGAGAGAGAGAGAGAGAGAGAGAGAGAGAGAGAGAGAGAGAGAGAGAGAGAGATAGTGTTGATGAGAAATGTTCTGGTGTGAAATGTATCTGGGTGAAAGGTAGAGAATGGTGAAATCAAAGATCATGGGGCTGGACTCCCCTTGTTACTATTGACACTAAATGATAGAGCTCCCGGCACTAGTCAAGGTAGAACTTAGTCACACTCTGCATCATTTCCGGTAAGTGTTCCACCTCACTCTGTAATTTTCTTGACTATCCCACTTCACCCTTTGGCGCTCACGTCCTTCGATTTGGTTGGGCACCTCTTTTCGAGCATCCTTTCCACCTTGGTCTTGCTGGTCAAGGTCATCGCTGTCCTTCTGGGAGGGAGCCTCATCAGAGCCAGGCTCTCTTTAGACTTCCCCATTCCCTCAAAGTCTTCCGCAGCAAACATCCAAAGGCAGCAAGTGGTTCTTTTCCTGTCCCGGCTCGGCCCTCCTGCTTCCACTTGTGCTTTTCAAAACTCCAGTAGAGCTGAGAGAACATCCTCTCCTGGGAGAAATTCATCCCACCAAGGCGACGGCACTTTAATGTTTACACGAAGCAGTCAGGCTGAACCATGTCTGTACATGCCACAGTCAGAATCGGACATGATCTCAAAACCGCCCTATCCACATCGTCGATTAGTGCACTAGGAGTTGTTTTGGAGCCTGCCTTTTGCTCCAGTCTCACCGCTTCTCAGAGCTCCCAACCTTGCACACACTTGAGTGTGGTCCCATGGCTCCTCTGTTGGAGTAGGGCGCTGGGAGGGAGCGGAAGCACAGGGCTGATTTTGCTTCTAGCAGGAAATGCCCACTGCTCTGTGGCTCTCTGTTAGGCTCGGCTCCCAGGGCTGATGCTCGGAGCTGTGCCGCGGCTGTCCAGCACAGCAACCTCCCTACCTCCTGACTAACCTAGCCAGCCCCCTGTTTGCAGCAGATTCCTCACCTGTAATAGGCCACCAGGTCAGTGCTTGCAGGTTCTGTTCTTGACACCTCAAGATGGTATCTTACCATTTCCCGGAAGTGCTGCCCTCTTTGTCTGGAGCTCTCAGTGCCTGGAGAAGACCCTCCCCTCCCGCTCCTTGGAGAGCTTTTATGGATATACTTTAAACACTGAATATTCATTTCTCTGGTTTGTGTTTCTGTTTTGTATTCCTGTGTTATTGTTGAGACTTACATTCAACAATGCATTTCTTTTTGCTTCGTTCCATGGTTCTTTCTGGGTCCGCTTCCATTTTAACGTGGTTTCCTTCGGGGAAGAACTGCATCGCGCTTTATCTGCACAAATCCAGGTGTCTGAGGAGTGGCTGGTACTTAACACGCACGCACTGCGTGAGATAAGGGTCGAGTGTCTGGTGTGTTGTGTATCGCGGAATTTTGATTTTCTTTGTGTTGCAGTCTCAGTCCGGGGAAGCAGAACAACTTACCTTGTACTTTTTCATCTGGGTGTTGCCCTTCCGTGTGAGAAACCGAGGAAATGAACCACAAATATGCTTAGGAGGCATGCAGACACATCCTCGATGGCTGTCAGTTCAGCAGAACAAATTAATTAGTAGAAATTATCTTTCTTGGTACCAAAGAAAAACGGCCTCCCTTTGGAATACACTGTGCTGATGATCAGAAAATAAGCCCGGGCGCAGTGGCTCCAGCCCCTCCCCTCTGCCATCTGGAACAATGTTCTCACATGGTGATGCCTCATCAGCTCCCTGTCCGCACTTCCCACCAGATCTTTATCTCTACTCCCCATTCTTAGCCTCTGCAAGAGGATGATGTGCATCACCCTCTTCCCTGCCTCTTTCTTCTAGCAGTTCTTCGCTTCCTAATATACTAACTTCCTGTTTTGTTATCTCTACATGTTAAAAACTGTACCTATTAGAATCTTTTTATTTATTTTAATTAAAGTAGAATTACATCTTTAAACAAGGAAAAACTTATGAAAGCAGAAGTGGCCTTTTGCATGAGTTATAAACCCCCACAGATGGTCTAAGGAAGTAATATGTACATATAAAGATTGCAAAACCTAAAGTGTATCAGATGTTAAAGCTTTCTCCCTCTATCCATCTACCCTCCAAGTTCTTTACCAATGGCAATGACCAGTTTCTTTCATTGTTCCACAAGATATTTTATATATGGCAGATGCAAGCATATAAAGGTTGAAATGGGGGCACTGGGGAGATGGCTCAGTGGTTTAGAGCACTTGTTGTTCTCAAAAAGGATGTGGGTTCAATTCTTACCACCCACATGGTGCTTCACAACTGTCTATAACTCCAGTTCCAGGGACTGACTCCAGCACCCTCACTTGGTCACAAGTTTCCTTCATCTAGAATAGGAACTGTAATAGAGCAAGGGTCTCATCTGTCTTGTGCACCACAGTAGGGCTGGCACATCCATCTAAGCCTGGCTCACCACAAGCCTCTCAGATATTTTGTTCAAGGAATGCATGAAACACATCCAATTAGCTTATGTATGCCATCAATATCTCCTTGTTCCTATTTTACTTATTTTAAAGCTGGTGTATGGTATTTTATCAAAATGGGAGTTATATATTTTTTTATTCAGCTGAATTTACCAATTTTCTTCTTGTGTAACTTTCTTTGCTATGTTCATAAATTTACCTATACTTGCTTTGAAAATGTTTGTGATTTCATCTTTAAGGTTCAAATCTTAGACTCGATAGAATTTATGTATATTTACAAGTGAAGGATCTAGTTTTGATTTTTCTCTTAGTAGTTGCTCTATCAACCTTCACTCAACTGTCTGCTAGACAGCCTCAGCACAAGTCTACCATAACCACATTTCCACAGGCATTCGGCCTCTTGCCAGACTTGAGCTGTTTAAATAGCTAAGTTTCAGGACACACCTTAATGTCTGGTAGATCTACTTCTTTCTCATTATTTCCTTGCACATGATGTCTTTGTAGCTATGATTACATTCTAGGATTTTTTCCTTAATAAATTCCACAACAATTTTTTTAATCTTTTTTTGCTCTTGTATGTTTATAAGAACAAAAGAATAGATAAGGGGACTACAGCAAAAATTAAATGTCTTATTTATTTATTTATTTATTTATTTATTTATTTATTTATTTATTTGCTTGTTTATTGGTGAGAATCAACCCAGAATCTTAGACATGCCAGGCAAGTGCTCTACAAAGAATCATACTTCTAGATCTTTAGCAAAAATTTTGTAGCTGGCAAGCGATAATTGACTGAGTGAAACAGAAAAGGCAGAACTCATATTCAAGAAGCTGTAAGACACAGGCTGACTAAAGTGCTGGATGTGGAGGTATGTGGCCCCTGCCGAGGCTGGGTTAAAAATAAAAACAACTAGTTAGTTCTACAGTGTAAAGTGGTCAGCCCTGATATCACATACACAAGTGACACTAGACAACCTCAGCAGGTTGTAGTTAGACATTTATATATATGCATATAACAATGACAATCAAGGAATTTGAGAAGGAAGGTGTCGGAGGGAAGGGCATGGTGGTGGGGGTTAGAATGAGTGAAGGGAAGGGGGAAGTGCAGTTAGTTTTTAATAAAATTTTGGAAATCTTAGTGAGGAGCTGCAAGAGCCCTAGGCCCTCTCTGCCCCCACACTGAATGTTGAGAGAAGTGTTTAAGAATGGAAATGGGCTATATGAGGAGGGGCATTGGGATTGGCATGAAGATAGTAATAAAGACATATAAATCTCATTCCATAATAGGACATAAAATTAATGTAACCAGAATTAATAAGTAGAATAGGAATGCTTATTGTGGAGATAATTTAGACAGGTAAGCATGCACAAAAGAGGAATTGAAAATGGTATGGAGACAAAGGTGGGCAACCCCTGCTTTCGCTTTATATAAACCTGGCAACTGCTAGGATGTGTTCTCATTCTTTGACTTATTTTTTGAAACTGAATCTTAATAGGTAGCCAAGGCTAGCCTCAAACTTAGTCTTTGGGCCCCAGCCTTCCAAGGGCTTAAATCACAGACCCGTACCACTCTGCCTAGCCATTTGACAGAGTGTTAAAACTTTCTGTATATATTAAGATCAAAAGGAAGGAGGGGGAGGATAGTGTTTGGGGGTAGAGCACCCAGAGAGCCTGTCCACGCCCCTGGCTTTGGTCCCAAGGGGAAAATACAATTAACAGATTAAAAGAAACAGATGACTTTATGTCATTGTGGAAAAGTGAGAGCTCTAGCACTAGGCTTGGCATCTAGATTCCGGGGAAGTGTTGAATGGGTGGATAGTATGTCATTGTTTTGAAAACTCTCCAATTTCCCTTATTAGCGCTGTATAAGAATGAGAATAGACTAATGGGCTTTATAGACGGATAGGCAATAAATTTAGAGTATAATGCATAAGAAACAAGTGTATTTCTTTGGCAATGACATTTGAATGAAATTTAAAAGAAAAAGTCAGTGTGAATTTTTAGTTTGTTTTAGACTTTTCACAAGGTGGTTCTAAAACACTAGCCATGGCCACAACCATTCATTGGTATGCGTTTGTCAGAACATGACAGTAGAGTTTCTACCAGAAAAAAATCTCTTTAGCCCAAGGGCTGGCTTATGACTTGGGCCTGGTAGTTTTCTTTCTTCTGCTTTTGTCTGTCTTTGAAAATAGGATTAAAACTTGGTCTGCCTGAAGGCAGGTGATGGGTATTCAGGAAATCCTGGCACTTAGTCCTATGGTGTAAGAGTATAAATGAATTATCCATGGCCACAGGAGTTACTGCTTCCAAGAAAACAACTGGGATGTTAGAAACTGGAGACTCACAGTCATGAGATGTATTTGGAACACCAACCAGGGAGCCTGAAGTTCCGATAGCAGGAGAAATAACTGTTTAAAAAAAAGATGTAACTGTTATTAAGGCAGATCTTATTCTCCAAGGCTGAGAACGCTTTGCCAATAGAATTGCTCTGCAGAACGGAGTCCAAAATTTACTTTTAAGTTGTAATGGATTTTTACTAAGAAAGAAATGTTACAAAAATACTATGATAGTATTGTGTGATATTCTTTTTTTTTTTTTTTTTTTTTTTTTTTTGGTTTTTCGAGACAGGGTTTCTCTGTGTAGCTTTGCGCCTTTCCTGGAGCTCACTTGGTAGCCCAGGCTGGCCTCGAACTCACAGAGATCCGCCTGGCTCTGCCTCCCGAGTGCTGGGATTAAAGGCGTGCGCCACCAACGCCCGGCTTGTGTGATATTCTTAAAGGAACTAATTTGATTTGTTTTTCTTTGTAAGACATAGATGAGTTTGAGTCATATTGTATTGTCTTCTCTGTGTTTTGTACACCTTGGTCTAATTTTCTTGACCATGCACATTGGCTTTTTAATCTGACAATTTTACACTCACAGAGCTATTCTGTTAGACTAATCTGCAATTATTTTTGCTGCCTACTTATAGAGGGAAAATAATTTCATGTCCAAATAGATTTAAGTAGAAGTTTCAGAAGTGAAATGTTGCCCCAGCTAAGGTTAAATGTGTAATTGATTTGGGTGCCGTCTGTACAGCCGTGTTAATTGAAAACCATATCTTCAAACTTTTATTGTTCCTAGAATCAATTACTGGAAACTAAAGGACAACACCAAGAGGAAGAAAGAGCCCAAATCCTTCAAGCTGAGCACTGGAGGTATAACTGGCCAATAAAATAAGCATCCTTGGTAAAATCAATTACTTATAAAGTTTTGCAGCATTTTGGGAAAATGTTAGAGCAACATTAAATAATGTTCTGGAATTAGAATCACTTCTAAACCTGTGTGTGCTATGCCAACTGCTACATATCTATCTATCTATCTATCTATCTATCTATCTATCTATCTATCTATCTATCTACCTCTCTCTCTCTCTCTATCTATCTATCTATTCATTTGTATACATGCATATGTACATGCATACAGAATATCCACACTTCTTGGGTTAAGTACATTCAAACTCATATGAGAAGGCTGAATCACAGGGTTGGAGTAAAATGGCTTAGTGGTTAAGAACACTTATTGCTCTTACAAAGGACCTGAGTTGAATCCTTAGCACCCACATCCGGCTACTCACAAATGCCTGTAACTCATTATTCCAGGGAGTAAAACCTGTCCCAGGGAATCTGACACCATTACTGGCTTCCCTGGGCACCTGTACTCACATGAGGTTGCATGTGTTGGCTTAAAGAGAGAGGGCCGAACCACACTTTCTGTTTATTTAGGCTGTTATTTTGTCCCCTTCCCTGCGACAGAACATCACATCCCTCTGAGACCGCACGTTACTGTTTGTAAACGACTTTGGCATTATTGGATTGATATAGATGGTTAGACACCAGTGCTTGGGAACAAACACTTGGGAAAAAACTCATTAAAGGTATTTTATGTTGACTAATATATTAGGGTGGGGGTAAAAAGTCAAGATAGAAGCAGTAAGCGATTTTTAATAGATTAAGTACTCTTTATTTTCTAGATTATAATATAATTACATTATTTCTCCCTTCTCTTTCCTCCCTCCAAACTCTCCCATATACTCCTCCTTCTCTTTTGAATTTCTGCCCTCTTTTTTTTATTAATTGTTATTGTGTGTGTGTGTGTGTGTGTGTGTATGTTGTGTGTGTGTGTGTGTGTGTGTGTGTACAGATATATCCCTGAATATATCATGCTCAGTCTGTACAATGTTACTTGTATGTATGCTTTCAGAGCTGACCATTGGGTATTGGATAACCCTCTGGCATGCTCTTCTCTGGGGAACAGTTTCTCTTGCTCTCAGCATTCCTTGGTTGCCGGTAGCTCTTTGTGTAGGGTTGAGGCCTCTGGACTTTTTTCCATCCACTTTGGCATCCCTATGGGTATCATCTTTTTTTTTTTTTTTTTTTTTTTTTAGTTGGTATCATCTTTATTCAGCTCATGCTTATACGGTCATGTTGGTAAGCTTTATGGGTGTAGCTTCTGACATTAGTAGCCTACGCAATCTCATAGGAAAGTCCCTAGTGTCAGATGTGTTTTGAGAATACCTGATGAGACTCGACATAACATGTGTTAGGACATCGCTAATAACGCTATACTGACCGTAGCTGTAATGATAGGTTCTTCCTGCGAGGCCTCTGGGTGGAACATCTTAAAAGAATTTAGTGTAATGGCTTTCATGATTTAAGGAAGCATATTCTTTTTGAAAGCAGATGACTTATGTAACTTCCCCTACCACTAAAATATGTTTTTTTTTAAAATTTTATTTGTTTATTTTTATGAGTAAGGATATTTTGCCTACATGTGTGTCTCTACACCATGTACATGCTTGGTGCAGGTAGAGGCCAGAAGAGGGGCATCAAATCCCCTGGGATAGAATTACAGACAGTTATAAGCCACCATATAGGTGCTGGGATTTGAACCTGGGTCTTCTAGAAAAGCAATGAGGGCTCTTGACCGCTCTGCCATCTCTCCAGCCCCACTGAAGTGTGTTTTTGAATTGTAATGCTTTCATTTTGTAAATGAGGGACTTTGAAAGATGTCTAGTAGATGCTCCAGTTCTGAAGGTGCCTCTAACTGCTGGTGAGTACTGATGTCCCTTTGAGTAGACTTTGCTGTTTCTACAGTTCTCACAAAGTACTTTTAAAATGTTAAATGTGAGTTTATATGTTTTACTCTGATTTAGGGAAACATCAAAACCTTGAGACATTGGTTAGATCATTTTGTTAGGTAAACTGAGGGGAGGAAGGGACCTTTATTATTGCCTATGAAGTAGGCCATAAATTATCTAGTGTTTTTTATTGGTTTTGCTCATTTTCTCCTTAGAAGACTTTTGGTTAGAATAACACTGATATTGTTTTTATATATACAGTGGTTGCTACCAGTAGCCAATTATTCTTCTGGGTTAATTAGATTAAAAAGCCTTAAGCATATTAAAGATAGCAATGTGTCACATTAATAGTCCCCATTGCTAATACATTAACCTTTCATGGGTGCCAAATAAAAGTGCATGCTATTTGGTTAGTGGTGGAAAGGGTTGCATTTTTGTTACAGGAATCTTGGCCATCATTTTTTAAATTTATTTTCCATACTGCCAAATACATAAATATTGGTGGAAATGTTTGTTTTCTGTACCTATTTTCTCTTTTATTGATTCTGGTGACACATAGATCCAAATTAAACCCACCAGGAAATCTCTGTGGATAATAAACTCAGTAATCAGGTTTGAAGCAACTAACCAAGCCTTCAGACACATATTTTATATTCTTGATCAATTTTTGAAACAAGTGTGTATTTGTACTGCCTTTAAAGTTTATAGCATGCATTCCCATGGTATCATGAGACACACATCCCATAATTCCTTAATGAACAAAAATAGTGGTGCCTCCTCTCAAGGCAACAACACAAACTAGGTAGTGTGCACGTAGGGTATATACATTAGGTGTACCCTGGGGGCATGATTTCATTAGCATGCAAAAGGCGACAAGCATTCTCCTGTTTAGAAGTTGACATAGATAAGCACTCAACTCTGCATTTATGATAGAAAGCTTGTGGGATTCCACATGAGCTTTTCAATGAGTGCCACAATGAGTGTACACCTGGAACTGCACCTGACCCCATATAACTACTTAAGCAAGGGAAGCACCTAAGAATCCCCGCGGAGAGCTGAGAGATCACCAGTTTAAAGGCTCAGATGGATCTGGACATAAATCATAAACCCTACTGATTTATGAAAACTCAAACCATCTCTGAGTAATAGTTTTTAATCCAAACTAACCCTCAGGGAGAAAAAAAACCAAACAAACCCAGAGTACAAGTTTGACAACAATAAAATATACAGTCTCAAACTAGTCAACAAAAATGTAACAGGAATCTTTCCTCGCTGTTTGGATTCTTGTTGCCAATGGAGAGAAACAAGCTGTGAATTCCTTGTCTTTGTCTCTGGTTGACCCATTCTGCAGTGGGCAAGCCAGTTGAGGATCTTCGTAAAACACCATGGGGAGCTCAGTCCCCCTTCCTCTTAGTAGCCAAGCTTGTGGGTGAACTTGCTTTATGAAAACCCAGACAGAGCAGTTGACACCGAGCCATGTGTACTTTGTACTACACATCAGTGAGCTTTTCATGGCACAGCCTCTCCTGTCCACGGCCATGGGATGTAGGGAGCATGTGCTGAGAAGCCCCATTCACTCAGTGAGTACGTTATCAGGGCACACTCAGCCCAGGCTCTACTCCAGGTAATGGGGTGAACCAGCGAAAAATAGTCCCCAACCACATGCAAATCACAAACCCAGAAACAATCACACAGTGAGACGTTTCCAAATGGTGGTGAATACCATGACTGTGATATCAGAGTGAGCAGCTGGAGGTGGCAGGTGATTAAAAGGCTTCACAGGAGAGCTAACATCAGAGGGTGAGGAAGACACTGGTGCACAGAACTCAGAGGCAGAGACTCCTACAGAAAGGGCCCCTTGCTGTCAGCGAAACAGCAAGTGCAGAGGCTGTGGGGTGGGGGGGGATGAGATTAGACTTTGCATGCCAAAGTTTGGATGACACTGGATGAAAAGGAGTAGAGTATGGAAGCTGGTTCAAAGTAGGAAGGATGAAATATGAGATTGCATAAGACAGTGACTCTTCTCAAGCCATGGGAGACTTTTAAGCAGAAGGAAGGTGTCTCTGTTGGTTTAAGCCACGGCCCGCGGAGGCCATGCCGATGAAAGACAGCGCTAGATGTTGCGATGATGAAAGAATTACGAGCCATGGTTACCTTTCTAGAGCTTTATTAGTAGACAGAGACAGAGAGAGAGACAGAGAGACTGCTCAGAGGGAAGAGAATATGGAGGGAGTGTAGAAAGAAAGAGCACAGAGAGGGCACACCAGCTTTTTAGGCTGGGACGCCATTGCAGGCAGGTGACGTAATTAAGGACATAATCCTTACATCCTTAGTCACTGTTCTGTTGCTGTGAAGAGAAGCCATGAGCAAGGCAGCTCTCATAAAAGAACACATTTAATTGGAGCTGGCTTACAAGTTTTGGAGGTTTCATCCACTATTATCATGGCAGCAGACATGGCAGGCATGGTGCTGGAGAAGTAGTTGAGAGCTACATCCTGATCTGCATGCATAGAGGGGGATACTGAGCTTGATGTGGGCTTTGAAAAACCGCTAAGCCCACCCCCAGGGACACACATCCTCCAGCAAGGTCATACCTCCCAATCCTTTCAAATAGAGGTCATACCTCCCAATCCTTTCAAATAGCGCCACTCCCTGGTGATTAAGCATTCAAATCCATGAGCCTATAGGGGTGATTCTTATTCAAACCATCATTGGAGGTAAGATCACTTTTCCAACTTGGGTCGGGGTGGGGTGGAGGTTGCTATGTGAAGAATGAATGACAGGATAGGATAGAGACAATAACCCAGAGGGGTGATAGGACATGAGTCAATTCAGGATGTGTTGATTAGTGAGACAGTTAAGACAGTTAAGTAAGTGGTTTGTATGGGGTGGGAGATCACTGGGGAAACGACTGAGGGAAAACTCCTCCTTATGACTGACCAAAACCCTAGATAAAGGGGTTGGGGAGATAATCAGCCACAAGGGGCTTGCTGTGTAATCATGAAAACCTGAGTTTGGATCCTCAGTACCTGGGTCGAATGAGGGACCCATCTATGGCCCCAGTGATTTGGTGTGGAGGGGATAGAGACAGTGGAGGCATGTTGGCCAGCCGGTCTAGCCAAACTGAGCAGCCCAAAGTTCCATGAGAGACACTGCCTTAAATAGAGAGAAATTGAGACAAGCACCCAGTGTTCACCTCTGGCCTACACACACACACTAAAAACAGCATCAAGTGTGTTCACATCCCAGAATGCCTTTGGTTGTGTTGCTCACAGGGCAGTTTCCACCAGTTAGCATTCAAGGCCATAATTTAGTAAGACTTTTCTCAGCCTGCCTGCTGAGAGATTCAGCATGGTGACTCAGACATGAGGTCCTGCAGTGGGCCACACTGTGGCACTTGCCTAGGTTTCAAGGATGAGAACAGAAAGCTGAGATGCAGCCACAGCCTATGGGGAATAAACTTGTAGAGAAACAGCTGGTCAATCCTCAGAGATCAAAATGAACCCAAACACAGCTGACATCTTGGCTGGCGCTGAGTGAGCTCGGACTACATGACTGGGCCACCCAGCCATTGTTTTCCTGCGGTTCCCCATCTCAGAGAGCTGTGACTTTGGCCATCCACCAGGACCTAATTCTGCTTTCCATGACTGCACAGGAGGCAGATGTGCTCAGTTCCCGCCTTCCCCTTCCTTCCACAAATTCATGCTGAGTGTGAGTAGCTGCTTATGCTAGGTGCTGTTTCTGCCCCAAGAACTTTCTAGTCTTATCTTCTAAGTTTTTAAGTCTCTCTGTTGCTATTTACCCAGCTTCTGAGTCCCTGTCTCTATGCAGCCATGCCTAGGTGACTTAGAGGATGGTGTTGAAATGCCCATAATACAACTATTTAGAATAATAACTAATTATCAAGTGAGCCTCCAGGTAGCCATCTGTAGAAATAGTCAGCGCATCATATCTGAGAGTCTGTTCATGGCTTGAACAGACTGAACTGAAAATACTCAGAAAAATTCTGTATCTATAGATTTTCCTGCCTCATTCTTTAAAGAATACAGTGTAATAAGTCTTTTACTCGTTACACAGCATTGATACGGTATTAAATATTATAAGTAACCCACAGATCATTTAAAACATATAGGAGGATATGTGAAGGGTGGTAGTGCTATGTCATTTTACAGAAGAGACATAACATCAGTGTCCTTTGGTACCTACAGGCAGCCCTGGAGTCAACCCCTCATGGATACTGAGGGATAACTTGTTAGACCGTCTCTGGCAGCCTCTATCCTGACCTTTGCGAACATGATTGTCTTATTAATTCAGATTTAAGTTTTGAAGTTGGAGGCTGTAAGTGTGGCAGAACATCAGAGAAAGGTGTACTTATTCTGCCTTTTGGAACTTGAACTTCTCTTCTCTCCTTACAGCCTGCTATTTTCCTTCTCCTTTTCTCTAGCCTGATTCCGGATGACTGATAGGGCCATAGAGCTTAAGAGGAAACGGCTCTGTCCTGCCCAGCACCGCCACAGAGCTTTCTGCCACCCACCCCACCCCCCATTTAGTTCTTCCTGGTTCTTCCATCTCTAGCCTCTGTCTTATTCCTTGGCTTACTTGGGTGACCAGAGCACTAGCTAAGATGATGGAGACCCAGTGAGTGAAACTTTCAAGTCAAGAATTGATGCCCTTTTGGCTTGATACACACCAGTACCAGCCTCCCAGTAAGGGGCTGTTAGCAGACCCCATGCGTCACCGGATGGAGGTTTCCATAGACCTCCTCTAAGCCGAGGGGAAGAAGCATCCCACACCAGTTTGTGCAGCACATTTGCTTCTCAAACCTGTTATCCCTGCAGCAGGCTTGCTACTTATGCACATTTTTCTTTGTTTTAAAGGGTAAATAATGCTTTTCTGGACCGACTCCAAGGCAAAAGTCAACCAGGTGTCCTCGAGCAGTCTGGAGGCTGTTGGAATATGAATAGTACCAACAGCTGGGTGAGTTTTTTTCTTTTCTCTAAAAAAGAAAAAAAATCATGTTTCCAAGTCAAAGGATAAAAATAAGTGATCACTTAAAAATATATTGTGAATTTCCACCAATCATCATCATCATCATCATCATCATCATCATCATCATCATCATTGTGTACTGTAATGGGCAGCTGGGGTAATTAATATAAATTCAGCAGGGAAGAGAGTGGAGGAAAGAAAGGAAGGGGGAGGGAGGGAGCAGAGAGAGGAGGAGAGGAAGAGGAGGAGGGTAAGAAGAGTTTCAGTTTGGGTCAATTAAAAGACAAACAACAGGACACCTACCTTTTGTTCTTAGCATGTGCCCGGCCTGGAAGGCTTTTTTTTTTTTTTTTAATCACCTTTGCCCAGACCTGCAACAAAAACAAATGAACATTTTTACCCCCAAGGAAATTTGAAGTGAAATGTGGTTATGAAAACACTAAGCATTCTTCTCCAGTCATGGGCCTCCTTGTGAACCCAGCACATCAAAGAAACTAGGATTTAACTTTTCACTACAATATGATTTAAAAAAAAAAGCCCTATAGCCAAAGGTATTTTTGGAAGATGAAATATCCTTACATATTTCTGTGGGAAAAACACCCTTGCAATTCTATGTGTTTAATGTGTTTTTGTGTGCAATATATTTTTGAACCAATAACAAAACTTCAAAATATGTGTGACTACAAGGTGTGCAGAGTCAAAACTAATCACAATTTATTTTTTAGTTTAATTAAATCCCAAGTGAAGGAGGACTTAAAAGTATTTGGTATTTGTGTGTGTGTATGTGTGTATGCATACATATGTGTGTGTCTCTCTCTATATATACATATATGTATATGTATATGTATATTTGGAGTGAGGAATATTTGGAGTGAGGAGATCAGATGTGTGTGTGTGTGTGTGTGTGTCTATGCATACATATGTATGTGTCTATACATATATACCTGTATATTTGGAGTGAGGAGATCAGATAGATGTTTTTAAATCATCAAAATCCAACAAAATAATCAAGTGCTGGGCTGGTGAGATGGCTCAGTGGATAAAGGTATCCATCATCAAACTGATGACCTGAGTTTAATCCCTGGGACCCACATGATGGAAAGAGTGCTCTCCCACAGGCTGTCAGCTGACCTCCACATTCATGCTGTGGCATGCCCCACCTCCAGATAAATACATAGAGTGTTTTCTAACCTGGAAACTAGGAAATAAATAACTCGAGAAATAGTTGAAGTGCAAAAGCTCACTGTGTACTAACAATCTTATATGCAGGACTCCTCAGAAGGCAGCTAGAAGTTAAAACTGGTATTTTTTTTATTAAAATATACATATTGAAGATGATTGACCATGAGCACATTTGTAGAGAATGTGTCTTGGATGGGTCTATTTTATTCACAATGTATGTTGATTTGCTCTGCTATGGCATTCAGAATCTGGACAATGTGAAAGAGGGAGAACACATTTGAAACTCAGTCTCTGGGTTCTGAGATGTAATAATCCATACAGTACTGACTTGTTCATGAGGCTTTGTGTGTAGGAGACGTAAGAAAACATACTTCAAAATCAAATTTTGTCCAGGATTTGAAACTCCACTCTTGAGTTTTCATCTCTCCACTACTCAGCAACTTCCAGGAGTCCTCGGAGAAGTGTCTAGGATCCAGGGAAGGTGTGGGAACATGTGAATGCATACATAGCAACTGGGATTCAGCTAAGGAGATGACTTAAAGCCCAGCTCCGCAGTGACTACTGGCAAACCTTGGAGAGTGGGTGACAAATTGTTGCTTAGACTCAACAGATCAAAGAGAAGACTGCTATGTTCTTAGGACACAGTGGTGACAATGATTGATAGGAATTCCTTAGATTGTTCTTTTTTTAAGCCTTGCGGTACCCTTCCCACATCCCACTGTATTTTCCCACAACGCTTTCTCCTCTGCCATATTTCCCCTAACACATCTATTTATACATTTGTCTGACTGTTTTGACCTCTCTTCATAGAAGGATGGGTCTCTTGGATTGTTTTGCTTGCTAATATACGCCAAACAAGAAGCCATGACTAGAATCTACTGCACACACAAGAGAACAAAGTCGTTGAGATTTTACATTATGAGCACAACAAAAGATTTAGGAGAACATTTTGATATAGTAAAATGAATAGGTATTGAATTTAAAAGAGCTGTGTAGGAAGCATTTGCTAAAATAAAAATGAGACTTGGAATAACGAGCAAAACCAAGATATAATTAAAGATGGCCCAGGGGCTGGAGAGAAAGCTCAGTGAAGAGGGCTTGATGCACGATCAGGAGCACCAGACCCCAGAACCCATGAAACAAGCTGGGCTTTTCCCAAAGTGTGCGAAGAATGAGCGACTGTGGAGTGTTCATCCCCAAATGGCACATCTACATCTAAAGCTCAGAACATCACAGAAGAGGTGTGGGGGGGTGGGGGTCGTAAGAGCCGGAGGACCAGGAGGAGTGTGATGACACTGTCTTCTGGACACGACAAGGCTGTAACACCCGGGAACTCCCAACAACGTGATTCCCTGCACAAGGCCTGCATGAGACCTCATCAGCCAGCATATTCCAGCACCCTGCATGAAGAGCACCCATGGTGCTATCCCTAGTTGAAGAGCTATAGAGAGTTGGCGGCTTCTAAGGAAGAGAAAGTCAGTTTTCTTCCAAGACACGCTCCTTGATAGTTCAACCAAAGTACCTACAGGCAGTACTAGTTGAACTCCATAGGTGTGTGTGTGTGTGTGTGTGTGTGTGTGTGTGTGTGTGCATGTGGCAATAATTATGGAGGAGCACTTCATGAATTTGAGAATGGACTGTGTTGGGGAACATGGAGAAGAATTGGGGAGGGAGGGAATAGAAGATATGATGAAAATTCACTGTAGTCATGCATGCAATTCTCAAAAAGGTACAAAAAGGACTTTTGCTCATAAACATAGGTTTAAAAATCATAAAATGTTTATAGACCTTTAAAAACATTAGGTAATATAACCTCATTAAGTTATACCTATCTCAGAACTGCAAACACGATGCTCCAGTTTGAGTTTCTGTTGTGTGATAAGTGACATGGCCAAAAACAACTTGGGAAGGACATAAATTATTTCCTCTTATGGTTACAGTCCATCATGAAGAGATGTTAAGACAGGAAATCAAGGCAGGAACCAAAACAGAGATCATACCTTGCTTCTCATGGTTTGCTCAGCTACTTTTCTTGGGTAGCCTGTATCCATCTGCCTGGGGTGGTACTTCCCACAGTGGCCTGGGCCCTTAGACACCAATTAGGAGTCAAGAAAATGTCCCTCAGACATGCCCATCAATAGAGGCAAACACCCAATTAGGGTTCCCTCTTCCTAAGTGTGTCAAGTTGGCAACTGACTCTCACGATGGTACCTGGCTTATCATAAAACAAGCCATAAAAAACCTCCTAAAATAATATATCTCATAAATTTTGTATGATCATTTCTACAGATAGAAAGCATTTGATAAACTCAAGTGCTCATTTGTAGTCAAAAGCTCTATCAAAGGAGAAATAGAGGGCAAGTTTCTTTATTTAATAATAAAACAGAACTTCATAATAAAACAAAACTTCAACAAAAACCTTTCTGTTGAATTATGTATAAGTATTGAAAAGGAAAACAAATCTATAAATTACATCACATATGATGTGATCACCTACATAGGAATCTCAAAGAATATTTATTCATATTAGAGTAAATAAGGGCTCACCAATGTTGACTTAGGTAGAATCAGTATATAAAACCCAAATTCATTTCTACACATTTAGAGCAAACAAGAAAACCAAACCAAAAACATCTGATCAAAAAATGTGAGAACTTTTTAAAGAATTATAAGACATTTCAGAAAGACTCTAGGGAATAAATAATGGCAAGCTGTATCCTGTTAAAGGATAGGGATGAGTTCCCAGTCTATGGTTTAACTAACTGTGGAAGCATAGAGTCAAGAAGAGTTGAAGATAAAGACATGTACCTGAGTATTTAATTACTTAGGATGGCTCACAGTTGATATTGGCAGGCCAAACATTTGCAGGCTTTTGATGGAGGACAGAGCAGTGGAGAACACGTCCCTGGGGGCAAATGGACTCTGCAGCAGATGTGTTGAGGACCCATGTATACCTATTGGAAATTAGACAGCACTCTCCTGACACCATTTACAAAAATCAACTCTAGGGGGAGTCAAGCTTATAAAGAAACATGAAACCTTTTTAGATTTTAGAAGAAAATTAAAAACATTATTTAAAAAAATTGACCCAAAATATAAACCAAAAATAAAAAGTAACTATAGCTACATTAAAATTTAATATATCTGGGCTGGAGAGATGGCTCAGAGGTAAAGAACACTGACTGTTCTTCCAGAGGTCCTGAGTTCAATTCCCAGCACCCACATGGTGGCTCACAACCATCTGTAATGAGATCTAGCTCCCTCTTCTGGCCTGCAGGGATACATGCAGACAGAACACTGTATATATAATAAATAAATAAATAAATATTTTTTTAAAAAATTTAATATATCCATTCCTCAAAGGACCTCAATCCAAAGTCAGAAGAGAGTGCCAGAAACTGGTCTTTTATTCTGGGTGTATTTTGTAAATACCAATCAGACTAGAGTTAGTATGTAGGTTATATTCCAAATGGGTCATTTATTTAGAAGTGAATGGATGGCAATTGAGATTCTCTAAGGAATATGAGGAAAAAAGCTCTGCCCTCAATGATGGCTGGGAGGAAACATGGGACCAGTAGAAAGCCAAAGGCAGAGAAGAAAAGGAAGAAGGCAAAAAATGAGGGACTATGGTAAAAATCCATGGAAAGAATAGTTTCTAGATATGTCACATAGATTCTTGGACAGGAGGCCCCTGATAAGTGTATGCTGAAATGACAGATAGGATTGATCTTTATTTCTTAAACATTTTTATTTCATTATAGCTTGATATTGCTTAACGTATATAGTTATTCTTCAACAATTTTAAGTGACATATATTTAAAAATGCATTTTTATTTTGTAAAGTTCCATGTTAGTTTTCATGAGGCACCTGATATTGAACATGTTAAAAGTCACTGTCAATTATATGTTCAGTTACAATAATAGGCAAGACTTTGTGGGATATATCTCTGAATGCTTTGTCTTCAAGGATAGTTAAGAACTTGACATGACCTCTGAGTTTCCATAAAGGGCTAACAAATCAACAGTTGTCTGTATTCCAAGTGTAGTGTGGCCCAGTGTTACAAAAAGATGATCCCTTGAACACAGTGGAGGTGGGGACTCATTACTCCGTCTATCAACCTCAAGGTCGCCTTAGAAGTCATCTTCCTGGTGAATAAGCCAGTGTGACTCCACTAATACATTTTCATTCCAGTTCCTTTGACCCTGATCCTGTCCTTGCTGTGTTTGTTGAGGTACCAACACTTATGAACTCTAATATTTGTGACCCATGCTGGCCTGTGTGTAGCAGCACAGTCACTAAGATGTCATTGGATAAGACATTAGGACCTCAGCAAAGACCATGTAGCAAACTAAATGCACCACGACTTAAAAATCAAACTCATTTCACTGGGACTTCAGTCATTAAAAAACAGAGAAGGTTACCTTAGTCTGATGCACTGAATATAGTTTACAGGAACTCCATTTTGGGTTGTACGAGCTCCAGATTTTATTTTGCTGTTTGTGGTAATTTATGTTTCCTTTTTATTTCAGGGTATATGAGAAACAGTCACTACCATCGGGCTTTCTTCAGCTGACCTTGAAAACTCTCATGAGATGCTTTTCCTTCACGCAATTTTGTTTGGCTTTAGTTTTCATACCTCAACTTCAACTGCCCACCTACTCAGCTGAGGGGTTGTGGGTGGCCAGTTTTCCTCTGTCATTAGTTATGTGTGGATTTAGAGGCTCATTACCGACTCGTGTTTAATCTCTACTGCCAGCATAATGTTACCTTATTTCTCCTAATTAGTTCTGCCTCTTATTAGAAGGCTAATTAGAGCAATGTTAGTAAAATAGTAAAAGGGAATCATGTGACATTCAAGGTAGTTAGAGCTGTGGATGCTGTAGGCTTGTGTCCCCTAATTGACTTTTTTTTCTTTACTAATTCTTACAGCAGGTTTGGGGATCCTTTGGGGTCTTTCTGAATTCCTATTTTCTTAATCTACAAATTTGAGCAAAAGGAGATCTCTTATACTTTTATAAACAAATTTATAAATAAATTCCCAACTACTTCTATATAAATGGGTCATTTTTTTAAAATGAAAAATTCTCCAAGAATCTGATTCTAACATTCATTTTTACAGTCCATATAGATCAACCACAATGGGCAGTCACTCTTGGGTCTTCCCTTGGTCTTTATACATTGATTACTGCTATTCCCCTGATTTTCAAATGGGAAAAATTTGTTTATTGGAAAGCCAATATGTTTATAAAAATTAACTAGACAGCTATAGCCCTTATCTGATTTGTAAGTATGAGGGAAACTTATCTTTTCTGTGTTCTGTGCAACCTAGTTTAATTAGCTCTCCTGTTCAAGCTCTGTGACCTTGAACAAGCTCATCATTCTTAGAGTAAAAGAATATTGATCTCTCTACTGTGTAGTTCAGTCCCATAGTCACCTTTCTATCCTCCAGGGTGCATTGCATTTAGTCTTTCATAGAATAAAGGTTGGAGGAATGGGTGTGTGTGTGTGTGTGTGTGTGTGTGTGTGTGTGTGTGTGTGTGTGTGTAATAGATATATAGGTAGGTAGATTATAGACAGATAAGTTATAGAAAGAGAATAAACAGGTAGATAGACAGAACTCTAATATTTATTAAACCAATAATACTTTGTAGCATCAAGACATCTTCTATTTCACCAAATGCCCTGTTAAGATTAATTTTCCAGATCTCTATATTCAGGGAAACATTGGGATTTGAAATCTTGGGCCATGACACATGACCAGGGCCATGGTGCCATGCAGAAAGCTCCATATTGGGTGGGGTGAAGGTGGCTAAGAACAAATGGTGTTCTGGCAATTTCTCTAGAACAACAAAAAAATGCAGATACTTTTGTTTTCCTGTTCTCTGCCAACAGAAGCTGTGTGAGTGCTGACACTAATATGAAGTGTTTGGTCCATTTGAAACACTTGTTGTTGTCATATATGAAGAAAGCTGAATCCCTCAGCCTGTGCTGGAAACACTGCCAAACCAATTGTCAATGTGCTGTGGTAGCAGACATTTTGCTGCCATGGCAAGCAGCCACTTTAGCCATACACATGGCAGCCTGGCTCCCTCACAGATGTGTTTTGGTGTGTGTGTTCAGGAATGGTATTCCCCTCTGTGGTGACCATCACTGGTGGATCCAGGGGTAGGTGAAACGATGCATTCTTCTTTTGAAGGCTCTTGGGGGAAGTTGGCCCAAATCTCCTTCTTAGTATATGAAGTTTTCTATACTCCCCAGCAGATTGTTCATGTGTCTGGTTCCACTTTTTTTTGAAAGTGCAGGTATGGAAAATTACAATATCATGGCTGAAATTATGAATATGTATGGGCTGTAAGTATATTTCTAAGGAATTTCTTGAAGTATGTAGATGGAAGTTACTAGGAAAGAAGCATGAACCACTGCCCGAGGGACCCTACTATTATGCCTTTCATTTTTAACCAGTCTTGTTGAACCAATTGGAATGAATTTTGACTTTTAGGCAACTCTGGATAGAAAATCCTCAAGTCCTGTCTGTATTTCTATGCTTTGAGGGAGCTTTCTTTTTTCTGGGAAAGAAGCAAATTATTGTAAAATAATTTATGTGTTATAGAAATAAATATTGACTGCTACAGATGAGCAATTAACAAATTGACAATATTTCAGGTTTTATTCCTAGATAGTTATAATTAAACTTTGTTGTGTATCCTTCTGGAGCCTTTCCAGTATGTGTATCAAAGGATGCTGTGTAGACTGTTGGCTGAGAGTGAGCTCCTAGAGTTTGAACTGGTGATTAAAATACACACTGATGAGGTTGTCTTAATCCACTCAAGCTGTTTGAAGAAGCTTCATGAGTCTGGTTAGCTTATGAACAGCATATTTATTCCTCATATTTCTGGAGACTAGAAGTCCAAGACAGGGGGACTCCCAGACTTGACATCTGGGGAGACAGCACTTTCTGGCTGACCACCTTCCTGGCATGTTCTCGTGTAGTAGAAGAGGCAAGGGGTCTATCTTGAGCCTCTTCTATAGAACACTGATCCCATTCATATGGAGTCTATCCCTGTGACCTGATCACCTCCAGGAGCCTCCATTTCTTGATGCTTATCACTGTAGGGATTGGGATTTGAACATATGACTTTGGTGGGATGATCTGTTAGTTCCTTATCTCATCACTGTGATAAATGTCTGGCAAAAACAGCTGAAGGAAGGAAGGGAGGGAAGGAGGGAGGGAGAAGGGAGGGAGGGATTAATTTTGGCTCATGGTTGGAGGATGCATTCCATCATGGTGAGGAGGGTAGGGTGGCAGGAGTTTGAGGCAGCTGGCCATGTTGGAAGCAGATGGAGGTGAATTCTATTGCTCAGCTCATGTATTTCTCCTTAGATTTGGTCTGGGACTACAGTCCATGAAATGGTGCCACCCTCGTTTAGTGTGGGTCTATCAGTTAAACCTCTCTGTAGTTAAACCATTACTACACACACAGAGTTTTGTCTCCTTGGTGACTCTTGAGTTCTGCCATACTGACAGTTGATTAACCATCCTGTGGGGGTAGAAACATAGGAGCCTTGACCTAAGTGATAAAACATTCTTCTCAAAGTGCTCTGCTAGTATTTGTCAGCACTGGAAGTGTACAATGGCACCCCAATCTGTGCACTTTCTCTAGTAGAATTAGCAACTTTTAAATCTTTGCCTATTGAATGAGTCAAACATGTCAATAGAGAGGTTACCCTCCTCTTCCCATGTGCTTCCTGCTCGGTGGCTTCAGCTTTGTGGAGAGGAGAATTTAGGTGTGGGTGTACCTGCAGGATTTGCAAAAGATCGGTATATGATGAGGTGTGATTTCACACATACTCTTCTAATGTTTGTGGAGGATCTTAGCCTTAAGTCCATTATTGAAGTTTGAAATATTTATATATTTCAATTTACCAGTCTTTTTCTTTTATTTCTGCTTGGTATCCATTTGATCAATTTTAAAACATACACATCAACACTTGGCCTAGTGGCCATCTGAATCAAACAAAAGATGCCAGCTTCCTCGTAGTAGATTTAGTTCTGAGTAACATAGGATAGATTGTCCCATTCCTGATGTGACACAGCTCTCTGTATTTGCTTTTTACTAGTTTATTATTTATTTATTTAATTTATTTATGTTTTTGTACTAGATACATATTTCTGTTTAGATTGAAAGAAAGCATTGGATTGTTTTAGCTGTGCTGGCTAACTGAGTCAAGGTCTTGAGCGTTCTTGGCAAGCGCTCTACCACTGTGTTATGCCTCCATCTCTTGGTTTCTTGAGGCAGGTTGTACTGTGTGGTTGAGGCTGGCCTTACTATGTAGTCGAGGTTTGCCTTGAGGCCATGATCCTGCTGACGCTTCCCCCTTAATATTGGGGTTGCAGGCACACCACAGCTCCTAGCTAACACAGAATTTTTTTTCTTTGGATTGGTTTTGTTTTACAAAACATTATGGGCAGCCTATGAGTCGGTTATCTTTCAAAAAGTGTGAGAAATTATATTGTCATTATAGCAAATGTAGATATACCCCCTCCAAATAAAACTCTTGACACTTGTAAATATGAAAAATTTGGGTTGAAAGTCAAAATTTTATGACAATCCACGCTAAAATAAACAATTGCGTTCTGAAAGCGTATAAGCACTGAAACCATGTCTCCACGCCTGACTGCAAATTGCAGGCATTAAGCAGATAGGTCATGATTAGGTATACCTATTTATTCCCAAGCAAAGGGACCTGTGGAAGGAAGCCTGCCTGTCAGAAGAGGGAATAAGCATTGTATTAGAACAGCTACCAGATGCAAGGAAATAGCAAGAAGGCTGCTGGCCCTTTGTTTCTAACTCAAACTAAGCATGCAGGAGCTCGCTTTGTCCTGATGTGCACAAAGCAATGCTGGGTGCTGTGCGGCACATTTACATGAGGCTAAAAAAGTACACCTTTCAAGTCACTCTAAAAACGGCAGAGAATAAATGTACTCCAGGCCATTTTATTTTGAAGGAATGGGCTCTGTTTAGGAGTTCTCTTCTTTTTCAAATATGCCATTGCTCTAGAGTGGGGTTTAAAAAGCATCATAGAGGGAGGATTTTTTTTTTTTCCATTATGTTCTTAGACTTATAGGCTCAGGAGTAGCATTTTTTTTTTTTTTTTTTTTTTTTTTTTTTTTTTTTGTAAAAGGCAAATGGGGAAACACTCCCATGACATTTATTGTCATGATATTGTGCCATCTGCTGGGACAGAAGATGCAGGGCGGCCCGCACTGCAGCACACACAGCCGCCACAGCTAATTTGTCACAGTCCCTTGGCTTTGCTGGCTGCTCAGCTTCTGGCTGTGTGCTGGAGTCGCCCTTCTGACAGTCCCCAAAGATCATAGGCTGCAGAGGAGCTGCTGAGAAAGTGACATTCTGGTCTTTACAAAATGCTAAGCCAGTGACCATCACCGGAGTCTACACTAGCTAGAAATGTTTGTTTTGGGAACCGGAGTTAACGCGAGAATGAAATGTAGCTTAGGGCCAAGAGAAGAAACAGGAGAGGAATGTTTGACTTTGAACAGTTTGAATTAAGAACTCGGAAGTCAACATTTAAACTATTTATAGTCTAGTCTGCTTGAAATATGAAGTAAGAAGGCATGAAAGGGAAGTGCTCTGGGTCCTCTTTGGGATTTGGAGCAGTTGCGATAAGATACCCATTTCTGGCCACACTATGCAATCCCATCTCTCCCTACTGTCTTAACTCATTCTCTCTCCTCCACGCGACACCGCTGCCATGCAGAGGCAGAGCTCTGTTCACACAGGCTCTCTCTCGGGGACCTGGCCCGATGGAGGTCCCTCTCCTCCTGCACTTGCCCTACAGCAGAAGAACACAGTGGTTGTGCCTCACACCCAGGCAATGAAATGCTTTCTTCAGGAAATGGCACACTTGGTTGTCAAGACACTGTCTTACCTTGGTGTTCATACTACTTCCCAACTCAGGAGTTCCACCGCAGAGCCTGCCTCAGCCTGAAGCAGCCGGAGATTGCGTGTGTGTGTGTGTGTGTGTGTGTGTGTGTGTGTGTGTGTGCGCGCGCGCGCGTGCCACCATGTCCAGCTAACAAATGCAATGCCTATTCATCTGTTTTTCTAAGTGTATGTATGAATGAAAGTGGACAGATGCCACAGTGTGTGTGTGTCGGGGGAGGAGGGGAGGTCAGAGAACAACTTTTGGGAGTTCCTTCTCATCTTCCTCATCTTCCACCTTGCTGAGGCAGGTGATTTCCTGTTTCTGCTGTTGTGCTGAATACACTAGGCTAGCTGGTGTCCATCCTGTCGATGCCTCCTGCCCCCTTGTAGGAGTACTGAAATTACAGTGACGTGCCACCACATGTGGCTTTTGTATATGAATTCAGGGGTTGACCTCAGGTAATTGGGCTTGCACAGCTTGCCCTTTTGCCTACTGAGCCACACAAAAGAACATCTCCATTTTTTTTCCATTATGCTAGTCAGGACAAATTATATGGCCATCTCTATCTTTTTATTATTATCATGCATTATTTACACACAATAATGAATTTCATTGTATATATAATCATTTACCCCAGTTAACCTTTCTTGTCCCCATGCCCCATTTACTTATCTTTAAAGACACTTGGAAAGAGGATTTCACAATGTTCTCAGAAGAAATTAAGAACATTTGTAAACAGGATGAGTAACTACCCCAAATGTATAAGACTCACCCATGAAAACTTCTAATTAAAGATGCACATACATGTGAGGTATATCAGATACCTACTGCAGTCCAAAATCTGTTATGGGGATAGTACAGGTCAGGGACTGCGATAGATAGCGAGACTGCCATGATGGACAGGTCAGCAATAAGGAACTTTGGGCTAGCAATGTGGCTTAGTGGAAGAGTATCTGTGTAGTATTTGGGAAGTCCTGGATTCAAATCCCAGCACCATATAAAACCAATAGACAAAAATCTCTCATTTGAGTTAGGAGCATACACAGCTAACCTAAGTAAAATATAATAAGAACTATGCAGAAAGATGAAGCAAGAGATAAAAGGCACAGGTTGAACCTGAAACTTTGTGCATGCATCTCAAGTAGTTTACGCTTTTCAAAAGCCATAAGAAGGGAATGGATCAAACTAGATATTTGTTTAAATAAGTCATGAGTGATTGACTTATGGGATCCAGATTTGTAGAAGTCAAGAACAAAGTCTGAGTACGTACTTAGGAAGATGTAGGGGATGACATCAGCCCCGGTGAGCAGAGATGGAGGTCCCAGGCCAGAGCAGTGAGTATGGCTAGGGGGAAAAGAGTGCACATGTGGAGTTTGTAGGGCAGAGACAGAGCGACAACTCAGAGGTAAATTTCATATGTGAATACATTGATGGTGACATGACCATGAAGGGAAAATCTGAAGAATTTCAAAGGCGGAAGAGGGTATAGTCAAGAAGAACTTCAAAAACTGAAAATCTAAAAAAGCTACTCTGCCTTGTTCAGTGCCTTACTCCCAGGCTTATGTGTGGTGCCCGCTCATACTAGCCACGCAGGAAACATTTACTGAATGAATAGGTTGATTTCAGGAATAAAACTGCCCTTGGTAGAAATAAGTATGGTGTTGGCTGGTAAGGGGTAGGATACAGAGAACTGGAGGAAAGCACATTGTACTGATGTGGGTGTAGAAATGTTTTGGAAGGGAGATAGAAAGAGAGACAGACAGACAGACAGACACAGAGAGACAGAGACAGATATAGACAGAGAGACACAGAAAGAGAGATCCACAGGACTGAGATGGTTGTAGCTGAGTATGAAATGGAATGGGGGATATATTGCAGTAGAGGAGAAGCACCCTGGAGAAACTTTCAGGCTCTTGGAGTTTCTCACAAGTAGTTTGCCAACTCCATATGTGACAGTCAAGGATGGAGGAACTCTTGGTCCAAGAATATCAGACTACACGGAATAGTTTTCATAGCCTCAAGCCCTGCTGTAGGCAACCACTGACATGAGCCAAGTGGCTGGCCTTGCACACTGGTATGTGTAAAGGATGTTGGCAAAGGCTGTCCTTTAATTGCTGTGGATGGTGAACAGTGACCCTTTGGAACAGAAAGAAGAACCACTTGATCTGGGAGACGCAGGGGTCCCGCCCTGTGGTTCACTAGTGTTGAATTGTTGGATAATTCTCTTCCTTGGCTACCGCACAGGACAGTGTTTCCATGAGTTGACGAGGTAAATGGTCTTAGTTAGCATGATGGCAAAGGTAGAAGAAGGGCAAGGAAGTGCTGACTTCGTGGAAAATGAAAGGACTCCATCATTACTAACACTGCTCGCACTTCCTCCCGTCTCCCACCTGCCCCGTGCGCGTGCAACCTCGGCAGTCTACCCCCCCCCATCCTTGCATCGTCCATTGGCAGGAATTCCACTTCCATAACCCCCAGCCCACTCTCCCTGACCCAACTTCTCAGCCACCCACCCCTGTCAGAAAGGACTATCTGGTTTTGTCTCTGGCACCTTGCATCTACAGCCTACCAGGAAGGCTGGAGTTTGGTGGACAAATGAATCCTTTGAGATTTGTGCCAGCCCAAAGGAAGGAGCTTGGGATGCTGAGATGGTACTTAACACTTGGAAAATGTAGATTTTAAAGAATCCAAGAAAGCACCGTTACAATACTATTCCTGAAGAGCAGACTCAAATGAATTGGTGAGCTTTTGAAGCTGTCATTCATTTCCAGGCCATGTTTGATGTTTTTGAAGCTTTAATAGACGTAATACACTGTATTCTGAATAGATCCTCCCTCATAGCCTCATCCTCATTTTTCTTGCCTCTTACCTCTCCCCACACAGCATTTTAAAAACTTTTATCATACACACACTTTTTAAAAAAGTATAAGCCATAAATGAGGAAATGTGTGCAATATTTATCTTTATGGGGTTGGGTTAGTTCATTTATATAGTTATCTTTAGTTGCATCCATTTTCTTTCAATGACATAACATTTTTTTCTTTATGGATGAAAAAAACTCCATTAAGTATACATACTACATTTTCCTTTGAAGTTATAATTCTGTCTTTGCCATCCATATGCTGGGAAGACAAGAGAAGATGACATTTAGAAGCAGCGTCCTGTACACTCTACCAGAAGGTTCATATTGTAAAAGGGCATGTACCAAAAAGTGGAAAGAAACCTATTTCCAATGCTGATGTGAAAGAGATGCTGAAGGGAACTGGGGGATGACCATATAGGTGAGAGCACCTACTGGTTAAGCATAAGAGCCTAAGCTCAGTCCACAGCATACATACAAAAACTGGGCGTGGCCATGCGAATCTGTATTCCCAGTGCTATGGAGGATAGAGACAAGAGAATTGCTGGGGCTTGTTGGTCAGCCAGCCTAGACAGAAAATGGGGAGCTCTGGATTCAGTAAGAGAGCGCATCACAAAGGAGGAAGGTGGAGAGTGAGGAACAGGAGTTCTGACAGCCCCTTCTGGCCTCTGCTGGCCCCTGTAGGCACATACAGAGGTGTGTCTATCCCACCCCCACACATTGGAGAGAGAGAGAGAGAGAGAGAGAGAGAGAGAGAGAGAGAGAGAGAGAGAGAGAGAGAGAGAGAGAATAGTAGATCAGGCCCAAGAGGCAGAATGAACAGAAGACTTTGAGTTGAAAGGCTCAGGGTAGTGGAGGGCTTTTAAGTCCAGAGCAGGAACAAGGAAGAGGCCAGCTGCTCAGGCCAAACAGTGTGATGTTGATGGATGACACAAAGAAAGCAGAACTCCTTTTCTTCCATTTGCTCCTGTCTTCTCTGTCAAGGAGAGTGATCTTTGGACCAAATAGGCTAGAGTGAACATTGTTAAGAGAAAATTGAAGCTCAAGATGGGTGAAGAGATTATGCGAGAGCATGCGTCCCCTGTAAATGAGCCTACGTGTCTGGCTCCGAATGAAATGTAGAGCAGGTGCCTGAGAAAATGCTGCATGAGTTCACCCAGCTAAGCAGGGAGAAACTCTGGCTGATGGGGAAGGAAGAAATACAAAGGGCTTGGGAACAGGCAAATGCTGTGAGCTACGGATTGTAGAAGTCAGAGTGGGGTACGGCCCTGGGTATCCAATTCAGCCCTTATCTGCTTCACTAATGTATATTTAGAGATGTTTTAGGGATATTTAGGGACTCATAACAAGCCCAGCTTATCCATCACACATTTTATTCTTGTCTTTAATACGTTAAGTCCCTGATGTAGCATTATAGTCGTTGAAATCATTCACTCCCTTCTCCCATTTCCACGAACACTGTGCTGGTCTTGTAGAGAAAAATAAAAATGGCACAGGTTTGGCTCTTGAGTGCTTACCATGTGAATTTAACTGTTTGTTTAGTCAACAAATATCAAGTGCAGAAAGAGTTAAAAAAAACAATTTCAATGTAGAATTATTGTAAGTCGTAATTCTCCTTATTAAAAACTGGGAGACACTTCCACATTCTCCCTTTTTTTCTTTCAGAATTTGTTTTACTGTCTCTGTGTGTGCAAATCTCTGTAACTACACATCTGGCCTGCCTCTCAGAAGTGCTTCCTTCAGGCCCCAAGAACCACCTCTTTGAATGAATCATTAAAGAAGGCAGGCTTTAAGTCTGTGTCAGAAGACAGCTCCAGCTGTCCTGACCGCAGATCAGTGAACTTATACGATGCAAGCGTGGCTGTATCCACTTAGCTGTAAGCAGATGAGCTTTCCTGGTGCTTTGAATGTTATTAGGCAAATTTTCTGTAATGTATGTCACTTTCTGGTTAAGTTCTTAGTCAATAATGTTATTAAATCCTCTTCCACTCTGAGGAAAGTTGTTTTTTTCTGGTCTGGGAAATTTTGTTTTCCATTATATTATGTGTCTTCCTATGTGTCAGGTACTCTTCCAAGTACTGGGGATATGGCATTCCATAAAACACAAGTCTTGCCCTCATGAAACTTCCAGTGTTGGAAGAGAGGCACTAGCAATGAAAATCATATCTAAGCAAATGACATAGCTTATTAAGAGGACTAGATACAAGAAAGCAGGTATAAATAGCACACAGAATCTGGGCTTTCTGGGGACAGCTGATGTCCAAAGGAGAGGATGAATCATCTCCAGCGAAGTAGAAGATGATGTTTGAGTTGAATCTCGCAGGAGGGAGTGGACTGAAATGGCTACTTCAATAGACCTGACCAAGCAAAGGCAAGAATGTCCAGAATGGAAGATAAGGTCAAGAGAAGTACTACATTGTGACACCAATAAAGACGGAAAGATGAGCAAGCTTGGCCTCAATGCCCAGAAGCCCTGAGATGCGACCAGGAGACCAAACCTAGGAATCAGTAGGATACAAGAAGAGGCTGAAATAGAAAACTAAAGGCAGGGAATTATTCAGTGAAATTCTAGCAGAGAATTCCCCACATCTAGTGAAAGAAATGGACATCCAATTTCAAGAGGCTCTCAGAACCCCAAATAGATATGACAAGAGAAGATCCACAAAGAACCAATACTAAAGGCTATAAAGAAAATAATGCCAAATCTCCTACAAAACCAAGAAACAATGGAAGGTTGTATTTCAAGTTTCAAAAGTAAATAACTGCCAAGCAAGATTGCTCTATCTTTGAAAATTGATGAAAAAATATGCACATTTTAAAATAAGCAAAGACTAAGGAAGCACACATTCCTCAAGCCAACACTGCAGATACTTAATGACTACTGTACACAGAGGCAGAATCAAGAACACAGAAAAGAATAACTTTGAGGAGAGGAGTAGATAAATGGATAAAGAAGATGTGGGATACACACACAAAGGACTTTTATCCAGGTTATAAAGAAGAATGAAATTATGACATTTGCAGGAAAATGGATGGAACTGGAGGTCATTATGTTAAGTGAAATAAGCTAGATTCACAAAGATAGTGTATATTTTAATTTCATATGTGGAATCTCAGTTCAAATTTACAAATACATAGGACACAAAAATGGAAAGGCAGTGATCAGAGGGGAGGGAGAGGTGGAGGAAAAGAAGAGGAGTCAAAAGAGTGTTAAGGGATTACCTGTGGCATAAAGCAGAAGGAAGGACCATTTGGAGGGTAGAAGGGATGCTCAGGAGGGGAGAACAGGAAGGGACAAAATATAATATCTATGAAAATGTCACAATGAAACCCAGTACTTCATATACTCACTAAAAATAATTTTAAAAAAGAAAAAAAATAAACTGTTACTACAAGAAGAAAAGAGAAAAGAATGGAAAGCCAGGCTGCTTGGAGGACTAGCAGATCTGATATCTAGGAGACAGAAAATATTTAACCAATGAAATGGCAAAGGCAGCAGAGTGCTTGGGGAAGGCTGGGCAATTGATGGATGTAGAGTTCTCTCCTCTTGGTCCTTCCGTTCCCTCTCTTTGCCTTGCCCTATCCCTTCTATTCCCTGATTTTCTTGTGTAATTCCTAGTGTTGGGTCCATAAAGCTTGCCCTCAGCTGCCACCCTTAGCTTGCCTGCACATGTTGCTCATCAACCACATAGCCCTAATCCTTGTTTGTTTGTTTTTTTATTTTCCATCTTGTTTGAATGTATATGTGTTTGTGTGTGTGCATGCTTGAATGTCTGTATGTGTGCTTGTGTGTAGAGGTGAAGGGCAGAGAAGGAAAGACCCTGACAACAGATGGCATCTCTCTCCTCTGTTTAAAAATCCACCATGAGGACAAGGATTATTTTTCCTATGACTATTAGTGCTGGTCAATGGTACTTCTGGATGTGAAGTTCAGCTTTATACCAATAAAAGATTTTAGAATTATTTGAAAGCTGACAAGATACATTTTTTCAAAAGAATCTTTTTGGAGGGAGGGGAAGATCTTGGGAAAAATGTAGACCACTGGGCCCCATTCAGGATTTATACCACATGTCTTATCACCAAGGACCAAAGATTTATCTTCTAGTAAATTCTCAAAGATACTGAGTACACATCAGGGAAACCAGATTTCTCTCTCTCTCTTTCTCTCTCTCTCTCTTTCTCCTTGAGTGTGGGGTATCTGTGACTCTATAGCCAGAGTGACCAAGAAGTTTGTATTTCGAGCTAGTTCACCTTTGAGAAGGAAAAAAAACACTAAATTAGCCATGAACATCTTTAAATATTCATGAGTCGGCAATTTAGTTTCAGTTGTATTGATGGGTTGATGAGATAGTCATATTCCAACACTGTCTAAAAACACTTTTCTTTACCAAAATTAACATATGTCTGTGTACACCAAGGTAAACTTACAACCTTCTTCTATTGAAAATCAAGCATTAGACAAAATCAGGATTATTATTTCCTTAGTTTTTTAAAAACACATTTGTCTCAAACTATCGCATCACTGTATCTTCCTTAAGAATGTGATTTTCATCTTAATATGATCTTGCTGTGTCAAATAGGAATTCTCTTCAAAGTTGTATTTTATGGCTAATAAATTTGAAATAAACCTTCGATTGACCTCCTCTGTAGACCAGAGGTTGTCTGAGAATGTGCTCCTGCTACCACACTTAATTGGATTAGTGGTAAAGCACACTATTCTCTACTCTAATTTATCTTGAAGGGTACTAACGTTTAAATCTCTACTTGGAGGATCTTTCTTCAAACACTATTTTACTTGCCAAATTAATTTTGTCTATTCATTATTTTTTTGCCTAATTTATATTTGTCAAAATTTAATTTTTCTCAACTCTGCCTACTCCTATAATTTAAAATAAGAGCATCAATAAAAGTGTCTGTCTCCTGTGGGGAGTTAGAAATCACATCAGTGGTACTCACTGTGATACTGGGACAGTGAGACCTGTGGTTATGCCCTGAGAAGAGGAACATAGGCTTTGGGTAGCCAGACCCAGGACTCCCAGAGGACACACTTGTCACACAGGAGAAAGGAATGATAGTTCAGAAAGTCGACATGCTGTCATGTCGGATAATCTAGCTCAGCTGGAAGGCTGTGGACCTGCCCTGCTTAATTCCTAAATGAAGTCTGTCTGTCTGTGGCCCAGAGGCATAGGATTATGGCATCTTGCCTTCCTCCCATCTTCCCATCTTACTCTGCAAACAAATGGAGGGAATAGCAGCAATCTTTCTGAGATCCGAGTCTGAATACATTTCTGACAATGTCTTGTGAAGTATTTTAAGCCCTCAATGGCCATTTTGTACTTCCTTTTGCTTAAAAAGAAAAAAAAAATCTGTCCATAAATTGAGATACTCCAAAGATAATTATAGAATTTTAACAGTGAATGAATTGAAGTCTTCTTTTGGTTTCGTGACAGTGCAAGATTTTGGAGTGTGCTCCAACAAGATGGAATCCCTCATGCTAAGTGTCACATAATTAACCCAAAACTTCAATGAATCAGGTTCCAAAGCAGTCCAGATCTCAACACAGATTCTTGTCACTGCAAATAAGGGACTCCTTTCTGCTGTGTTGTCTACAAAAATGTACCCCAGAGTTAACCAATTGGATTTCCTGTAATCTATTTGTTTGTTATCATCTTGTAAAACCTACTGTTCAGTGTGGTGATATATTATGTACCCCAATAAAGCCTACCTGGGGATCAGAGGACAGAGCCAGCCACTAAATTAGACATAGAGGTCAGGCTGTGGTAGCATACACCCTTAATCCTCTCACTCGGGAGGCAGAGATCCATCTGGATATCTGTTAGTTCAAGGTCACACTGGACTACTTGAGAGAAACAGAACCAGGCAGTGGTGACACACACCTTTAATCCGAGGAAGTAATATGGCAGGACACAGAAAGGTATTCAAGGCATGAGGAAGCAGGAACTCTCTCTCTTGAGGCTGAGGATTTTGTAAAGGTTAGCTAGTGGCTGGCTGTTTTGCTTCTCTGATCTATCAGCTTTCACCCCAATATCTGGCTCTGGGTTTTTTATTATAGACCTTTTAAGATTCGCATTACAGTTCAGTCATCACCCCGGAGGAGCTGCTGTCGTTTCGATTTGTAGAAACGACTCCAATTCATAAGTTGCAAATAAAAACCAATTAGATCCATTACTAAATCTGTTTTAATTTGCCTTTTGGCAGTAGGGGTACATTTTAGTGTCTTGCTGCTTTTCAACCTTGTTATCTAATAATCTCAATTATCAGAGCATCTAGAAAACTGGAAAATTTGGGCTTAACCCATTTAAAACATTTATAAAACATTTCTAACTGATTTAGATAAATACAACTCAAACTCATTTTCAAAAACATCCAATAACATTATGGGACATTTAGGTAGATTATAAAAATTATTTATTCAAAGATTCAAATGATTTCAAAGTTCTATGACCAGCAGACAGTGAAGGGTGAAGGCATACTAGTGCCTTGTGTTTGAATTTGCAAAAAAAAAAAAAATATGTAGCTCAGTTTAACTGTGTGTAACATTTACATATTTCTCAGCAATGCTACTGTTTGGATGCCCATGGAGTATCACTATTTACTTGATTATGGAAATGAATTCTATTGCAGCCACACCAAATTCCAAGATCCTTTCTGGTCCACATAGTTTGTCACAGTTTATTTTGCAAGGTCTGTTTGTTAGATTCTCTGTGACTACAGGGGTGAAAATATTCCTTTTTTCCAAGTAAAGAGAGGGCGTCTTTCACAGAAGGGCCTCTGGGAGGGATCAGGAAACCCTTGCTAGACCTTAGCTCTGCATCACGGAGAAGGGGAGAAGGAGACAGTGACCTTCCAGCTTTTATGGTTTTCCCCAGATTCCTCCAGCTTAGAATAGTCAGTATGTCAAGGTACCATTATTTTGGAGTAGTGCCCTAAATTCTATTGATTTCACTTTCTCATGCATAAGAAACAGAAAATATAATTATTTAGAGGAACAATTATTTGACCAAAACCAAGTGCCATGCTTTCTACTTTCTACTATGTTTCTTCTGTACAGTCGTTGGAAGTATGCACTGTAATTTGAGTAGATTTGTATCTTCTGGATATTATGTGGTCAATGATGTCATGTCTCTTGGGGGACCATGATGAGTAGCAATAAGCACTTTGGAATTTATAGTTTTACCAGCTCTCTCATCGACAGAGTATTTGATTTTTTTTATTGACTCTTCCATTTCATCTTTTTCTTATTCCATTAACTCCAAATTATTTATTTCAAATTTAAAATGTGTTATCAAATACTAACCATTTCATAGCTGTAGATTCATACAGCATGCCATTAATGTTATAGTCATTGTACAAGAGCCGTGAGACTCTTATTTTTTATATGTCCCCTGGCAGGATGCTCAGGTTCTGCTTCACAGCTACTTAGATAAAAATGTCTCATGTTTTCTATTGACTGCACTGAATGGTGACCTCCTGGCCTCAGACATCTCTCTAATTGAGGCCAAGGTCACTACACAATTGACTGTTATGCTTGAGAGTGACAATACCAAATCTTTTCTCCTCATTATCCCGGATGAAGAGTTAGCTATCCCTGACTGCCAGTGCCCAGGCACTTCATGCGTTCAGCAAGCACCCAACAAGCTGTCCTTGGAAAGTAGGTGTTAGTCATATCATGGTGAAGGTTGAAGTACAGAGGTGCAAATGCAGAGAGGAAATTGGGGCTCGAGGGAGAAGGAGGGAAAAGGCAGATTGGGTAAAGGAAGATGCGCAGCTGTGGTATGGGTTAGACAAAGTTGGAGCTAACCTTTCTCTGGAAACAAATGTGGCGGTGTCCCATGCGGAGCTGACGTAGCTGGATTTGTACGCACCAACTCACTCAGTTGCCAACTGTGGACTGTCCTAGAAGGGGCATGTCCCTCAGTGGGGCCACCCTTTGGTAAGACTGACCCTGAAGAGGCTGACAGCTAGAGGCTATTCACTGGACTGCTCACAGATGGGCATCTGCACATCACCTCATTTGGGTCTCACGTGTCTTTTCATAGAACTGGCAAAGATGAGCTAGTTTATCTCTGGAAATTCTCTGATTTAACCAGCCTTAAAATAATTCAGTTCATTGCCCACATCTTACTTATACCAGTCAAACCTGTATCAAAAGCACCAAGTGATGATTGTCCTGGGCTCTGGCAGCTTAGCAAGGAGATGCTGAGATGTAGATGTAAGTCTAGCAGATTTGTTGAGGGATGCTAATCTTGAGATTAGTTTCTCTGGAAGGGGAAAATGTGTCCTAGGATTGGGCAGAAGGAAAAGCTGGCCTGTCATTCAGTCTCATACAAGGTCAAATTTGTAGTTGTCTGTGAAGATGGGTGAACTGCATATCTCCTTATAAATCAGCCATTGGTTATGTGTGCCTTGGGGCAAGGTGTGGCCATAGCTGAGTTGACGTTTGTCATTCAGAGCAATTCTGAACAGAGATGTGTGGTGGTTTGAATGAAAATATCCCTATAGAGTCATATATTTGAATGCCTGGCCTCCAGTTGGTGGAACTGTTTGGGAAGAGTTAGGAGGTGTAGTCTTGTTGAGGAGGTTTGTCAGTAGGGGTAGGCTTTAAGGTTTCAAAAGCCCTTGCTATTTCCAGTTAGTGTGCTCTGTGTGTCTCTCAGTGTCTCTCTGTCTTTGTCCTGTGTCTGTGTCTCTGTCTCTCTGTCTCTCTCTTCTCTCTCTCTCTGCCTTGCGGTTGTTGTCTCAAATGTAAGCTCTCAGCTACTGCTCCAGCGCCATGCCTGACTGCCTGCTGCTGCCATGCTACCTGCCGTGATGGTCATGGGCTCAACCTCTAGAACCGTGAGCCCCAATTAAATGATTTCCTTCATGAGTTGCCTTGGTCATAGTGTTTTGTCACAGCAACAGAACAGTCACTAAGACAGACTGAGAGCTGGGGCCTTCTACCAGGTGCTCACCTGGTAGCTGTGAATAGTTCTGCTCTGGAAGGTGCTTTGGGAGGCACAGCACTGACTTCTGAAGTCTGCAGAACCCATCCTGACCGACTTTAATGCAGCTCTTCATCCCTGCGAATAATACTTGGCTCATTGTCACCCGGCACAAACACTGGCCTGTGGTGAGGGGCTGACACAGCAGGTGTAACCAAAAGGGCCCTGAGCAAAACAGGAACAACCCATCCATCTACAGTGCACTTTCAGACATCGTTTATGGAGGAAGAACAATCTGGTGGCTTGGAAGGTGAGTGGCAAGACCCAGGAATCTTTTGAACTGACTTCCCTTGGATTTGACTCAAAATGCAAAGGGGTTTAAGTAGGTTATCTAATTCCTCTTGTCTGCGTATACAGCGCTTTCATACGGACAGTGGTTCTTTGCATTTCCAGCAACCCATCCTTCCCAATTAATCATTGTGCCTGTTGTCTTGATCACTCAGCACACCCCACAACCCACTGTCATTCAGAGTCAGCTGGCTTCAGGTTCCAGCATGCCCTGGGCGTGATTATTTGGCCTCACTTTCCCTTATGGTGGGAGCACAGGATTTTTCATACCAATTGTAAAACATTAAACCTCATGCCCACCAGCCTTTACAGAGTCCCTGGAAGCCCACCCTGTTCCAAATGAGGTACTTCTGCCAAAATGACACAGCGAGAGGCTCCGGGCACCAGAGGGAGGCTGTTGCGTTTTGTTTTGTTGTGGACTCCAGCCAGGGTTGAGAGAAGGTTAAGATACCTTGATTTAGCTCTCCATCATTGTCAGGCCTGGTACACAGCACTACAGAATTGAAAAGGAGGAAGATACAGTGGGGAGAGCTGTTGATCAGACATCGGGAGGTCTTGGTCCCAGCCCCTCTCCACCTCCGATGTTTCTGGCTCTGCTATGGTCATGTCAAACTCATTGTGCCATCCCCCACTACCAAGAAATGAGGAAAGTGGACACGGGACAAAAGGTAAGGGACTATGAAAGTTCTTCATCCCACACTGGGCACACTCTGATCTCACAACCCAGTGCATGAAGACTCTCTTACTAATTCTGTACATTGTAAGTCAGGATAGCAATTCCAGGCAAATATCTTCAATATCCTGCAATATATATATATATATATCTCCCCTAGGGAAACATTCAGATGAATCTATACCAATCCTATGTGCAAGAGAATAAAGTATTGTGGTTAACCCAAACGCTACCCCTCCACACTTCTTGTTATCCCACCAGATAAATGTTCAACATTTTCTTCAGTGCTTTGTGTTTCTTAATCACTTGCACAAACTTCGTATTTCTTTGTATATGATTGTGCTGTGTTTTATGCTGTTTCTCCAAATATATTCTTCAGTTTACTAATTTTCTCCCGGGCTGCTCCTCATCTGCTTTTTAACCTACGCATTTAATTTTTAAATCTTAATGGCTTAGTTTTAATATTTAAAGGCAATATGCATTTTGGTTTTCTTTTCACTTTGCCTCTTTCTTTCGTGATCCCCAGTGTCTTCACTGTCATTTTTGTGCTTGATTTACAGTCTCGTTCAGGTTGTGTTATCAACCACTCTAGACTTTTCAGTGTTAGAGCTCTTACTCTCTGCCAGCTCCCTACCAAGTGGTTTACTTTCTTGGGTAGGTTGTAATATTTTTGCTGTAAACTGCAGTATCTGTAATTCTTGCTTGACATTTGTTTTGTTATATGTAATCTTACTATGTTAAAGTTAAAACCTCCCTTTTTGGAAAAAAAAAAAAAAAAAGAAGAGGGGAAGTACTGTGGATATCTGTATGCTGTGAATGTGTTGCTCTGATTGGTTAATAAATAAAGTGCTGATTGGCCAGTAGCCAGGCAGGCGGTATAGGCAGGACAAAGGGAGAGGAGAATTCTGGGAACAGGAGGGCTGAGTCAGGAGATGCTGCCAGCCTTTGCCATGAGAAGCAAGATGTGAAGGCAGAACTGGGAAAAGGTACCAAGCCATGTGGCTAAACATAAATAAGGATTATGGGTTAATTTAAGATATAAGAACTAGATAGCAAGAAGCCTGCCATGGCCATACAGTTTATAAGTAATATAAGTCTCTGTGTGTTCACTTGGGTCTGAGTGGTTACAGAAGCCGGGTGGACACAAAAAAACTCCAGCTACAAACTGCTACACTAGGATCACTCCTGCCCCTTCCCCCCAATGTGTATTCATGTACTCTTGTGTAATGCTTTTGCATTTACTTCTGGTTGGATTTTCAGAGTTCAGTGGTGGTAGTTTTGTTCTTGTTTGTTTTTAAATTTTATTCTCCTGGTTTGAGTTGCTTGTATTGTGTGGGCATCTTAACTTTTTTTTTTAATTTGGCAAATATCTTTTCTGCATCTTAACTTTTGATGCCTTATCTAATGTGGGGTTCTATCACATGAAGATTTCCAGGCATGGTTTCTTCTTCCAGAATGACCAAGTGGAGTTTTTCCATCTTCCTTTTTTAAGATAGGGAAGTTTTTGGAGGAACATCACTAAATGCTGGAGTCTTGCTTTCTACTTTCTGTCTGATCCCACCTTAGAACTATGACTCCCTTGTCCCAGAAGATAAATGCCCTGCGCTGGTTACCCTGGGTATTCTACCCATGCCCTTTGGTCTTTTTCCATTTTAATTGACAGTATGGCCAGTCTGGCTTAGGTTATCTTTTTTTATCCTGGTTTCTCAAGATTTCCCTCCTTCCTATGCTGTCCCCATCTACTGCTCCTTTTCTCCATCCCTCCCTTCTTCTATGAGCCCTGTGTGTGTACCCCAAACACCTCTGTGTTTTCCATACAATCAATAGCCCAAGAGCGCAGCAGTGGGCGGAGCCGAAGCTGTAAACCTACTCACGTCATTTGACCAGGACTCTTGAGTGATTTTTGAAAAACAAAATAGTTCATGCCACTTGTGGTAGTTTGAATGTAATTGGCCCTCATAATCCCACAATCCCATAATCTCACAGGGGGTGGCACTATTATGAGGTGTGGGGGCAGGCTTTGAGGTTTCATATGCTGCCCAGTATGCCAGCTGATTTCCTGTTGCCTGAAAGAGGTAGCAGTCTCAGCTCCAATACCACCTCTGCCTGCACTCTGCCATGCTCTCTGCCCTGACAATAATTGACTGAACCTTTGAAACTATAAGTGAGCCACCCCAATTAAATGTTTTCTTTACAAGTGTTGTCGTGGTCATGGTGTCTTTTTACAGCAATAAAAACCAAAACTAAGATACCACTACTCAAGTTCAAGTTACCGGTGATTGTACTTTGATATATAAACTCGAAATTTTGGCTTAAATTGTCCTATATGAGTTGTCCCCTGGCTCCCTGCTCAGTGAGAACTCACAGTAGTATCCCTTATTCAATCCACCATACTTTGCCTTAGAATTGTGTTCTAGGCTGTTTTTTCTGTCTGAAATGACAGATCCCTTGGTCTTTGTATGACCTCCTCAAAACCTGATAATGGTGTTGTTGCCTTTCTGAAAGGGATTCCTAGCCATACTATGAAGGCCCTTGTCCTCCCTTGTAAAATCCTGTTTCATAGTCTGCACAATACATATCCCGGATGGGATGAATTTATGTTTATTTAAGGAACCAGGTAACCGGGCTTCCAGAAGTGGAAAGAAGGAAATAACCAAGAATGAATCCTACATCTGATGCCTCAGCAAGTGAGTAGACACTTTTCAAAGAAAGAGATGAAGGATGAGGATTGGGATTTCTGTTTTAAAGATGCTTAGGTTGCGTTTTCATGCCAGGATTGATAGCAGCAAACTGAGGTGCTGAGGCAAAGCTATTTACCAACCCAAAATAGAGCACAAAAAGGACACAGGTAGAGCAGGCAGGGTTTTTTTTTCTATATAGAAATTAAGGGAAGTTACAATGTTACCAAGTAGAGTGTCATTTATGTAGATTCCATATCTGGATATATAATAGTAGGCATCCCATTACCTTGTTAAGAAGAAAACTTATAGCATTCGTTAGTTATCTTTCTTGAGATTGGCCATTTGTGATAAAGTGCCGTGTGTCATCAGGACATCACAAATCACTTGAGTGAGTCACCAAATAGTCAGTGTCTGTTTGTTGAAATTTAGGAATTTCTGCTTTTATTTTTGGTCTTGTTGTCTTCATGCTTGCTGAACAGATCAACAAGGTAATATCACTGACAATGGATGAAATGTCTTCAGAGCTAAGTAGGGATATCAGAGGGCCCTGGTTGGCACTGCTACTCTGTCATGGGTTGTAGGACCACAAAATATAAAGGAATCAAATGCCATTTGTAAGAGGACATAGAGTGATTACCCTAAGAGGTAGAAGCCCAGACTGTGACGTCACTTGGAGGCTGAGAGATCCTCAGTGATGGGGGACAGATATTGATGGTAATGGTTACTATCTCTGTGACAATGCCATCTGGAACTTAATGGCCTAGAATCTAGAAGATACAAATGTACCATAAAATTAAGCAAATAATGGCTGAAAAGAGGAGAATTATACTGGTGAGCAGACCAAGGAGAGGTTGTAATTGGAAGTGCCAGTCCCTTGTGCTCTGCCATAGGAGTGATCTCTCTGATGCTCTCTGTCTTAAATCAGATATCTGCTTTGCTCATCTTCTAGCTGATCTCAGGCTACCCCTGGCCAACTGGCATAAATACAACGTTCTTCTCTCAGACCCAGGCATGTACCACTTTGGGCTGCCATATAAGCATGTCATGGGCACAGCAGTTTGAGTGAAGTAAGAGAGTCAACCTGGCCCAAAGGGACCACTGATTAGGAGTTGAGGGCAGACAAAGCCAGCAAGCTTCTTCAAGGATTGAGAGGTGCTCTTTGAGTACATCATAAGCCTTTTATATATGGTGATAAAGGGAAGTAACTGTAGGGGCTAAAACAGGAATGAGTACATGGATTTTAAAAAAGTAATAATGGTTAAAATTGGCATCATGAGGTAATTTCAGGAAGCCAGGTAAGAAGCCTAATAATAGGAACTGTGAAGATGAGAAGAAAGTTTACACCTAGCGTAGGGTCTCAGTATAATGATGGTTTAAGTGAATAAAGATGAAGGAAACTCTAGGGTAGGGAGGACTTGTGTCTAGGAAATGTCTAAGAAGTCTTCCTGGAGGAAAAGGACTGGGATGAATTCTCTAAACTGGGTTGGATCTTGCAGAATACTGAGTGAATAAAAAAGAGCGCCTGTCACATCACACCATGAAACTCAGAAAGGTTAGAAAAACAACCTCTATCACTCATTAGCATCTAGAGGTGTTTGAGGGTGGAGCTCTGTAAGAAGAGGCTCAGAGGCTCACACATTTGAACTTCTGGGTCTGGAACAATCTTAACTCTGGACACATGAGTCTACAGTGATAGGTTGTATAACCTGACTGTGATTGGAGATGTGAGCCTCTATCACTCATTAGCATCTAGAGGTGTTTGAGGGTGGAGCTCTGTAAGAAGCTCAGAGGCTCACACATTTGAACTTCTGGGTCTGGAACAATCTTAACTCTGGACACATGAGCCTATGGTGATAGGCTGTATCACCTGACTGTGATTGGAGATGTGAGCAGCATTTGATAAGGTCTGGTCTTAACAGCTTTAAGCAGTCTTTTGTCCTGTGGGAAAGTTGTCAAATAGATCCAATTCCCCTAGTTAACGAGGGACACCTCTAAAATGGCGAGGGCAGACTTGGGGCTGTACTCCCTGGAGGAGGAGCCTACTGTAACGGATTTCAAAGATGCTGATGTGGGTTGTAGACTTGAGAGTAATGCGCCATCTTAAAGGTGCTCTTGGGAGGAGAGTGGACCAAGGCTGTTGGGTTTCAACTATGCACTGAGAGATATCATAAGGGTTAGATCATCTCTCTCAACCTTTCCAGAAGATTGAAGATGCCAAGTAATGTGCAGATGCAGATAATGTTTGGTTTTGAGAGCTTCACGCATTCCCAGAGTGGTACTAGAAGTGAAAGCTTGGGCCGTTATTAGACTGTAGAGACCAGGAGAGCTCTAAGTGAGGAATAACATGTTCTGTGAGGACAGTGATTCCTTCTGAGGCTCCTTTGTGCCACAGTGAGTTCTATGCCTCTAGAGAAGGTGTTCCACCAGAACTTACAGATATCCGAGGCCATCTACTTATATGGCATAAAGGCAGGTCGCTAAAATCTATTTGCCAATCTTCCCCAACATAATTCCTTAGATTGGTGGGCTATATAGGAGGGAAGGAAAGGACCTTGAGGGCTTCTTCAGGATCACCCTGACAAAATAGGACGATGTTTAGAAATAGGCTGCAAACTTTGGGACATTTCTATATCCATGAGCAATGGCTCATTTAGAAATTGGTAGACTTTGGTCCCCAAATGTTTGGCCTGATAAAAATTGTCAAGGATCTTCAATTGAGATAATCCAAGGGTCAGCAGCTTATTCTCTTGGGTTTATAACCATCTCTCTTTGGGGAGTATCTTAGTTAGGGTTACTATTGCCGTGATGAAAAACCATGACTGAAGTAACTTGGGGAGGAAAGGGTTTATTACACTTCCACAGCACTGTTCATCATTGAAGGAAGTCAGGACAGGAACTCAAACAGGGCAGGAACCTGGAGGCAGGAGCTGATTCAGAGGCCATAGAGGGGTGCCGCTAACTGGCCTGCTCCTCATAGCTTACTCAGCTTGCTTCTTAGAGAACCCAGGACCACCAGCCCAGGGACGGCACCACTCACAATGGGCTGGATCCTCCCCCATCAATCATTTCTCAATTGAGCTTTCAGAATACTAGCTTGTGTCCAGTTGACATAATATTAGCCAGCACTGGAGAAGAGAGGAGGGTGTTGTAAAGCTCTGATATGAAGCCTTTGGGCTTTCTCTAGGAGTATATCACTATGTAGGAGAATGGGATTGGAAACCAAGGAAACCTAGTTACCTGTTTGGCCTGTGAATATACTCTTTGTTTTCTAGAAGGATGTCAAAATGGTCATCTTAATGGGCCTTCTGATGTCTAATGGCCACCTAGGTTGGAAGTCAAATGAAGTGCCAACATCTTAGGAGCAAGTTTAACTGAGACATTGTGGTCAGTGAGGAGAATTCTTTCTGTCTAGGTGGCTACGTGCCTGGTTACATAGAAAGTACAGCGTGAATGTGGGGGAGTGTGAGCTCTCTCATTCCTGCTTTCAGATGGAGAGTCCTAGTGAGGGCAATTAGTTCTGTAGTTGGGATGATATGGAATTACCTAGAAGGTGTAAGAATCTATGGTCTGTTAGAGGCACACTACTGCAGAGCCTGAAAAAATAAATCTATGTCTTGCCTCCATAAAACTACTACCACCCGTGAATCAGATAGCCTCGGATTGGGAAAGTAGTGAACATTACAGCTGTGGTCTAGCACCGAGGTAGAGTTCATTGTCTTCACACAGGAACTCTACAGAGAGGCCTCTGGGGGAGGGTCTGGTGCTAAAGCAGCAAGATCTCATTTGACAAGATTTTATAATAAGTTCTGGAGTTTACATGAGAAGAGACTGACCCTGTCTGATAGCCAAGCACCATAATCACGAGAGTGGAGAGAGGCTAAGAGAAGCAATGAGAGGCTTCCCCACGTGGGCTACCAAAATGTTGTGGCAATAATAATGATGACAAGCCAAAGGCACGTATATGGAAGTAGTTTATGAAACAAACATAAAAATTTAATAAATAAAATAGTGCTGCAGAAAGGAGAGATGTGGTGGTAATCTAATTATACTGAAATATGATTTTGATTGTATGTTAATAAATAAAGTTGTCCGGGGGTCAGAGCTATTAGAGCCATAGCAAGAGTGTGGCGGTGGTGGCACACGCCTTTAATCCCAGAAAGCCAGCCTTTAATCCCAGGGAGTGGTGGTAGAAAGCAAAAAGATATATAAGGCGTGAGGACCAGAAACTAGAAGCATTTGGCTGGTTAAGCTTTCAGGCTTTGGAGCAACACAGTTCAGCTGAGAGCTATTGGGATGAGGACACAGAAGCTTCCAGTCTGAGGAAACAGGACCAGCTGAGGAACTGGTGAGGTGAGATAGCTGTGGCTTGTTCTGTCTCTTTAAATAGACTAACAGACAGGAAAAGGAGCTCTGATTCGGAAAGCTGGGACACTGCAGGCGGAAGGGTGAGATTTTGGCTCTGAGCTCTGACCTCTCGGATTTCTCTTTTGCATTATTTCTGTGTTTCTTATTTAATAAAACGGTTGGTTACATCTATAGAGAGAGACACAGTAAGTAAGTGAATTCCAAGAGGGAGAGAATTGGAGCTCTTTCTGTAACAGCTAAAGGAAGCTACTTGGTTTGTAATCATTGATGTAGGGTCATATCTGGATGCATGAACAGGCATCTCACGATCCTATTGTGTAGCACGATTTCCGGCATCCGTTTCTTCCTTAAAATTGGCTGTTTGGGGTAAAATGTTTGGTGCAATGTGTCATTGAGAGCTAGGTTACAAGGAATCAGTGTGTTAAAATGTGGAGATTTTTGTTTTTACTTTTGACAGTGTGGCTTCACAATTGCTATTCCTCACCCCAATGGATTAAAAACTGTGAAGTTGGACGTAAGAGTCTAAAACTCCCACCACAGTCTGTGATGGAGATAAATGCTTGATTGACATCACACACAGCTACTATGTAAAGCCACATGACTAGATAATAGGAACTTGGAGATGAAGAAATGTCATTGGCAAAAAGATGGCAATGCATCTCAAGAAACAATGCCCAATGTGGAACAATCAGACCTACAAGGCAATGCCACTCCATGAAGACTCTCATAGTCAGCAGCATCAAGAACTTACATACTTCTATTATTCCTTTTTAGTTTATCACTCCTGCCAGTCAGAGTTTAAGGTATAGAAAGCCAGTGGTAGTGGCTATGGATCAGCTTCCTCACTAATTGAACTCAATCTCTCTACACAAACATACAGAATGATCACATAAATATTCCTTCCTTCCTCCTTTCCCACACAAGTAGTTAGAGTGGGTTCTGTCACAGATGACCAGTGGGTATTGCCCGGTACAGATAGTTATGTCCAGACTCTGAGAAGGTTTATTTTCTCAGTATCCCCAAAGGCTAAGGAGAATAGAACAGAGAATTTCTCCCCTCTTTGTTTTGAGGAGAGAATTGGGCACTTTATTTATAGTTTGGAGGAGTGGGACATTTCTAAATTTCATCAGATGATTTAATCCAAGGTGGGAATTAGGCTCTGATGTTTTGAGACATGTGATAAGGTTGAAAGATGGTCACCTATGGTCCTGGTAATGGAGTGAACAGGCTCCCTGTCTACTGCGGCTTCCTCCAGCCACACATCACCACCCTGTCTTTAAATCTAACTCACTTACTGCTCTCACTGTCTTCCAGACTTATTCAGGCAATAAAAGGTTTGCCTAGCAATGCAGATTGTTTATGTAGACCGCGAGGCTGCAACTACGCAATATATCCATGCCCTTGCTTTATGATTTCAGCCAAAACCAAATTAAAGTCTCATGATCATCCATGTTCTGGAAGCAAGGAGGAATATTTTAAAATTTACATTTTCATCGATCTCTTGCCATGAACAAGGCTGAAGTTCCAAGTGCTGTGGATTTCTAGAATTCATGTGGCACCCCTCCTGCAATAGCTGTTGTCTTTGTTATTCTGATTTGATGAGCGGGCAGTTAGAAATTAAATGATGAAGAGTACACTTTAGCATATGACATTTTCATTTGCAGAAGCCCAGCAAGCTGAGTTCGCAGACTTGGAATTAGTGTATTCATCTCCACAGGTACCCAGAAATGAAATGAAATGTCACCCAATGCAGTAGACACACCTCACTGCTGTCATAGCCCGAACTTTCCTCCAATAAAATATTGTATTGAAATGAAATGAGAACCCCAACCCTGTACCATTAAAGCTTTAATGAGCTTTAGAATGGTGCACACCCTTGACACTTCTCCAGCGGATATTTTACTATTCACAGGGCAATTGTTCAAGGAATATTTTTTTTTTTTTTTTTTTTTTACTGTTATTATGTGATATTTTTTTTTTGGTTTTATTATTATTATTATTATTATTTTACAACACCATTCAGTTCAACATAATAGCCACAGAATCCCCTGTTCTCCCCCTCTCGCCCACCCCTCCCCCCAGCCCACCCCCCATTCCCACCTCCTCCAGATCAAGGTCTCCCCCGAGGACCGGGGTTGACCTGGTAGACTCAGTCCAGGCAGGTCCATTCCCCCCTCCCAGACCGAGCCAAGTGTCCCTGCATAAGTCCCAGGATTCAAACAGCCAACCCATGCAACGAGTCCAGGACCTGGCACCAATGCACAGCTGCCTCCCAAACAGATCAAGCCAACTGACTGTCTCACCCGTTCAGGTGGCCCGATCCAGTTGGGGGCCCCTCAGCCCTTGGTTCATAGATCCTGTGCTTCCATTCATTTGGTTATTTGTCCCGGTGCTTTATCCAACCTTGGCTTCAACAATTCTCGCTCATATAAATCCTCTTCTTACTCACTAATTAGACTCCCAGTGCTCCACCAGGGGCCCAGCCGTGGATGTCTGCCTTCAGATTCCTCAGTCCTTGGATGGGGTTTATGGCACCACTATTTGGGTGTCTGGCCATCCCATCACCAGAGTAGGTCAGTTCCTGCCGTCTCGCGACCATTGCCAGCAGTCTTTTGAGGGGGTATCTTTGTGGATCTCCAGGCAGGGTTAACATAGTAAAAATGGCAATCTTACCAAAAGCAATTTACAGATTCAATGCAATCCCCATCAAAATACCAACACAATTCTTCACAGATCTGGAAAGAACAATACTCAACTTCATATGGAAAAACAAAAAACCCAGGATAGCTAAAAGAAACCTGTACAATAAAACAACTTCTGGAGGCATCACAATCCCCGACTTCAAGCTCTACTATAGAGCTACAGTAATAAAAACAGCCTGGTATTGGCATAAAAACCGACATGTGGACCAATGGAATCGAATTGAAGACCCTGACATTAACCCACACACCTATGGACATATAATTTTTGACAAAGAAGCCAAAAGTGTACAATGGAAAAAAGAAAGCATCTTCAACAAATGGTGCTGGCATAACTGGATATCAGCGTGTAGAAGGCTGCAAATAGATCCATATCTGTCACCGTGCACAAAACTTAAGTCCAAGTGGATCAAAGACCTCAACATAAATCCAGCTACTCTGAACCTGCTAGAAGAGAAAGTAGGAAATAGTCTTGAACGCCTTGGCATAGGAGATCACTTCCTAAATATAACACCAGTAGCGCAGACACTGAGACAAACAATCAATCAATGGGACCTCTTGAAACTGAGAAGCTTTTGTAGAGCAAAGGATACGATCAACAAGGCAAAGCGACAGCCTACAGAATGGGAAAAGATCTTCACCAACCCCACATCTGACAGAGGACTGATATCCAGAATATATAAGGAACTCAAGAAATTAGACATCAAAAGGACCAACAGTCCAATTGAGAAATGGGCTTTAGAACTAAACAGAGAATTCTCAACAGAGGAATCCCAAATGGCTGAAAGACATTTAAGGAATTGTTCAAGGAATATTATACTATACTAATCTTCCCTCATTTTTTTAGATTATGTGTTGAATCAATTAAATTGCAACTTATAAATTTCTGCTTGGAATCTCTTAAGAAATAGCTTTCTACTTTAGTTGTAGGTATTGGATACAGTGTCTGAAAGTGTCCTCCTCCCTGAGGAGTCGATCTTTCCTTTCTCGTCGTCTAGCTGTTCATTTCGGCGGTGTTTATTTATGTGTCACATCCTTGTGTTTCTTCTTAGGGTGACAACGCTAAGGAAGGTGATCAAAGTCTACAGGTCGTTATGGAATCTCCAGTTTAGTCTGGTAGGCTGACAGCAAAACCAGTGACTGGAGCCTCCATTCTGTCTGGTTTACTATTCTCCAGGCAAGTTTACGTCCTATTACCTCATCATTATAACCGGATGTACCTAATCATCACAAAATGAGTGGGAAGATCTGTGAGGCAGGTTCCCACCGTTCTCCCCACCGTATGAAGAAGGGAAGAGACAGAGGAAATGTTAAACAACCAGGACAGGGGCTTATGGTCAGGAAGTAGTACTGACAACATGATGTGGCAGATGTTGTACTATGTGGAGTCCAGATATTTCGAGAACATGACGTAGATACTCTTCATTGTTGTCTTAGCCTACTGAGGCTGCTCTGAGAAAACCCCCATAGACTAGGTGGCTTTAATGACCGATTATTGCCTGACAGCCCTGGAGTCTGGAAGTCTAAGATCAAGTTCCAGTGGGTTTGAGTTTCTGGTAAGGTCCCCTCACACATAGATAGCTTTCCTGTCTGCCCCCACCCCTTGATGTCTTCTAATAAATGTACCAATCCTAATACAAGAGTCCCAGACTCATGATTTTACCTAACCTTGATGGCTTTCCAGAAGTTATGCATCCAAATATTGTCATTTAGGGTTTGGAACTTCAGTGTGTGAATTCGATGGACATAATTCAGTTGATAGTGTCTGGCTTTGTAAGTTTTCTGGGTTAAAGGCCTTACTCTAGATAATGAATGATATTTAAGAACTGTGAATGAGACTGTCTCCAAACAGAAGCCTCAGCTACAGCCCAGCATTATTCTAACTATCCTATTATGTGACTGCTAGCTTCCTAAGGTCCTTAATCTTTGAGAAAACCTGTGTTGTTGTAAAACTTGTGCAAATACAGTTGTTGCTGGGTACCTATGGATGTCCATAGATGCTCAAGCTCCTTATATAAAACAGTGCACTATATATATAAAATAAACTATGCACATTCCCTCATGTATGTTAAATCATCTTTAGATGGCATTGTATCACTCGGGGAATAATGGCAGAAAAGCCTACATCTTCAACACAGACACAATTTTTTTTCATTCTTTTTTAATCTGCAATTAGTTGACTCTGCACGTGTGGGTTTGCAGATGTGGAACACCAACTACAGAGCATAATTATAGATGAATTACACATAATTCTATAGTGAGTATATATGTGACTGTTGAGAGTGTGCATGAACAGACACATATGTGGAAGACTGCAATAATTTTTTCTGGTACTTTCATATGCCTGGCATTTTTTAGTTGGCCTTTTTTTGGAACGTAGTTGTATGTTACCATACTTGATGACTATGGATAGAGTATTATTTACATTCCCATTTTATACGTGTAGGAATAGAAGGCAAGCTTCTTTTCCAAGGTCTGCACTTGGTGTCTATCTAAGCTGAGACAAGGCATGTGCCGTAGACCTAAACTCCCCGATCAGTGCTTGTCCTCTGCTCCATGGCTGCCTGATGCTGGCGCGCCTTCTGCGGGACACATGGGCTCTGAAAGAGACGTTCGCTGTCTGCAGTGCACTCTGCTGACATTTCATTTTGTTTCCTTGCCATCCACGCTCACACACCACAGTGATGCTTGCTTCAGTGCATCCTGAAGCATTGATTTCCAGTCAGCCCCCATCCCAAAGTCCCTGCCACACACCCAATCCTATTTGCCTCCCCTCAGCTCACTGTGTGCTGCCTCTGGAAGCTCTTAGTTTGGTCTTACTACTCTTACATACAGGTGTCAGAAGTTTACTACAGCTACCAAGACATCAGGATCAAGAAAACAATTAGGTTTCAGAAATATGTGCATATACTGTTTTTTAAAAATTAAGAACAGGCTGGGAGTTGGTGGCACATGCCTTTAATCCCAGCACTCAGGAGGCAGAGGCAGGTGGATCTCTGTGAGTTCGAGGGCAGCCTGGTCTTCAGAGGGAGATCCAAGACAGGCTCCAAGGCTACACAGAGAAACCCTATCTAGAAAAAAAAATTAAAAACAATAGCTGGGTATGGTGGCACATGCCTTTCATCGCAGCGCTTGGGAGGCAGAGGCAGGTGGATCTCTGAGTACGAGGCCAACCTGGTCTATAGGGAGTGTTCCAGGACAGTCAGGGCTACCTGGAGAAACCCTGTCTCAAAACAGACCAAACAAACAATACCAAAAACCCAAGATAAATAGAGATTAAGAATAATCTTTTATTTAAAAAAATCTATTTGTATCATGTCATATAAACCCTTATGTTAGGTTATGTCGTATTGCTTTTTAAATATGAGCTCTTGCTTGTATTTACCCCTACTTAGCATTTCTCCATCTGTATCAACTTCCACTTCCATATTTGTAATGTAGTATAGGACCTCCAAATAATTCTCCATGCTCATAACAACACATATAAATATTTATGTCTATAGATAGCCTACAAATCTTCATGTTTATTTGTAAAACCAGGGCTTTATTTACAAATTGAGATCATATAATCTGCTTGTTCTTCATTTTGGTTTTTGACTTAACAAGGAATTGTGCATTTGAGCCTCGACATGCTAGCAGTACCATGAGTACCTGCTTCTCAGGAGGCAGTTCTCTGTGGGTTCTGGATGGCTGGTTCTGTATTGGAAGTTCCAGGCTAGCCAGGGTTACAGAGTGAGACCCTGTTAAAAATTGTGGACATTACTCTAGGTCAGTTGGTAGAGTTTCAATTTATTCTCTATGTTTTAATTCAAAAGGAGAAATTTAAGACATACACAAGGATAGTGAAAATATGTAGATTCCTCATTGCCTGTTACCTGGTTTCAACATCTATTGACATTGTGCTAATATTATTTTATCTGTAGCTGGCTTTGTATTTATTTTTGCCAGACTTCCTTAATATAAACCCAGACTTTGTTCTTTTATTTAGCACAGCACTCTTTAATATATATCACTAACAAGCAGGTAGCTAGTTGTAAAAACAAAGTTATAGCATTATACTAATATCACTTATAGCCTAATTTAAAATGATTCTTTAAACCATCCAATTCCCAGGATATATTCTAATCTACCCTGTTTCCCCTATAAACTGTCTGGCTTGTGTGAGTGGGGTCCCAGTGCAAAACATTGCATCTGACTCATACAGCTGATAAGTCTCTCTGATGCTTAAGAGTTTCCCCTTCTCTTTCCTTTTTGAAACTTATTTGATGAAGTGACCCAAATGATTTTCCTTTTACAATCCCCTTACGTTTGGCCAGATGCATCCTCGGGGTGCAATTTAACATGTTCTTTTGCTCTGTGCTTCCTTTAATTCTCTGTTGAATATAGAGGATCAACTACAGTTGGTATTCTTGTAGCATGAACACTTAGTAGCTACTGCTATGAACTTCCTGCCATATCATCATGAGTACTGGGGCCTTGACGACAACAACAACTTCTTCTTCTTCTTCTTCTTCTTCTTCTTCTTCTTCTTCTTCTTCTTCTTCTTCTTCTTCTTCTTCTTCTTCTTCTTCTTCTTCTTCTTCTTCCTCTTCTTGCTTTGACAACCTCTAATGGTAATCAATATGGTCTTTGTACTTCTATTTATTTATTACATGTGTTTCAAGGTCTCATTCCTTGGCAGACAGGGATCCCTCAGATACTCCTTTGCTCTTATGCAATGAGACTCTGGTAGCTTGTTGTGGTCGCCTAACTTCCTGGTACTTAGGTAGCCTAGATCTACCCAGTGTATTTCTACATTGGATTTAGGTTGAGTCATCTCTCTGAGGTGGATTGGTTTCATTTAGTAAGAAGTGACATCTATAGGACACAATTTTAGTTCTAAAATCGTGTCTACATTGTATTATAGGACATATCATGAAATATTTAACTTTTCCCCTTGCTCACATTCACTTTGCTTACAGTTTTTATAGATCGTATCAATTCCAGAGCTACACACGAGACAGGATAAAATTGTCCACAAAGGTCTTGATGACCCTTCCTTCATCAGCAGAAGGATAAGACTGAAAACTAAGATGTGCAGAACTGGAATTTGTAGTAGAAATCCCGACAACCCAGTGTTAGTAAGGACTTGCACACAATGCTGCTTTTTCAGCTGGATAGAGAGTTTCTCCTTTGCCTCGTGGAGAGCTTCTTTAGAAGCCTAGAGATGGGATTCTCTCCTTTCCTCTCTCCATTGGAGAAAAGTTTCCCTTTGTTCCCTTGGGGACTTTAGTGGAAGCACATTTTCTCTTTGCCTCTTCTAACTGTGCATCTGGCAAAGGAAGCCTGCTTGCCCTCCAAGTCATCTAGCAGCTTGGACCTCTCATGTGCGCCATACAGCTCTGGATGGAGGTGCAGCTGTGTGCCATATTGGCAGTACATTTTATTCTCACAGAGGGCATTCTTGCCTTCTTGATTCTACATTTTATTTCTTTGCCAATCACTGGACAGTGTGAAATGGAGGAAACAAAATTTATTGAGAGCTTTCAGCTCTATAACTAGCAATAACCATTCCTGGCTGGTGACAAAGTTCCCCAGATGCACCCTGCTGTATAACCCTGATTTCCGAGCTCATTGTAAATCCACCACACTACACTAACACTGCCAACTGTCCCTCTTTTAGTATCTACATAAAAAAGAAAGCTCCTGGCAACGCTCTTACAGCTTTTAATAATGCTTATGGACTTCACAAAAAAGAAACTTTTGTCAGAATATTATATACGTTACAGAGAAGTACATATAAGTACGCAGCCTGTGGAGTTTTGCAAACTGAACACATTCATTTAATTTGCACTTGAATCAGTAAATAGTATGTTATGAGCACCCCGGGAGCCTCTTTATGTTCCTTTCAGTAAGTATGTGCCCTTTTGCCCCCAATGCCAACCATTTTCTGATCCTTAAAGGCACAGATTAATTTTGTCTGGCTTTGTACAACTAGACATACACTATGCACTCTTTGGCTTCTTTCCGTATTTGTGATATTTAACCCTTATGAATATGTATAACTATACATTCTAATTATTGTATGGTATTCTATCATATGTCTCTACCATAATGCATTTGCCCATTGTTTTAAAAATAAATGTTGAGTGGTTTCCAATGTAGACTATTACAATTTTGGTGGCCATCACCACTCTAGGTACTCACCTTTGCTGAACGTACACATGTGTTTCTCTTGGGTATACCCGTGGGAGGGAGATTTATGGTGTCAGAGCATGCAAAAAAACTTCTTTGTTAGATAACTCCAGATAGTTTTCCAGGTGGTTTTTACCAACTCATACTTCCACCATCAGTGTGTGAGAGATTGGGATAAGATGCATCATTGCTGACCCTTCAGCCTTTCCCTCTCTCTTTTACTATGTATACTTTTGAGATTATGGGTCTCCATAGCACATGACTACCTAATGTCAGCTTTTGGGTTCTATTTGAAATGTAGCAAAGTGTTGGGGTAGAGTTGACTGATCCTAACAGCATCCAGGCTTTTCTCATCCATGGTAGGAAAGGGATCAACTGGATGCGGTCAGCTTTGCATGTCATCAGAAAGAAAAGGCTTACCATGCAGTGACGGAAGAGGGTGGTTATTGTTGCATAAATGCCGTGGCAAGCTCTGAAGACATCAAAAGAGAAATATCATTCATATTTCCACTACAGTAATAAAGTAACAACAAAGTTTCCACATCTACAAGCATACCTAAGTTTTATATGGCTGACTTCATAGTCTAGACAAATTTCACATTGAGCTCTTTTTTGGGTTAAATGTTTTATCTGACACACCCTCACATTTTGTGTAAAAACTCCCTTCTTATATGTATTATATATGAACCTATATATAATTTAGATCGCCTCTACTGCTTTACTGTTGTACACAGGTCTATAGAAAAGAAATTCACCAATTTACTTTCTGTTTTCTTTTTTAAGAGATTAATTCAGGAGGCAAAAATCCTAAGAATATGATATCCAAGTAGAAAATTTTAATTTTTGACTCATGATTTGTGCTACATTCTTCTTTACAAAAGGTTTTGTGTAATTTGTACCAGAGAAAGCCACCCAGCCTTCTCAGAAACAGTCAGTGCAAGTGTTGACTTCTAGTAAAACATGCTTTGTCAGGTTCATTGGGTTCCTAGTCAAAATATACAACAGATGGTAGGAGTAATTCCGACCACTTGCAGGATTGACTAGGATCATTCAATTTTATTTGTAATAGTCAATTATTGAAGAAACCTGAATTTTCATTGGCAAGAAAATGGATAAATTGTGTATATCTAAATAATTGAATTTATGTAGCAATTAAGAGCAATTCTAGGTGCCTATATGGCAACTGGATGGATTATGAAATAATTGTGCTGAGTGAAGGATTTCAGAGGGAAAAAAATACACAATCATTATGAATAACTGTAAAATGCAGTAAAATGTGGTGATCAAGAACGAAATGGTGGTTGCCTTGGGGATCTGGGGTGGGAGCAGAGGAAGGTGGAGAGGGAAGGTGGCGAAAGAAGACCTGGGTGCTTTGGGTTTCTCTGGGTGTGCTTATTATCTTGATTACGGTATGATTTAATGAGGACACACATAAATCACAACTTACCACATATTACCAATGTAAATATCCAGGTTATATACAGCATCAATTATAACCAAGTTCTTTAAAACAAACTGTACTGCTCAGTATTCCCAACAATGGGGAGATCAAAAGAGAATTAGCATGAATTCTTTCGGGTAGAGTGCAATGGGTTCAAGAAACACAATTAAGCATACCATAATATAATATTGCAATGGCAGTAATTTGTACCCCTTATTTTTGTATCAAAAAGGAAAGAAAGATGTGTTCAAATCTTAACATAGGAATCAATGACCTTATTTGGAAATGAAGACTTTGCAGACTGTTGGATGATGATGATGATGATGATGTGTGTGTGTGTGTGTGTGTGTGTGTGTGTGTGTGTGTGTGTGTGTTTAGAAGGAGTAACGAAGCGGGCGGGGAGCTTTGTGTAAGCGGAAGCAGCAGTTGGAGCAATAAGGGTGGGAGCCATCAGGAGCTAGGAAAATGCAATGGAGGCTTCTTCCTAGAGCCTCCAGTGTTGTGGCACTGCAGATTTTAGAACTTGAAGCCCTTAAGGAGTGGGACAGATTAAATTTCTGTTGTCAGCCATGAATTAAGTATGATAGTGGCCACTGGAAACCAGCACACAGTGCGTATAAAAATTTGCTGACTGGTCTAGTCTAAATAACGGTGATAATACCAAATAGGAAACACAAGGTTATGCTGAGTGCCAGAAGTCTGCTAGACCTTTTTATGAAATGTTGTGTTCTCTCCTTGTTTTGATACCTGCTCTTCTGGAGTCTAATGTTGTCCATGTCTTTATATTAAGATATTAGCACAGTGATTGTTCAAAGTATTATATCTAGACCTTTGGGAGTCCCTGAAACCCTTCTGGGGGCCTCTGAGGCCAAATGCATTCCTGTTTCATCCTTTCACTGCCCTGACATTTGCAGTGACAATGTAAAGCCAAGACACATTGAATTGCTGACATCTCAGCACAAACCAACAAACCCAGGCAGCACCTCAAAGTGCCCTGGCAAATGTCTTAGTCCTGATCATTATGCAGTGGTAGAAAGGAATGTCCCTTAAGAGTAACCTTGATGATCCAGCAAAATACTTAATCTGATTAAATGTTGCTGCTTGAATGTGCACCTTTTAAAATATTCTATGTGATGGTGTGGGGCACACAAGCAAAGCATTTCCATTATATATGAAAGTGCAAAAATGGCATTCCTGTGACTCCCACAAACAGTTAACCTGGACAAACTCTGGTTATGAATATTATTCAGAAACAGGGTCGTTGGGAGATGTGCATCTTCGTATTTAGAAGCTTGGAAGCGAAGCAGCTATCAGTGAGACTCTGTGTGTGTGTGTGCGTGTGCGTGTGCGTGTGCGTGTGCGTGTGTGTGTGTGTGTGTGTGTGTGTGTGTGTGTGTTCATGTGGAGGTGAGAAGACAACTTCAACAACCTCAAGTGTCCTTCCTCAGGAACAGCCGTCTTGTTTGTGGAGATGGAGTCTCTCACTGGCCAGGAGTTCATTGATTTCACGAATGTGGATGGTCAGAGAGCATTGGGGATCTACCTGTCTCTGCCTCCCAACACTGAGATCATAAGCCCCAGCCACTACCCCTTGCTTTTCACATGGGCTGCGGAGGATCCAACTCAGGTCTTCATGTTTACTCAGTAAGTGTATCACCATCTGAGCTATTGCCCCACCCTGAGATTCTGTTTTTCTCAGTGGGAATGGTGTTTTCTGTAAGAGCTTACACATAGGGTTCAGGGAGCCATGGGCTTTGCTTAAGGCTGAGCATAAAGGACTGTGATCTTGTTTGGAAAACCAGGCGCCTCGGATTTCCAGCCCACTACCCTTCCCATTCGCTGCACAGGACAGGTGGCTTTCCCCATTTCACGCCTCCCCTCCTTGAGAGAATGAGGAATGCTGCAAAAGAAAGAAATGCCAGGTGGAAAAATTGACAAGTCAGACATTACACAGCCACTTAATTTTTATCTTGTAATTTTCACAATCTGAGCAACCAAGTAGAATCCATAAAGAAGATACTAAAACGTGGCCTAATAAAATTCATCTGACCAGGGCTACCGGTGTCCAAGTTTTTGTCTTTGGCTTTGTTTTGCTTCATTTTAATGGCAGCTATTTTCTAGGCCCAGCACTCACTTTGACAAAAGCTGGGCTGGATTGCCAGTTGAGATACGGCGCAAAGCTTCTATGATTAAGGAATTCAGAATCTATCCAACAGAAAGCCTTGAGGGCAGAAAGAAACACTGAGGGAGAAACATCTCAACATCATGTACAGATGAATGCCCGAAATAAATATTAACTGTTATTTCTGCAAATGTTCCCACTGTTTTATGGACTTCATTTCCCCCATTTGTGAGTCTGCAATGTATTCAAGCTGCATTCTGGGCTTCTGCTCATGATGATCTTCTCAGCGTGGGCTGGGTCAGTGTTTGTAGCTCAGCTGGCTGGTGCCAGAGTGAAGAGCTCCTCTGATTTGATTCCACCCTAGGCACTGAAGGATTTTCAAGATTTTCCTCTTAATATTTGGCTTTGCTTGATAATCCTAGAGCATGCTGGGAAATCTCAGCAAGAGGAAAAATTTAGTAACCACAGGGAAGCCTGCTCTGAAGGCTGTGGCTAAGTATCAAGGCTTAGGAGTATGACTACTAATGATTCTTGAATGTTCTGTTTCTCACAAGGTTTTCCTTCAACATAAAGTGTGTAGGCTTGGGAGGGCAGAGGGCTTTTAGAAAACTCAGCCATCCCCAGAAACACAAACAAACGCCTGATTGAGCCATTCCCCATGAGAAAAGCCATTAGTCAAAAAGGTGCGTGGAGCCATATGGCTCAGCTTGCAATTCTAAATTTCAAAAGCAAGAGTTGGCAAAGGGTGGCATGCAATTTCTGCCTCGTGATTTTCATCCTTTTCTTTCTTAGTTGTTAAAGGCTGACCTTGCCTTAACATATCCTGGATTGAAGACTGTTTTCTGCTTCCCAGTATTGGAGAGAGTGCCCAATTCTGACACAGACTTTATAGCCAAAGAGGTGACTAAATCTCGAAGGCTTGGAGGTTTTCTTTGTGCAAAGCAACGCCTGTGCTTTTCTTTATAGATTTGTTCCTTTGTTTTTGGTTGTGTATGTCGCTTTTCTGCCTTTGAAATGTTTAGGTTGGATTCTCATTCTGTCTAGGTGACCCAGGTCTGAGCTGCCGCCGCGCGCCGCCGCCCCCCCCCCCCCCCTGCCCAGAGGGGCAGCTAGGGATTCAGGCTCTATTTGCAGTGGGCGGTGGGGGAAGGGCTCATCTTGCTGGTTGGAGCAGGATGCTGAGTGGCTTTGCTGATGTGTGAGACAGCAGCTGAGCCTGATGTGGAAGAAATCTATCCAGAGGTGGTGTATGTGCAACATGCACTTCCGTAAGCACGAGAGACCTCGCCTCGTGACTCTACCTACGAAGTCTCATCCACGGCAGTCGGGATGAGCACACAGTCCCTGTATGCAGGAAATATCTACTGTCGAATCTAATCGCCTTCAGTTCACTTCCTACTGAGGAAAATGCAGGAAGTTTGAACACAATTGGCTCTTGTGATTTAGGTCATCCTCATTTTAAGTAAGAAGAGAAAGAACTGGTGAGGGTAGTTTATATAAATCCGCACAGTTCTCATTATATTATATATAATATATATATATAATATTATATAAGTTTTATATACGTGTATTATATATAGTATTATTTAAGTCCATACATACCTTCCAAATTTAAAGACTTCATTGATTTTTCTCATTGATTTATAATAAACATATTGAAATAACCTGTAGATTTTGACATTCACAATTGTCTTCCAAGTGACTGTGGCGGATTGAATGAAAAATGTCCCCCACAGCTGACACATTTGAACACTGGGCCCCCAGTTGGGTGGCGCTGTTTGAGGAGCTTATAACACCTTTAGGAGGAAGAGCCTTGCTGGAGGAAATCCAGGGGTCAAGGGGGGACTTTGAGAGTTCTGAGTCTCAGTCCACTTCCAGGTTTCTCTCTGGCTTGTGTTTGTGATTAAAGGTATGCTCTCTCATCTCCCTCCTCCTGATGCTGGATGCCATGCTCCCTCGCCATTATACACGCTCCCTCTGGAACCGTAAGCCAAAAGAAACTATTTCTTCCATAAGAAATTGTGGTGCTTTATCATAGCAACAAAGAGTTTTTAATACAGTGACCCTTTTCATTACTTTTTATTGGTTTGTATTAATTATATAAAAGAATGGGTTTCATGGTGATATTTTCATACGTGTATAGACTGTGCTATAATGTTTGGATTGTATTACTCTCTCTTGTCCTCCCATTCCTCCTATTCCCAGATGGTCTCTACCCTCATGTCCTGCTTTAAGAATACAGATTACTCATAAGAAATAACATGTGACATTTGTCTTTTTCTGTCTGATTCATTTTACTCTGTTTCCAATGTAGAAGAAACAAAGTGGCTTCAGAGCCAAAAGCCCTTAGTAGCTTCTCAGTTCTGAGAAGGAGGGTAGTGCAGATGAGGCACAGGATTCCCGAAGCTTCGCGGATCTCCTAGGGTATCATCAGTCTGAGGGAGGACCAGAGAAAGGGAATAAACAAGAATACTGATAAGAACTTGGCTCCTATGAAGGCAGAGGGCTGACTGCCTGCCAACTCCAAACTCTGTAAGGCTTTTGAAGTCTCAGGAGTTGTGGTCTGGGGTCTGGAGTCTCTAGGGCAGCCTAAAAACTCTGGCAAGGTCTGTGTGTTTCTGTGCTGAGGCAGCAATTCTTGTTCTCTGGAAAGCTCAGTTCTTGTTTCCCCACATCACTAACTGATAAATGTTAGGTCTCACCAAACTCACAGACATCGTGAAAGAAATTTCAGCTGGAGCTGGAGAGATGGCTCAGTGGTTAAGAGCTCTTGCTGCTCTTCTAGACACTGGGGATGGGCTTCCAGCACCCTTATCAGGCAGCTCAGAACCACCTGCAACTCCACTTCCGGAGGATCCAATGCTCTCTGCTGACCTCTGTGGGCACCCCCACACACATGGTGTGCACACGCGTACACACGACAGGTAAATAAGAATAAATATTTTAAAAAGAAAGAAATTCCAATCAAATGCTCAAGAGAGTTTTAACGAAAAATTTAACAGAATGCAAATTGCTGAAAAGGAACCAAATGTTAAACATAGCTCAGGTACTCCTGAAGAAATGCACTCTGGGTGGTAGAAGGGGGAAGGTAGAGGTTATACATGAAAATTTGCTAAACTAACAGAAAAAAACTCAGAAAGGGGTTTAGGGAACTCTGAAAAAGAGGCTTTGAAAAGACGTGGATGGGGCAAGTGAACACAGGAGATGGAGAAGAGGGCATTTCTATGAGAGGAAAAGGACCGAGAAGTTAGAGGACGAGGTGATGGGGCCGGGAGGAAGGACTGCATCCGAACAGACTGTGTGCGGTTTTCTTGCCACTATTTACATGGTATTAAATATTAGAAATAGAAATCTTTAAACATGGCTAAAGTCTAGGTTATATCTGCTTTGGCTACAAGGAGAAGGATGGGCAGTTATTCCAGATGATGGATATTGTACAGTAACAATGTTAGCTTGTTGTATCTTCTAACATTATGCCGTAATCCTTAAACAGACACACTGAAATTTATTCTCAAACGCCATCATAATCTTGTCACTAGGAGGAGGCATGGATAAGTAATCATTGTGACAGAGAAAAGAATAGATATGAAAAGCCATGAAATTACATCCATATTCATAGGACAGGCTAACTTGATTTCAAATGTGTATGATTTAAATATGATAGATAAAACTTTAATTTTAAAAAACAATTTAGAATTGCCTTATATCTATAGTTGAAAAACACTTTCGGTCTACCCCCTCCTCAGAGCTAAGAACACATGCTAGGGAGGCCCTGGCTCCATACTGAGCCACACCCCCACTCCCAGAAGATCATTTCTTGGCAAAACTCCAGGAGGAGTACATTTGATTTTGGAATCAGTTGTTTGTTAACTGTTTATTAGAACTTCCACAGAAACTTCTGGTCCTGTGGTTTTTTTTTTTTTTTTTTTCAGTTTTAAAGAGAATTCTGTTATCCTAATGAGCATGGGCTGTTTCAAGCTCTCTGCTTTTTTACATGTGTAAATATCAATAATTTAACCACTTTAGGGAACTTATCATTTTTCCCTGTTTTTCAAATTTATTGACAAACTACCATTGTTAGTTTTTATCAGGAATCTATCATTGTGACCATTTTTTATTCCTAATTTTATGGTTTTCCTATTGTTTCAGACGAATATTTCTAAAATTAGGTCAAATTTAAAAGGCCACCTTTTTGCTTTGTTGACCCTCTTCATTAATGACATTGTCTTTCTATCTTGTTACTACTTCTGCTCATCTTTATCATTTTGTTTTTCCTTATTTCCTTGTTTTTAAATGCCTATTTTTCTTTCTTAAGATTATTTTATTTTTAGTTATGTGTATGTGTGTGTGCCCACATGAAGTCCCACAGGCATGCAGGTGCCCTCAGTGACCGGAAGAGGGTATTGGATCCTCAGCATGAGCCACCATACAGTTAAGTCTTGGGTTTGTTCCTCCATGACCACAATAGGTACTCTTAACCACTGAGCCATCTCTCCACCCCCCTCACAGACTTTTTTTTGTATAGGTTTAGATTTGATTCTTGGTTCATTGACAGAAAACCTTACTTTTTTTATTCTGGTGAAAATACTTACAGCTTTTTACCAACTTTTGTTTTGTAGTCTTTGTTATTTTGACTATTAAATGTGATTTCACCTTTGATCTATGAATTGTTTAGAAGTGCATTTTTAATTTTCCAAAAGCCTTAAACAACCTATGACTGTGATTGAAGAGGTGGCTTAGTGATCAAGAGTACTGGTGCATTTCCAGAGGATTCAGGTTCAATTTCCCAGCACCCACATGGTGGTTTACAACCATCTGTAACTCCAGTACCTGGGCATCTAACACCCTCTTCTAGTCTCCATGGGCACCAGGTATGCATGTTGTACACAGACATACATGCAGACAAAACACTCATATTCTAAAATAAATAAATAAAAAACTAAAAGTAACAGGACAGTGATGTCGAATTTAACTGAATCTGACAATTCAGATGATAGTATTCTTCAAAAAGTTTGTTGAGACATTTGTGAGATCAGTTTTTATAAGCAGTCCATATATGCTGAGTGCAATATTTATTTCCTAGCTGTGTTTTACAAATATACACTATTGTATGGGGGTTATTTGTTCTATTCTAGCAAAAAGCCTCCCATAGGCCATACAGTTTGTAAATAATATTAAGCCTCTGAGCAATTATTTTATAAACAGCTGTGACACCATGGGTGAGAGTGATTTGTCTGGACTTCAGGGGCTGGGCAGGACCAGAGATACTTCCAACTACAGATGTCAGAAAAGATCAGTGGAGGAAGGAGGGGGTGGTGTGGTTTTCAAGAGGAAATGGTGAAGTATGCTGAGGTTAGGACCTTTATTACCTTTAAAACCTTTCTTCTTTTCTTCAGACATTTATTCATTTGTTTGGGTGGAGGGTCACATGCTACAGCATGGAAAAGTCAGAGACAAATTGTAGGAGCTGCTTCTCTTCCTCTACCACCAGGGATGGCAGCACCTGTACCCACTGATCCGTCTAAGCACCCCCTTTATTGTCTTTAAATGGGGGTTGAATAGAATTTTGAAACTGAACACCAGAAAGATTGGACCAGAAAATGTTAAATCTAAAAAACTCCAAACACAGAATATCTAGGAAATCTGGGACACTATGAAAAGACCAAATCTAAGAATAATAGGAATAGAGGAAAGATAAGAAACTCAGGTCAAAGGCCCAGAAAATATTTTCAACAAACTTATAGAAGAAAACTTCCCCAATCTAAAGAAGGAGATGCCTATCATGGAACAAGAAGTATACAGAATACCAAATAGACTTGACTAGAAAAGAAATTACACTCATCACATAATAATCAAAACACTAAATGTTCAGAACAAAGAAAGAATATTAAAAGCTTCAAGGGAAAAAGACCAGGTAACATATAAAAGCAGACCTGTTAGAATTACACCTGACTTATCAATGGAGACTCTAAAAGCCATAAGGGCCTGGACAAACATTGAGGAAGGAAGAGGACTTAAGGGGCCAGCCACTCAGCCACCCAGCTACATAGCCAGACACAGAGTAAGAAGGAAAGAAAACATATCCAGGGGTAGAGAAAGATAAAAGCCCTGAGGCCAAAGATAGATGGGATAATTTAAGTTAAGAAAAGCTGTCAAGAAACAAGCCAAGCTAAGGCTGGGCATTTATAGTGAAGAATAAGCCTCTGTGTGTGGTTTATTTAGGAGCTGGGTGGCAGGCCCCCCCAAAAAGAGAAAAGAGCCCAAAGAGCAAAAACAACCAACAACAGTAGCATTATGTTCCCAGTCATCCAGCTCATGAGTAGAGGTGTAATAGAGTAGAGGTAGCTTAGAGGTAGAGGCATTGACTGATGCCTTTCTCCTTCCAAGGAATATGCTCCTCTTAGATATTAGGTTGCCCCATAAACTAACATTGAATTTTTGTCTTCCTACCTCCATCAAGGCTCTCTTTCTCTCTCCCTCCCTTAGTTCCTTTTGTTTTTGAAACAAGATCTTTTTGATTTTCCCAGGCTGTCCTTGCTATGTAGCCCAGGCTTGCCACGGACTCTTGTTCTTCATGTCTCAGCCTCCTGTGTACTCTTACAGCTCTTTCTGAGGAATAAAATCTATGAAGAAGTAAAGACCTTTGTGAGCTGTGTGCAGGTAAACACTCATGTTAAGAAGCCCATCAGGCATCCACCTAAACATACCCACATAGAAACTACAGAATCACCTGGAACAAATGGTCCAACCGAGTTCTCTCTGGAGCATCTTCCTCCACTGTCTAGGCATTGGATTCCTGGCACTATGCAAAAGCTGGGATTTAATACCTGGTTTTTCCATAGCTCTGTACCATATCTTGTTTTCTTTTTCTCTGCTTCTCCTGATTTTCTGTTGTCTGCCCCAGTGGCTGGTGACCACAGCCTTCTATACTGCCTTCCTCACCACTCTGTGCCATAGACAGCTTCTCTCTCTTCTGGGCACACGGTGAGTCCCTAGTCAATGGTCTGGCCCCTAGGCTGTCCATGCAGACTAGGGTGACCTTCACAGATAGCCCTGTAAGGGGGTTTGTCTGAAAGCGACTGAGTCAGCCCCCCTGGGGTGTGCAGCCCTGTGGTCTGCACTTTAACAGGCCTTCTAGTTCATTCTCATGGGGCCAGTGTTTTGCCAGTCCTGCCCTCCCAACTTGACATTATCCCTAAGCACCCCAATCCTTTATGCCATCCTCTGCAATGGCTTCCCTCAGTGGGGTGACTCACTGGCCTGACCCAAATATAACAATTGTTCTGTCCCGTTAATGTGCTTGTTTCTATTGTTTGGGCTTTTTAGAAAATCATATGCCTAGAGCGGCTGCCTGCCCTTTGTAATCACAAATGGAATTTGCCCTTTATTTCACAAATAACCCATTTCCCCCAGGCCTCATCTGTTTGTAGGTACAAATAAAGGCACTTAATGTTTATTGCCCAAGTTTTACTGACTCATGCCCACACCTACATAATACAGAAAACTCAATTCCCTGCGAAAATCTCCCCCATGTGTTTCTGAGGGGTCTCAGCAGCTGCTTTGCTTGGCTACACATTGCTGCTAGCTGGTGGGATTGATTTTGGATTCATTTGGCTATGTTTCCCCACATCAAGAAGAGCAATGGCCTTCCCGAAGATGAAGATTCCGATGTCCCCCTTCCCCCAGATAGGGCAATGGCTTCTTCCTTCATCTCTCTGCCCCACAGACACAAACTCCGGGGGAGCTAGGAACGTGTTTCCAGGCATCCTGACTTGCATGTAGCCATCGGCCTTTGCCTGCGTGGCACAGAGGTGGGGGTGGGGAGTGCTGATGTGCCCTGATGCTGTGTTTTCTTTTTCTCCATCTCAGCAAAACTCCCTTTCCAACAACCCTGGCGAAGCCATTTCAATTTCTGCACGCAGCACCTCTCCGCAACACCCCAGAGAAGTACGGTATTTCCAGCCCAACTGCATCCCTGAGTATTCACAGATAAACCTAAACAAAGCTATTGAGCAGAGTCTTAGTCTTATGGATCCTGTCTGCCACCAGCTCATCACACATACTCAGCTATGACTGAAGCTCATTTTTACATTAGGTTGAGAACACACACACACACACACACACACACACACACACACACACACACTGGTTCCAGTAGATTAGGAGTCTGTGGTGGTTTGAAAGAAGTTGGCCCCCCCCAAGGGAGTGGCATTATTAGCAGGTGTGGCCTTGTTGGAGATAATGTGTAACAGTGGGGGTGGGCTTGGAGGTCTCTTTTGCTCAAAGCTTCCCTCTGTGTGACACGCAGTCCATTTCCTGTGGCCTGCATATCAACGTGTAGCCAGCACCATGTCTGCCTGCACGCCACCACACTCCATGCCATGATGATAACGGACTGAACCACTGAGACTGTAAGTGAGCCACCCCAATGAAATGTTTTTTTTATCAGAGTTGCTGTGGTGGCCATGGGAACTCTTCACGGTAATAGAAACCCTAAGACAGAGTCACTAGTGAAAATTGCTTACATAAGCTTTTCACAAATTTTAGAGGCCGTCAGAATGATAGAACCTGCTGTAGTTTGGGTCTTAAGTATTCTCTAAGGTTCTTATGGTAAAGGCTTGGTCACCACTATGGCACATTTGGGAAGTGGTGGTGTCCTAGGTTGTCCCCTGTTTCTGTGATAAAACACTGACCAAAAACAGTGGGAGGAAGCAAGGGTTTGTTTGACTTACAGGTCCATCATTAAGGGACGTCTCCATGGGAACTCAAGACAGGAACCTGGAGGCAGGCACTAAAGCAGAAGCCACAGACTGCTGCTTACTGGCTTGATTCCAGGCTTTTATTCAGTTACTGTTGTTGTTTTTAATAAATCACAAGCCCACCTGAATAGGGATGGTATTGCCCACAGAGGGCTGGACTCTTCTACATCGGTTAGCAATTAAGAAAATACCCAAATCAATGGGCCCACAGGCTGATCTGATGGATACTGACAATCAAGATTTGCTAGCTAACACAAGTAGAAACTAGAGGAGGTGAGGCCCAGTGGGAGGTTTTTTTTTCCCCTAATGTCTTTAGGGGAAGACTCTTGTAGAGGAATGCAGAGTCCCAGCCCCTTTTCTTTCTGCATTTAGTTCCAAGGCTATAGATGAGTGGTTTGGGTCTGTCATGCACTCTCAGCATGATGAACTGCATCTCCACAGGCCTTACAGCTTTATTATGAGGCATCAGTCGAACCCAGGAGTCCGAATCAACTGCTTCTCTTTGTAAGTTGATTGCCTCAGCTATTAGTTACAGTTACAGAGAGCTAACCAACAGAGAACCCAAATGATACCTGTGCTAATTCAAAACCTAGCAAACAAAGGGGACACAAAGACTTGCTGTTCATTTAAAACACAGCATCCGATATTTGAATTACAGAACACAAAAGGAAGGATGCAAACAGAAAAGTAAAGTATATGCAAGATGGTACATTATAAATGTAACCCATTCTCTCCTACCTTCCTCTTCATTTACCATGAAAGGCCAGCTGCCATGGAAAGCTGTTTCTATATCCATTACCGTTCCTTTATCAGAAAGGAAGATAAAACCTTAACAAAGGAACAGATGATCTGAGGCCATTGGTTCCTCCAACTCCAGAACTGCTTTAGAGAGGAAGTTGCATCTTTGCAGAATTATTATTATCAATCAGCCTTTATTGCTTCGGCTTTCTTTATTGCATTCAAACACACAAAGTAATGAAAACATATAATAAAGAGAATAAAACACGCAATGCATCACTGTGCAGATATTGCAATCATAGCAAATCCAATGTAAATGCCCTACAGGGAATACTTGAGTCTTCCAATGCATTGCTAACAGTTTGCATGATACTACATTCCGTTATTTATCTACTAAAGCTGTCATGCTTTGCTAAATATCATGGCAGCATCAACCCCACATAACACTTCTCCTCCCCATCCTCCAAAGGGGAGGCATATTTCTTTGCTGTCACTAGTTTTAATGTCTGCAAAGAGTAGCCTGGGCTCCTGAATAATTAATGTATAACGATTACTAAGCTATGGGTAGTTTGCTATTCTAGCCCCTCTGGTCTTCCCAATGTTGCTTGCTTTAATATGCATTTCCAATTGGAACCAAGAGGTAGTAAAAGCCGTTAAGACAGTATGGAGCTCAGTCAATAATGATTTAGAGTTTGGACGCATCCTGAGTTTTTCAATCTTGGCTCTCAAGCCCCATCTGCTGCTCATGCTCTGACTTGGTTCTCCTTCTGCAAATGCTTCTGTGAGGGCAGGTTTTCTGCTCTGTTGACACTTCCTCAAAAAAAGTCAACACTCAAAAGTTCAAGTCAGGTGTGCATTTCCTCCGCAGTATTTCCAGCTGGGGAGAACATGGGCAATGGCTAGATACCCTTGGGGTGTTTCTGTCAGTTACATACACACGTCAAGCAACTTCGTGATCTCATGCAGTACAGGGACTTAACAAACGTTGAATGCTGTGGATTACAAGAGAAATACATCCTAGAGACACTAGGAGAGGCTTCTAATGTATCTGCAAGGGCTTCAAAGGAAGGGACAGGAATTTTATCCCAGAGAGGACGACAGAAGGGTGGTGTGAAGATAGGCTCAGCTATGGCCAGAGGTGTCTGTTCCAAGTCTCTCCCAAGATGAGATCAGATGATATTGCTTCCCACGTGTCAGAAGCTATGGCATCCTGAAAGGCAGACCTGGGTCATCTTGTGGCCTTGCAATGATTTAATGCTCCACAAACATCTAGGGAGGCACAAATGGGCATCAGAACAAGCGCTAGTCACTTCTTGAGGGACTTTTATTTTCTTAGGTACTTGATTTGGGAATGGACCCATACCATGCAGTGGAGGACTAGCTAACCTATCTGTGGAATGCAAGTAAATAAAAGAATATGCTGTGTTATTTTCTGACCAAAGGGTCACTTAGAGCTTGTTGTTCAATAATGTCAGCATCTCCCATTTCCCCCTTTTTGAAGTCCCCTAGATATCCTCATTAAGTGAAAACAAAATTAATATTTTAGAAATAAATATATAAATGCCCCTAGTCTGATTCCCTAGAAAGATCTGTTTGCTTCCGGTAGGAGATACTGTTCATTTTGTGAGGGGTTTTAGAAAAAGGTCTTTGGCTAAGTGGATCCTGGTGACCACCATTAGCACAAGTCTAAAAGGTCAAACTTGCTATTTCCTCCTCACCCTGCAGATCAAGCCTTACGTGTAGTGATTGGTGCTTTGCCCTTTCGAGCACTTAAACTGTTGCTGGCTTTGGCCCTGGCTTAAATAGACAAGACCTGTGTTGCCAGGGGAACAAATGGAAATTAGGCTAGCACGTGTTCAAAGCTCGTGGTTGCAATTGGCTTGCTAACGAATCATTTGCGGGAAAAGAATGAGGTGAGATAGAAATATCAGCAGGATGACCCAAACACCTCCATGGGAAGGCGTATGCTACAATCACAAACTGAATAGCAAAGCCTGGAAGTATTATGGTAGATCTCGAAGACAATGTCACCACCATGTCAGATTGCTGACACAGGCAATCCGGTGTTTGGAGGAACCATTGGGCAAATCCTTTCCAACACACTGATTGCTGATTTCCATAATGGTAGGGGTGGGGATAGACCCATGGGAGCCCAAAGAATGGGTGTGTTCATTCCCAGAGGCTCTCTTCATACCTCTGTCCTATTCTTCCTGTCATCAGGGCTCTGCTATCCTTTTCAGTCAGTTTGGTTCCTTCCGTGAGTGACACATATCATTGAAGGGGAGGGAGGTGACTGTCTCTGTCAGGTGGATGAGGCAGAACTTCACTCCCGATTGGCATTAGTCACAGTGACATGAGATTGCGGTCACTCCAGTGCTGGGTCTTACACCATGAAGCTTAAAGGCCTCTCCATGGTCCTCCATTCCATTCTGTGCAATCTTTCTCCTCTTTCTCTCAACTCTGAAATCGATTTCTGGACTAAGAGGCACAAGAGGCACACAAATTCTATTTTTTCTTTAACTTTGCACCAACCTGAGCCGCCACTTAGCTTGTCAAGCATGAGTAAATAATTTCACTCTATTATCCATCTGCTTTCATATTGCTGGGGCCTTAGGTAATTCATGCCTCACTTGTATTAGACAAGATACTTTATGAGCTGCATGAAGAAATCTAAGAAGATGAGAAGCTAATGTGGGAGGAAGATTGAGCATAGTTAAAGTCTTCAAAAAATCATTAGCCTGCACAATTTGTTATATATGCCACAAATTCAAGTATGTGGGACCTTGGATGGGATAATTTAAGCTCTCTTTACCTTCATTTATTCCCATTTGTAATGGGAATAGTCATTACATCTATTTCCTAAAGTTGAGAGCACTAAAAGGTACAATACATGTACAATTATTTGTATACTACTGGGGATGTCCCCTGAAGATATGCTCAGGGCTAAGGGGGAATGTGGAAGTTGTTGTAGAGGCTGAAAGGATGATGATGCTTCTAAAATCTACTGACCAGAAACTAGGCCATGTTCAGAACATTCCGGACTGAAAAGGGAAACGTGCCTGGGCTTTAAAACCAAAGCACCTGGCTTTGAATTGTGATTGACAGGTTTATGATATTCTGGGTAGTTACCCACTGTGTTAGTTTCCTGTGGTTGCTATAGCAAATTATCATAAACTCCATAAGCTTAAAATAACAGAAACTTATTCTTCTGCAGTTCTGGGGGGCTGAAAATCCAGAGAGAGTATCATGGGGCTGAAATCAACATCTTTGCATGGCTTTGCTTGCTTGTAATCTGTTCCCACGTCTTAGTGGCTGAGGATGCTCTTTTGTTCGTGGATGCATCTCACTCTCCTGTCCCCGTCTTCGTGTTTCCTCCTCTCTGTCTTTGTCTGTTGTAGGTTTCTATGCTCCTGTGTACATGCAGATTCTGTCCTACATCTTGCAAAATGGTTTTATGATAATTCAAAGTTGAAAGTCATAAGGAGTCATAAGACCTACTGGGAACAAATGTTGGTTTTGTTCCAAATGCATTGTCTCGGCACTCTAATTATTGTATGAGAGCTAACAACTAGAGTTCCAGTTTCCTAGGAGCTGATAAATTATTCAGTTGAAATACTACAGGCCCCCTCTTTGCTGGACTGTCTTTTAAGAACTGAAATCACAGGGGTAAGAATTCCCTGTCTTGAGGAAATTATTTTCCATTTGCTACAGACAGACAAATAAGGATTGAATACACAGTGAGGGACAGCATGATAGAATGTCAGCAATGGACCTGGGGAGATGACTTGGTGATTAAGCACTTGCCCTGAGGACCTAAATTTGGATCCCCAGAACCAATGCAAATGCCAGGTGGGTGTACGGTCCGCCTTAATTCCAGCCTCAGAAGGCAGAGACCAGGGGAGTCCCCCAAATCAAGCTGGCTAGTGGGACCAGCCATATTGGGTACTCTGGGTTTGACTGACAGACTCTGCTTCACTGAATAAGGAAGAAGAGCAATCAGAGATGATTCCCAACATCAACCTCAGGACACCACATGCATGTGTACACACATGCCCATATAACCCCCCCACACACACACACACTGCTCACAAACATGCATATGTATACAGCACGCACACACACACATGCACACGCACACGCGCGCACACACACACACACACACACACACACACACACACACACACACACACATGAAAAATGAAAAAAAGACTATCAGCAAGGATGCTGTGGCATGGAGTAGGGCTGGAGGAGGCTTCATCTGGCATGCAAAGGCTCTAATGGCCTTCAGTTGTGCTGTTATTGTTTTTTAGTGGGCTACAGCGCTGGGGCAGACTTACCTTTTCTGAAGAGGTGACCCCCTTAGTTGCTTTGAGTCCTAAGTTAAGCATATCATTTCTCCTCCTCTTGATGTCTGAATGTAGAATGGAGTGGATGGTTATACTGTGGCATGTGAGGATAGCATTCTATTTGACCCTTCTCCTGATCTCGATGGTCATAAAGAATTCCATTAGGGGGACACTTTTCAATTTAGCACAAAGAATCCAGGAAGACCTCCTAAGCCATTTCCCTCTACTTCTCAATTTAAACATGCCCAAATCTTTAATAATAAAAGCAAATAAATTATGAAAATTTCGTGGCAGCTGGAGGGCTCGACGGAGCTGGTCCTGCAAATGAATGTGTAATTTTGTCATGTTGATGGGAGAGAAGATGTTGATCGGTGTGTTGTTGATTCATTATCATGCTAGCAAGGACCGCTGCCTCGTGATTTCCTGTCAGATCCCTTGTTCAGCAAGCAATGGAGGTAGACATGGGAATGTGTCATTTGTACCCACTGGGAACAAATGTTGTTTTTGCTTCCAAATGCATTGTCTCAGCACTCTAAGTAATTATTGTATGAGAGCTAACAACTGTAGCTCCAGTTTCACTGGAGCTGATAAATTATGGGTATCTTACTTGGAGAGACAAAGCATATTAATCAAAAGATAACAATTTCCAGTAGCGCATTCCAAAGTAGCAGATGAATGGCTCAGGCAAAGAGTTTCAAAGACATTTGGAAGAAGTCTTCTCTGGGAAAATCCTTTTAGGTGATGGGTCCAGAATTGAGCTTCAGCGTAGAAAATTGTCAGAAAGATAGGAAGGGCTTCACAGAGCTATGAGAGAGTACCACTAGAGAAGTACAGAGGTGACAATGTGCTAACGTGCTATGGGGCAGGATTTAAGGCTTTGTTATTGTTATTTTGTGTTTCATTTTGAGACAGGATCTTACTGGGTGTCCTGCTAACCTTGAACTTACAACCCTCTTGCTTCTGCTTCATGAGTACAGGATCATAATTGTGTGTCAGCATGCCCAGATGAAAGACGCTTATCCAAGTCGAAGTAGTATGACTACAACAAAGACTTTCAATAGACTTTTGCTAAAGTCATTGACTCCATTCTTGGGTCTGAGATGCCCAATCGGTAACTGAAAATGAGACAAAAGCTTCACACCTCCAATTTTTAATGCCTTTGTCTCCTTTGCAAACCTAAACTTTGGTTGAGACTTGCTAGTCATTTAAGGTATGTTCATCATGAAGTTGAAATAGTTCTAAATTTACCCAATATGTCTTCATTTCTTCCCACTCTAAGGCTGAGTAAAATATTTTCATGATTCTAGGTGCAGCAAGCATTTCACACAAAACACTGAATCTCAGGAACTGGGGCCTCTCCCCAAAGCAGGAGAAATTATCTTCTGATGGGAACTGAAGTCCTTCTCCCACTCAAGCAATAGTGCTTTTCTTGGTGTCAGAAGGACCCAGCGGGACTGGACCTGAGCTCATGATGAATGGAGCACCTATTTAACTAAGACTACATGACTACGTACATGTCTGCTTGTCCACTTTTGCTCTTCTGTCTATATAGTTCAAATAGTCCTAGTGCTACTGTCAATGTTGAGAGAAAGGGCATAAGACAGCAATCCCCGTGGTCCTTCCTGCTGTGGTCATACTGAGTAATTCCCCTTCTTAGTCCAATACCACTTATCTCTGTACCATTGAGGTATCAGGTGATCAGATCTTGTGTGTTGGTATTCCCAGAGTCAGTCCACTCTCCTAGGAGCCCATTAACATAATTAGAGGCACATAGTTATAAAATCTGATTTTCAATAGTTAGGTTTGGTTTGGATGCATTCATTGGTTCACCAGCTACTTACTAGGAATATACTATGTTCTCTCTTTAGCTCTGAGGTGAAGAAGTTTGTATTTTGTAGTTTCGTTGAGGACCGAGGTGAAACATAGACTATCACGGCTTGGGAAAAGGTTGCCTTGTATAGTGTGCATTAGGTTAAGAAGATGAAAATGAAGAGATGAGGGAGGGAAAAAATTACAAAGGAAGGACTTGGTAAGGGAGATAGCAAAAGAAATGGATTAAGAGATGCTCGGGAAAGTGTCGATTCTTCTTTATCTCCATAGAACATTATGATGGAGTGTTTGTTTGTTTTTTTTTTTTTAACACATCTACTTCCCCTCCAGGCTTTTCAAAAGCATGAACCACATCTGATTTACCATGCCCCCCATCTCCAGTCCTTGTTCATATGTCTAGTGTGTGACACATTCTCAATAAATGTTGACTTTCTGATCATTAAAATCACTGGATGGGAGATGGGAGAAGGGTCAGTTTCCCGGGAACAGGGGTGCAGGGTTGATTGGACACAAGAGAAGAACCATCTCAGGATTGTCAGTAAGTGAAGATGTGCTTCTGGTCTGATCGGTGAGACATTTGTGGCACTTGAAATCATGAGAACTGACTTAAGTTTCTAGGCTACATTTTAGAATCAAGAAACATAGCTTCCACGAGTGTTTTAGGTTCCTGGACAGGTTTAGCTGTCCCCCCATGGAATAACTCACCCTGTTGGAGGAGGGGTGAGGTGGGGGAGGTGAGGGGGAGTGGGAGGAGGAATGAGAGGGGGATCTTTAGTTGGTATGTAAAAAGAATAAAATTTTTTAAAGGAGAAACAAAAAGAAAATATAATTAAGTTTTTTTTTTAATATGTGGCAAATTACTCAAATTTTAAATTTTGATGATACTGTTTAAAATCTAAAATTCACTTTATCATTAACTGGAAGATAAGCCTATGGGTCTCATTTCATACTATTACTCTATAGCACCATGATAGTAATTTTGCTGATACTAATTTTTGTTTTTTTGGTTTTTTTTGGTTTTTCAAGACAGGGTTTCTCTGTGTAGCTTTGTGCCTTTCCTGGATCTTGCTCTGTAGACCAGGCTGGCCTTGAACTCACAGAGATCCGCCTGCCTCTGCCTCCCGAGTGCTGGGATTAAAGGCGTGTGCCACCACCCCCTGATACTAATTTTTAATTGTATTTTTCATAGTGTATTCGATAGTCAATGTGACAAGCACTTCTTTTGCAGCAAGTTTTGGGAGATACTTTTGTAGTTTTTTTCTCAAGTAAACATTCAAATAATCAATTTAAATTTTATTTGTATCATTTGGGATTTTGCTTGAATATGCAATTTATTTGCAATCATTTGGGAAGAATAGATAGCATTATTAATAGTGAATTGTCACATTACATGTTTCTTAATTTGTCAAAAATTTTAAAATATATTTTTGTTTTATTTGTTTTTAGTTGTTATTAAAAATTTGTTTATTTTTATATCCCTTAGTAAACCTTTTCATATAGGCTTTGAATATTACTTTTTTTTAAAGACTTTATTTTTTATTTTAATTTTATGAGTTTTTCCTCTTTATTTAAATGCACCATGTGTGTGTAGTGTCTGCTGAAGCCAGAAGAGGGTATCAAATCCCCTAGGACTGGAGTTACAGATGGTTGTGGGCTGCCCTGTGGGTGCTCAGAACTGAATGCTGGTCCTCTGCAAGAGCAGCAAGTGCTTTTAACTGGTGTGCCATCTCTCCAGCCCCTAAGGGGTAGCCCAGGCTGGCCTCCAATTCACGACCCTTCTACTTCTGTGTCCTCAGAATATCTTACAGGCACACACTACCACAACCTTCCATTGTTTCTCTTACGTTCATTCCTGAACATTCCTGAGTGTGTATGCCATTATGTAAATGACATTTCCTATTACTTTCTAGTCATCATTTATTTGTAGGAAGGAAGTGGATTTTGCAAACTGCACTGCTACACACACATATCATATCCAAAACTGTGCTGCCGATGAATTATCACCTTAAACATTAAAAGAAAATCAGTTAATTCAAGGTAACACCACAAAATATATTCATAATACAGAAGCAAGGGGATTTTTTTTAAAAGAAATCAACAAAGACAAAATAAAATGAAGTCAAGCAATACATGATGACTTGGATTACATAAAAATTCAGGTTTTTTTTGTTCAGTGATGGAGTGTTGGGGAATACTATTTTAAGGTGTGTTACTTTTGTTTATGTTGCATTTATTTAACTCTGTGAACCTGTGTTACTTTGCCTGTCTAAAGCACCTGATGGTCTAATAAAGAACTGAATGGCCAATGGCAAGGCAGGAGAAAGGACAGGCGGGGCTGGCAGGCAGAGAGTACATGCAGAAGGAGAAAAGTGGGAAGAGAGATCTAGGAGCCAGAGAAAGAGGAGGACTCCAGGGGCCAGCCACCCAGCTACACAGCAAGCCATGGAGTAAGAGTAAGATTTACAGAAGAGAATGGGAAAGCCCAGAGGCAAAACGTAGATGAGATAAATTATGTTAAAGAAAGCTGACTAGAAACTAAGCCAAGCTAAGGCCGGGCATACATAATTAAGAATAAGCCTCTGTGTGTGATTTATTTGGGAGCTGGGTGGCAGGTCCCCCCCAAAAGAGAAAAAACAAACAACCACAATGGAGACAGACAAAAGAGCAATTGCAGGAAAATTCTAGCAATGTATAAAGCAACAAAAGTTCAATATCTAGAACTGTGTAAAGAAATATAGAAAACATCAAGGAAAAAGACAGAAACCCCGACAGGAAAATGAACAAAAAGAACAGCTCTTTATTCAAGAAACTAGAAAATATGTAAAAAGATGCTCAAATTTATGAGTCATCAGAAAACTGGTGTTTGGGAGAGATACTAATTATTTTTCTCGTGGAGGAAAAGTTGTGTAATACCCAGTGTGATGCAGAGAGGAGAGAGTCCAGAGAGTCGCTGTGGGAGGGTGATGGATGTCACTCCCCTGAAGGGCAATATGGTGCTGCTTAGTCAGCTTGTAGATCCAGACCAGAACATGTAACTTCCAGTAGCATTTCCCTTGCAGCACATGCCCCAGAGACCCCATCACACAGGTTAATATGGTGATAGATGAAGATTTCCATCACAGAGGTGTGATGAAAGCGTGAAGAAAACCTGTTTCTTTGTCATTACGGGATGATGGATACATGCTGTAGATTGCTATGCAGACATTCAGAGCCAGGAGACTGGGTGCTAACACAGCGCCTGGTTTAAAAAAGGAAAAGTTTAAGAAACATAGCAAAGCAGAAGTGGAATAAACTCTATAGCAGGGTGTCATTTCTGGCATCTAAAATGCTGCCACATAAACTACGCATTGTGTCTTCCTAGAACATGGGAAAACTGATGGATGGACTTGAATGAATTGTTACTCAGTGATGGAGAAAATGAAATGGGAATGAGAAACAAACATGAAAGAGAATTAATGAACATGTGAATGAATTTAGAAAACTCTTGTTCTAAATGATTGTGGTGTGTGTGTGTGTGTGTGTGTGTGTGTGTGTGCGCATGCGCGCACGCACGCGCAATGTGTTTGTGGGGGGTGATTGGCAGAGTACAGAAGAGGGTGTCAGGTCCCTCAACGAGGAATTACAGGCATTTTTGAGCTGCCTGACATGGGTGCTGGGATTAGAACTCTTGACCTCATGATTGAGCAGCAAGTGTTCTTTGTTACTGAACCATTTCTCCAGCCCCTGGAAAAACTTTCAACTGCCCAGAGGAAACAACCAGAATGTGTTCACCATCACCATACAACTTTTGATTTGGTTAACCCCAGCTGGGCTAAACTATTGCAAAGATGACTTAATACATGTAGACAGTGAATGATCAAATGTCTCCTCCCTAGTAATTGCAGTGATTATAGAACCATTGCTTTGTGGTTCCGGTAGCCTCCTCGGGGAGAGTCAGCTGAGCATACTTATCAGAGAGCAACAGGAAGAGCAGAGTCATTTTGCTTGCATATCATTCACTTTTGCAGAGTTGTCTTCACATCTTACCTGGTACGGACGGCAACAGCATTTTGATTGATAGGTGCTCAGCCATTTCTTTCTGAGGCACAGGTCCCGGGATGGGTCTCTCTCTTGAGAGGGATGGTGTACACCTGGAAAAAACCCTTTCTAATATAGGCGAGTCTCTTCCAGGTAGGATTTTATATTTAAATGGTAATGATAGCAGGGCTTCTGTTAGATGGTCATCACGAGGGAGTCACGCTTTTTATCCCTGATTTTTGTGCTCCTCTAAAGAGACTGGACTGCTTTCATTCCTCATGGTGTTCTGGGCAGGTATAACTGCCGTGGAGGAAGAGATGAACTCAGCCCGGTGTACTATAAAGTAACTTTATGTCCCCTCCTGTGGTCCTTTCACACCAAGCCAGTGTGCTTGTTAAGCCAAATAGATTTTCCAGTAACTTCTAGATTATAAAAAGTTCTCCCTCCATTACTTTGCGCCAAAAGGACTGCCTCAGTTCATCCATTTAAAAGTGTGAATAGGTTAATAATAAAAACTCTGAACTTATTTTAAAGCTTGAGTTTTCCAATTCGCTAACCAACTCTGCCCTGGGCAGGGACTCGGAAGCTGGGAGGGAGGGGACAACATCAACTTCTAGATTTCCTGCCTGCTTTATCGTCGCATTACGGCGCCTTCGTATCACCCCCATGTAGCCGCCTCTGCACTTTGCAGGGGTGGAGCTGGAAGCAAGCAAAACAGATAAGGAAAAGAAAGTTCTTCCTGCATAGACAAAAGTGCAGAACAGAATGGGAACTGACCTGGGCACTCTGGGTTTGGACGGCACAGGGCAGGTCCCTTTCCCAATTTTAGGCTGGTCGCCTTAGATGAAGAAAGGGGAACTGACAGGCCCAAAGCTGTAAGGAAGCGTGTTCAGAATTGGCCTTGAACATGTCTGGCCAGCCCGGTGGATGAAGAGGGGAGACCGTGACCCAAGGCCTGCCGGAAGGAGGAAAATCCCACCAGGTTTGGAGGGTGAGGAGGGTGAGGAAGAAGCTGGTGTTGGCCGTCTTCATTACCGAGCTGTAGCCCCTTTTCCTGTCTGTCTGCCTATCAGGGATCTATCTGGCTCGTAGCCCTTCACTACAATCTTCAAACCCAAAGGGAAAAATTGTGTTAGAGGGCACACTAGAACGTGAACAAGGGTAACATGAAGGAGCGGCTGGGGGAGGTGAGGGAGGGAAGAGTCTCAGGGCCAACGAGATCTCCATCGATTACTGTCAGTTGCTCCTCCATGTTTCTGGTGCTCCGCGCTCTTGTTATTCCAACCTCGTCCTTGCACTACGTCACATTCTAAAAGCATCCTTCACTTACACCTTCACATACCCCATGTACCTCTGCCTACTCAAGTCTAATCTGCTCCTTAGGGTGTCTTTTACCTTTAAAATTTTTAATGCTTTAAATTTTTTGATGGAAAAGGCTATATTTGCCTAATTTTCAGACTTTCTCTTTTATAATAGAATGTAATTCCTAGTTCATGTTTTCTTTAGAGTCTCTCTCTCTCTCTCTCTCTCTCTCTCTCTCTCTCTCTCTCTCTCTCTCTCTCTCTCTCTCTCTCTCTCTCTCTCTGTGTGTGTGTTTAGCACTGGCTGGCCTGGAGCTTATGTAGAACAGGCTGGCCTCAGACTTCTGTCCCCTCGGCTTCCTGTCTCTGCTTCCTGGATGCCAAAATTAAAAGCAAGCACCACCCTTCTTTGCCTTTCTCTAGCTTTTATTTCCTCAGATATTTGAAACATATATGTTATGTATCCTCACTTAATTATTTGACTATTCCACGATATGGAATATAGTCGTTTAACTCGTGATAGTTCATTTCTTCATTTTTAATAGTTTTTACTCTGTAAGAATGCAGAGATATGATTTGAGTGATGGTCCTGGTTAATTTTATGTCAGCTTGAAATAAGCTAGAGTTATTTTGGAAGCAGGGAATTCAACTGAGAAAATGTTTCTACCAGCTTGGCCCTGTAGTACATTTTCTTGATTAACAATTGATGTGGGGAGGGCCTAGCCCACTGTGTATGGCGCTGTAGGCAGGTCATCCGGAACTGTATAAGAAAGCAGCCTGAGCAAGTCACAAGAGCAAAGTCAGAAACCAGCCCCCCTCCAAGGCCCCTGTTTTAGCTCCTGCCCCCAGGCCCCTGTTGGAGTTCCTGCCCTGACTTCCTCCAATGTAAACTGAAATAAACCCTTTCCTCCCCGATTTGCTTTTGGTCATAGTGTTTATCACAGCAATAGTAGCCCTAACTAGGACAGGGACCTCAGGCCATTGTCTTTTCTGACGACTCAAAGTCAGCTTTGTCTCCATGTTAGTTTAATTTCTTTACCCAATTCTCCAAATCACTAATCATTCTACTTTATTTTATATTTGTGTGTGTGTGTGTGTGTGTGTGTGTGTGTGTGTGTGTGTGTGCTTGAATGTTGTGGACACATACATGCAGGTACCTGCAGAGGCCAGAAGAGGGCGTCAGATTCTCTGGAGCTACAATTACAAGCAGTTGTGAGTTACTGAATGGAAGAACTGGGAACTGTAGTCTGGTCCTCTAAATGAGCAACACGTGTTCTTAACTGCTGAGCCATCTCCCCAGACCCCTGTTAATTTGTCTTTAAGCCATTCCAATCTTCTGTTGAAGCGGTATATTGGGTTAACTTCCTTTATTGTGGTTTTTGTTGTTTAGATCTGGGATCCACCCCACCCCCAACCCCCACCCCAGTTTCAGTTTTCTAATGAATTCTCAATTTCGTCTTCCAGCTCCATGAATATACTAAGTTAATCAGAAAAAAAAGTCTAATAACTCTATCTTATCTCCCTTTAACATCTGTTTTGTTCTATAGCATTTCCCTTTAATTTCATTCATATTGTTGTGTCTTTGTATGTGCCTGGTTCTTTTTTAATTGAGTGCTACTCTTATGAGAAAAAAAAAAGTGCAGAAATAATTTAAAGCCTAGTATAATTTCACATTTCTCAAGATGAGATCTAAGTTTACTTCTGGCACAAACTAGGGGCTGTAGGTATCCCTAGGCCACACTGATCAATTCATGGGGATGAGACGACTCAGCCTGGCTCCTGGTGCCCATGAGACCCTGCTTAGTCCCAGTCACCCTTATTCCTAGGCTACATTCCTGTTGTATGAATATAGAGCTCACTCTTCGGGCAATGCCTCCACTCCAGTGTTGGCTTTCTATTTCACAAGGTGTCAGAAGCTCCTAGTCTCAGCTTTCATGGCAGCCAATACGCCTAGAGCAGAAGCCCAGCTCACCTAGCAAAACTTCACATTTCCCTCATAGCTTGCTATTCAGTTCCCCACTGTTAAGTCCTTGAATAAATCAAACATGTATTTTTGTGTTTCCAGCTTTTCAAATTGTCCTCAGTAAGAAGGTTGCTTCTATTGGCCATCATCAAAGAGTTCTTAGTGCACTGTTTTTAATTAAAATATTTTTCCATCTACGAAGGCTGTCTGCTGATATTGTTGGTCTTTCTATTTTCTTCTATCAGGGTGCTGAGTTCATCAAGCTTGTATTTTCTCTGTATAGCTGCATAGTTCTCTTTGTAACTAGTAGTTCTCAACAGTTAGGGCAGGGTCGATGGTCTCTTTAGAGAGCTGATCACCTATTGGTAAGTGATGAAGGAATAGTACCTGCTATACTTTTGAGCCACCAGGGAATAATAATAGAACAAAGCCATTGACCTTCTGCTGATGCTCAGGGAGGAACCCACTTACCTCCAGATCTCATTCTTTATAATCATAAGGATTGGCAGCCATGTATCCACCTGTGTAGTTATTTTCCAGCTCAGCTAGGATCAGAAGCATCTGATCCATGGGAAAGCTGATTCTGTATGACTTTCTCCAAAATGATGTATAGGCTTCCTACAGCTAAGCAACCTTTCTGCCTTGGCTACACAGAGGAAAATTGTCCTGAAGTCCTCTTCTTCCCAGAATTCTCCTGTTTTTCTGAATCAAATCTTACGATTTCAAATCTTTATCTCTTAGTGGTATTTGAGGATCATTGGACTTGGTACCTTCCTAAGAAGATGATGGTGATGGTAGTGGTGAGAATGATGATGATGAAAATAGCTGGACCATTATTTAACCTTTATTAAATGCCAGCCTTTAGGGCTGGAAAGATGGCTCAGTGGTTAAGAGCACTGGGTGTTCTTCCAGAGGACCTGGGTTCAATTCCCAGCACCCACATGGCAGCTCACAACTGTCTGTAACTCCAGTTCCAGGGAATCTGACACCCTTACACTAATGCACATAAAATAAAATAAAAATAAAATAAAAAAATAAATAAGTTAAATGCCAGCCTTGTGTTATACACTTTATGTGCAGTACATACACTACCCTCAAGAAACCATACACAATGGTTTTGTTGTCAATATAGTTACTTAAAAAGATGAATAACTGGTCTATGTTATTAAGTTGTAGTGAAAGTATTTTTTTTTAGAATTTTTTTTATTATTAATATTATTATTATTTTACAACACCATTCAGTTCAACATAATAGCCACAGAATCCCCTGTTCTCCCCCTCTCGCCCACCCCTCCCCCCAGCCCACCCCCCATTCCCACCTCCTCCAGATCAAGGTCTCCCCCGAGGACCGGGGTTGACCTGGTAGACTCAGTCCAGGCAGGTCCATTCCCCCCTCCCAGACCGAGCCAAGTGTCCCTGCATAAGTCCCAGGATTCAAACAGCCAACTCATGCAACGAGCCCAGGACCTGGCACCAATGCACAGCTGCCTCCCAAACAGATCAAGCCAAATGACTGTCTCACCCGTTCAGGTGGCCTGATCCAGTTGGGGGCCCCTCAGCCTTTGGTTCATAGATCCTGTGCTTCCATTCATTTGGTTATTTGTCCCGGTCCTTTATCCAACCTTGGCTTCAACAATTCTCGCTCATATAAACCCTCTTCTTACTCACTAATTAGACTCCCAGTGCTCCACCAGGGGCCCAGCCGTGGATGTCTGCCTTCAGATTCCTCAGTCCTTGGATGGGGTTTATGGCACCACTATCTGGGTGTCTGGCCATCCCATCACCAGAGTAGGTCAGTTCCTGCCGTCTCGCGACCATTGCCAGCAGTCTTTTGAGGGGGTATCTTTGTGGATCTCCGTGGGCCTCCCTAGCTCTCTGCTTCCTCCCCTTCTCACCTTCTCATGTGGTCTTCATTTACCATGGTCTCCTATTCCTTGTTCTCCCTCTCTTTTCTTGATCCAGCTAGGATCTCCCATTCTTTCCCTCGACTGTCGCCCTTCATTGTTCCCACTCATGACCAGGCTATTCATGTAGATCTCGTCCATTTCTCCGTGTCTTTTTTGGGGTCCCGTTTTCCAGGTAGCCTCACTGGTGATGTGAGTAGCAGTCTAGTCATCCTTGTTCCATATCTAGCATCTTCCTATGAGTGAGTACATACCATATTTGTCTTTCTGAGTCTGGGTTACCTCACTCAGGATGATTTTTTCTAGATCCATCCATTTGCCTGCAAACCGTGTGATGTCGTTGTTTTTCTCTGCTGAGTAGTATTCCATTGTGTATATGTGCCAAAATTTATTTATCCATTCTTCAGTTGAAGGGCATCTAGGTTGTTTCCAGGTTTTGGCTATTACAAACAATGCTGATATGAACATAGCTGAGCAAGTGCTCTTGTGGTATGATTGAGCATTTCTTGGGTATATGCCCAGGAGTGGTATAGCTGGATCTTGGGGGAGATTGATTCCCAATTTTCTAAGAATGCGCCATATTGATTTCCAAAGTGGTTGTACAAGCTTGCATTCCCACCAGCAGTGGAGGAGAGTTCCCCTAGTTCCACATCCTCTCCAGCATAAAGTGTCTTCAGTGTTTTTGATCTTAGCCACTCTGACAGGCGTAAGGTGGTATCTCAGAGTTGTCTTGATTTGCATTTCCCTGATGATTAGGGAAGTTGAGCAATTCCTTAAATGTCTTTCAGCCATTTGGGATTCCTCTGTTGAGAATTCTCTGTTTAGTTCTAAAGCCCATTTCTCAATTGGACTGTTGGTCCTTTTGATGTCTAATTTCTTGAGTTCCTTATATATTCTGGATATCAGTCCTCTGTCAGATGTGGGGTTGGTGAAGATCTTTTCCCATTCTGTAGGCTGTCGCTTTGCCTTGTTGACCGTATCCTTTGCTCTACAAAAGCTTCTCAGTTTCAAGAGGTCCCATTGATTGATTGTTTGTCTCAGTGTCTGCGCTACTGGTGTTATATTTAGGAAGTGATCTCCTATGCCAAGGCGTTCAAGACTATTTCCTACTTTTTCTTCTAGCAGGTTCAGAGTAGCTGGATTTATGTTGAGGTCTTTGATCCACTTGGACTTAAGTTTTGTGCACGGTGACAGATATGGATCTATTTGCAGCCTTCTACACGCTGATATCCAGTTATGCCAGCACCATTTGTTGAAGATGCTTTCTTTTTTCCATTGTACACTTTTGGCTTCTTTGTCAAATATTATATGTCCATAGGTGTGTGGGTTAATGTCAGGGTCTTCAATTCGATTCCATTGGTCCACATGTCGGTTTTTATGCCAATACCAGGCTGTTTTTATTACTGTAGCTCTATAGTAGAGCTTGAAGTCGGGGATTGTGATGCCTCCAGAAGTTGTTTTATTGTACAGGTTTCTTTTAGCTATCCTGGGTTTTTTGTTTTTCCATATGAAGTTGAGTATTGTTCTTTCCAGATCTGTGAAGAATTGTGTTGGTATTTTGATGGGGATTGCATTGAATCTGTAAATTGCTTTTGGTAAGATTGCCATTTTTACTATGTTAACCCTGCCTATCCATGAGCATGGGAGATCTTTCCATTTTCTGAGATCTTCTTCAATTTCTTTTTTCAGGGACTTAAAGTTCTTGTCATATAGGTCCTTCACTTGCTTGGTTAGTGTTACCCCAAGGTATTTTATGTCATTTTTGGCTATTGTAAAGGGTGATGTATCTCTAATTGCCTTCTCAGCTTCTTTGTCCATTGTATATAGGAGGGCTACTGATTTTTTTGAGTTGATCTTGTATCCTGCTATGTTGCTGAAGGTGTTTATAAGCTTTATCAATTCCTGGGTGGAATCTTTGGGGTCACTCAAGTATACTATCATGTCGTCTGCAAATAGGGAAAGCTTGACTTCTTCCTTTCCAATTTGAATCCCCTTAATCTCCTTATGTTGTCTTATTGCTCTGGCTAGAACTTCAAGTACTATATTGAATAAGTATGGGGAGAGTGGACAGCCTTGTCTCGTTCCTGATTTTAGTGGAATTGCTTTGAGTTTCTCTCCATTTAATTTGATGTTGGCTGTTGGTTTGCTATATATTGCCTTTATTATGTTTAGGTATGTTCCCTGTATTCCTGATCGCTCCAAGACTTTTATCATGAAGGGGTGTTGGATTTTGTCAAATGCCTTTTCTGCATCTAGTGAGATGATCATGTGGTTTTTTTCTTTGAGTTTGTTTATATAGTGTATTACATTGATGGACTTTCGTATGTTGAACCACCCTTGAATCCCTGGGATGAAGCCTACTTGATCATGGTGGATAATTGTTCTGATGTGTTCTTGGAGTCTGTTTGCCAGTATTTTATTGAGTATTTTTGCATCAATGTTCATGAGGGAGATCGGTCTGTAGTTCTCTTTCTTTGTTGCATCCTTGTTTGGTTTAGGAATCAGGGTAATTGTAGCCTCATAGAAGGAGTTTGGTAATGTTCCTTCTGTTTCTATTATGTGGAACAATTTAGAGAGTATTGGAATTAACTCTTCTTTGAAGATCTGGTAGAATTCTGCGCTGAAACCATCTGGTCCTGGGCTTTTTTTGGTTGGGAGACCTTTAATGACTGTTTCTATTTCCTTAGGGGTTATTGGACTATTTAAATAGTTTATCTGGTCTTGATTAAACTTAGGTATGTGGTATCTATCCAGAAAAATGTCCATTTCTTTTAGGTTTTCCAGTTTTGTGGAGTAGAGGTTTTTGAAATATGACCTTATAATTCTCTGGATTTCCTCAATGTCTGTTGTTATGTCCCCCTTTTCATTTCTGATTTTGTTGATTTGGATTCTCTCTCTCTGTCTTTTGGTTAGTTTGGATAAGGGCTTGTCTATCTTGTTGATTTTCTCAAAGAACCAACTCTTTGTTTCATTAATTTTTTGTATTATTCTCTTAGTTTCTAATTTATTAATTTCACCTCTCACTTTGATAATTTCCTGGCGTCTATTCTTCCTGGGAGACTTTGCTTCTTCTTGTTCTAGAGCTTTCAGATGTGCTGTTAATTCACTAGTGTGCGATTTCTCCAACTTCTTTATGTGGGCATTTAGTGCTATGAATTTCCCTCTTAACACTGCTTTCATAGTGTCCCATAAGTTTGGGTATGTGGTGTCTTCATTTTCATTGATCTCTAGGAAGTCTTTAATTTCTTTCTTTATTTCTTCCTTAACCCATTGGTGATTCAGTTGAGCATTATTCAGTTTCCATGAGGTTGTAGGTTTTCTGTAGTTTTTGTTGTTGTTGAAATCTAGCTTTAAACCATGGTGATCTGATAGAACACAGGAGGTTATTCTGATTGTTTTGTATCTGTTGAGATTTGCTTTGTGGCCAAGTATGTGGTCGATTTTAGAGAAAGTTCCATGGGGTGCTGAGAAGAAAGTATATTCTTTCTTGTTAGGATGGAATGTTCTGTAGATATCTATTAGGTCCAATTGGGTCATGACATCGGTTAAGTCCTTTATTTCTCTGTTAAGTTTCGAATTGGGAGATCTGTCCAGTGGTGAAAGTGGGGTGTTGAGATCTCCCACTATTAATGTGTGGGGTTTTATATGTGGTTTAAGCTTTAGTAATGTTTCTTTTACATATGTGGGTGCCCTTGTGTTTGGGGCATATATGTTCAGAATAGAAACTTCATCTTGGTCGATCTTTCCTGTGACGAGGATGTAATGTCCTTCTTGATCTCTTTAGATTGTTTTCAGTTTGAAGTCTATTTTGTTGGATATCAGGATGGCTACCCCTGCTTGTTTCTTAAGACCATTTGATTGAAAAGTCTTTTCCCAGCCTTTTATTCTTAGGTAGTGTCTATCTTTGAATTTGAGATGTGTTTCTTGTATGCAGCAGAAAGATGGGTCCTGCTTTCGTATCCATTCTGTAAGTCTATGTCTTTTTATAGGTGAATTAAGTCCGTTGATATTAAGGGATATTAATGACCAGTGATTCTTCATCTCTGTTATTTTTGGTGGTAGTGTGTGTGTACTTCTCTTCTTTGGGGTTTACTGTTGTGGCTTTATCTATTGCCTGTGTTTTCAAGTGTGTATCTGACTTCCCTCAGTTGGAATTTTCCTTCTAGTGCTTTCTGTAGGGCTGGGTTTGTGGATAGGTATTGTTTAAATCTGGCTTTGTCTTCGAATATCTTGTTCCTTCCGTCTATGATGATTGAAAGTTTTGCTGGGTATATTAGTCTGGGCTGACATTCATGGTCTCTTAGTGTCTGCATTACATCTGTCCAGGTCCTTCTGGCTTTCAAAGTCTCCATTGAGAAATCGGGTGTTATTCTGATGGGTTTACCTTTATAGGTCACTTGGCCTTTTTCCTTGGCTGCTCTTAATATTCTTTCTTTATTCTGTACATTTAGTTGTTTAATTATTATGTGTCGAGGGGACTTTTTTTGGGGGTCTAGTCTGTTTGGTGTTCTATAGGCTTCTTGTATCTTCATAGGCATTTCCTTCTTTAAGTTGGGAAAGTTTTCTTCTATAATTTTGTTGAATATATTTTCTGTGCCTTTGAGTTGGTATTCTTCACCTTCTTCTATCCCTATAATTCGTAGGTTTGGTCTTTTTATGGTGTCCCAGATTTCTTGGACATTTTGGTTCATGACTTTGTTGGCTTTAGTGTTTCCTTCGACTGATGGAACTATTTCTTCTACTGTATCTTCAATGCCAGAAATCCTCTCTTCCATCTCTTGCATTCTGTTGGTTATACTTGCATCCGAAGTTCCTGATCTTTTACTCAGGTTTTCTATTTCCAGCATTCCCTCTGTTTGTGTCTTTTTTATTTTTTCAATTTCCCTTTTCAGTTCTTGGGCTGTTTCCTTTGTTTGTTTCATTGCTTTTTCATGATTTTCTTTCAGTGCTTTATTGTTTTCTTCCAGGATTTTAATGTTTTCTTCCAGGACTTTATTGTTTTCTTGGAGGGCTTTATTGTTTTCTTCTAATTTGTTTGCCCTTTCCTCTAGTTGTTTACAGCGTTCTTCCAATTTTCTTGTCTTTTCCTCTACACAAGCCTCTACCTTCTTCATGAAGTTACTCATAAGGCTACTTTCTTCTGCTTCTTCCAATTTTTGGTGTTCAGGTCTAGATGTTGGAGGCGAGCTAGGTTCTGGTGATGCTGTATTGCTCTTCATTTTGCTGTATGTACTTCTGCTTTGACGTCTGCCCATCTCCTTGTGGTTCCTTCTTGGTCTTATCAGTGGACTTGTTTCACAAAGAGCTGACAGACTCAGGAAGACTCTCTCTCTTGTCCAAAAGGGAGTTCTCTTGTCCAAATCTTTGGTCCAGAAGGGAAGTCAGGGGCAAGCTCTGGTCCAGAATGGCAGTCGGGGACAGGCTGGGAGCTGGGGGCCGGTCTCTAAGTCTCAGGAAGTGGCTGGGGTCTTGGGCAGATGGGCGTGGGGGCAGGGCGCGGAGACTGCAGGGGCTGCCGGGGGCTTGGAAATGGGGATCCCTCCCGGTGGGGCTAGAAGGGGAGCTGCCCGGTGGCCAGAACCTGGTGCCAAGTTGGGCAGGCCTCTCAGGAGTGGCTGGTGGCCAGGGATGGGGTCCGGGCTGGACCCAGGCACTCACCTCTGGTCCAGAAGGGAAGTCGTCAGGGGCAGGCTGGGCGAAAGTATTTTTTCAAACTTGCAAGATATTCTCTTTTGATTATTTCCAGATGAAAGCTGTGCATATCTAATATAATTTTATTTGCATATTTATTTTTGAAATACTCACTACAAATAGCACAACAAGCCATATTTAGTATTGTATTTAATCAAACTTTTGAAGACTCAAAGTCCAAAGTGCAAAGATAACCTTGAAATTAGCATTCATCACTCCAAGACTTTGAGTTTTATTTGCTACTAAGTAGCAATAGAAACTTGAGAAAATTAAGTGACATTTCTATGGTTCTCAATTTATTAATGAAATTATATTATAATGAAAGAATTGGCTTAGATGATCCCTAAGACTCTCTGTGACATAAAATAAAGGAAAACCTATTAAGAGACATTTGCAGGTAGGACTTGGAACTCACCTTTAACCCCAGTACCCAGGAAGCAAAGGCAGGCAGCTTCTATGAGTTTGAGGCCGATCTAGTTTATATAGCAAGTTGTGTAATACCGAGTGCTACATGAGAGGCACTGTCTAAAACAGAGATGCTTGTTGCCTCATGTTTACTTGGAAACAATGGAAGAGGGTATCAACAGAAAAATAGATAAATATAATATACTCTGTGTGTGTGTGTGTGTGTGTGTGTGTGTGTGTGTGTGTGTGTGAAAGAGAGAGAGAGAGAGAGAGAGAGAGAGAGAGAGAGAGAGAGAGAGCAAGAGAGCCCCAAAACAATGAAATTCTATCCTTGATGGCAGTGGAATGTATCTGGAGGTGTCATATTTAGTGAAATAAACCAGACTCAGAAAGATAAAAACTTTGTGTCTTCATTTACTGAAAGTTAAGAAGGGCAAGAAGTGGTGTTAGGATGTGAGTCGATAGCCGATACCAAAGGAGAGTTAAATAGAATAAACAAGCTCTAATATTCTATAGACAGCAGGGGGAGTCTAAGTGTGTATGTGTGTGCACGTGTATGTATATATGTAAGTATATATGTGTGTATGTATAGATGTATGTATATATATATATATATATATATATATATATATGTATGGGGGAGGTATATATCATCTGAAAAACTGAGAGTGAAGAATGGAAGGTTACACTCAGGAACTGCTCAGTGTTTACTGAGGAGGACATGCTAATGGCCCTGATCCCATCATTACATATTGTGCACAGGCACGGAATTGTCACATGGGGCACCATGTATCTGTGTAGTTATAATCAAAAGTAAATAACTAAAAATTAAAAATAGACATTTCCTTGAGATAAAAATGTTTGTAATCTTAAAATATTATACAAATCAAATTGTGTTTAAAATACAATTGAAGAGAGTTATTTTATTAGCTCTTTGATTAAGCAGACCTGCCTTCCCTACTTTAAAAATCGCAATTTCCTATTTTCATTTACGTGGCGTACTTTAAACAAGATGTATATTTTCTTACACAGATCCACATCCAATGCAGATACTGGGAAAGCATGTGTGGCAGGCTCGGTTGGCTGCTTTCCTTCAATCTCTCCTTTCTCTTTTCCAGCTAATAAATGGACCCACTGAGCTCAGTATGGCAATATTCCCAGCTAGAAATGCTAGAGCTACCAGCACACAGCGGAACCATGAGCACGTGACAGAACACTGGCCAAGGAAACATGAAGTGACAGCTTCTAGAACTCGCTTATGGACTTCTTTGTTTTGTTTTGTTTTGTCTTGTTTTGTTTTTGAACCACCCTTCCTCCTTGATAGCCTTCTTTCTTTCAACCTAGAGTGTCCATTAAGGCTTCTAAGACCTCACAGGCGAGATACAGACCTCTTGCAACCAAGTGACAAATGTCGAATGCTAAGGGTGACAGAGGAGAAAGACCAAATGGCATTGTCGACAGCCCAAACTTGCATAGTTTAAGTTTCTGCTGAATGTGTACATAACAGTTTCGGTGAGCATTAGTTGTAATTCCCCATAGTAGAAGGTGATTCAAGTTTCGTTCTAGAGCTGCACTCAATCATATTTAATTTGCTCTGAGTGTTCGTATACCTAGCAGATGTGTAATCCATTCCAAGTCATTTATGTACACACACACACACACACACACACACACACACACTCACACTCACACTCACACTGCCCAGCAGGGTGGCCCCACCTTTAATCCCAGAACTCAGGAAGCAGAGGCAGATGGAACTTTGAGTTTGAAGCCAGCCTGATCTACAGGGTGAGTTTGAAGACAGCCAAGGCTACACAGAGGCACCCTCACAGCCCTCCACCCTCCTGACTGGCAGTGTATCTATCAGGTGCAGAGTTCTAGCATCAAGAGTCCTTATCTTCCAACTAGGCACACTGGGTGCCTCCCAGGACCCCATCCTGAAGACAGCTAGTCCTAGGACTCCGCAACCTCTCTAGGATTCCGAAGCTTCCATGAACCTACGTTCTGTAGTCATAGCACTCCTTCTAAAGAAGAAATCAAACTTAATTCTCAAGACAATAGCAACCAAGGCTGAAGTTACCCAGCTGCTAAGCAGCTGGGATGGGATGGGATGGGATGGGGCAAAGCTGGCTCCCCTCCCGACGATTCCCCACTGTCTCCGCTACTGTGTTTTCAAAATAAAAGCCACCCACTTTCTGCTTCCCAGTGAGTATAGGTTAGCCCATCACAACCCTTACTGCGGTAAGAGTGGGAAGGAGTGTTATCAGTTGCCCCCTCCTCTGCCGCCTTTTTATTTATTTTTTTTAAATTCAGGATCTCCATGTGTAGCCCAGACTGACCTTCACTCAATATTTAGCCCAGACTGGTGCTTTGAAATCAGCATCCTCCTGCCTCAGCTCCCGGAGCACCACAATTACAGGCACTCACCAGCACACATGAGGTTTTTTTCCTCGATGAGGAAAGAACTGTGCGGCTTTTTAAAAGTGGACCCCTCAGGCTTCTCTCATCTCACTTTTCTCATCCTAAATCGAGGGTTGTCATTTCTGCCTTGACTTTGCATCTGTGTTTTGCCTCGTCAAGATTCAGTAACAACAACAACAACAATAACAAAATGAGATATTAACAAAGAAAAAAGTTGAAATCTTTAGGGGAACAATGTGATATTATAACAAGAAAATTGATAAAACAGCAGATACCATAGCTGGCAAAATGAATTTTAGCTTTGGCATCCCTAGACACTCCTTAGTTCATTCTTAGTGAAATATATTTCAATCTAGAAAGAAACAGGGGCCCTGCCAACCATTATTAATGCTCACTTGCCTTTTAATTGAAGCACACTCTTAGAAAATGCCATATGCATCTGGGGAAATACAATGCACGAAGCGTAAGAATAAATCTTTTTTGAGATCCCGGGTATCTTTCTCTTTCAGTCACGCCACCATCTTTCTGGTTTATCGGTCCCCCCCCCCTTTTTTTTTTTTTTTTTTGCTAAACGTTCATGGTAATGCACACATTTCCCTTTTCCAGTAAATCACCCTTTTATAATTTGGCTTTCTTTCCATCTCAGCTTCCCATCAGAAGGGCTTTACCTCAGGCATATTGCAACCAATTTCCCCGTAATTAATGCCATATCTGCCTCAGAGTCCATTTCAACTCCCAAATGAAAATTGATGAGGCAGCCAACCACAAACAAGACTCACATATCACTGAGGAAAGTATCAGGCTGGGTTCCGGGCTTTGACGTTACAGGCCTGGATGAGAACGGGGGAGTTTGCTGGTCTTTTGCAGTGCACATTGCTCATAGTAAGTGTCTGCAAATTGCCATTAGCAGACGAGGAAAGGGATTTTATATGACCCCTATCAAATTCTGCCAGAAAGACTAATGATTAGAGGGGGCTGTGTTACAGGAACTGGGACTTCACAGCACATGAAATAATGTGTCTAGACTTGATCAAATGAGCCACACAGTGCAACAAAAGTCACCGGGCAAAGAGTAACTGCCCACTTAGGTAATTTCTCCCTATTCAAGTGGGATGCAGATGGTTCAGCCATGCCATTGCCTGTTGCTTAGGAAACAACTAAATCCTCCACCCACAAGCCTCGACTTTAGATTTCAGGGTGAGGGCTGCATAGGACATAAATGCATAGGGTAGCCATAAGGACGTGATCAAGAACACACTCATTCATTCTGTTCCTTCACTCACTCGGTTTTTATTTACCTGTATTCTGGGCTCTATTTGATGAATGAGAACAAACTGAAAAGAGGGAGGAAGGAAGGAAGGAGGGAGGGAGGGAGGAAGGAAGGAAGAAAGAGAGAGAAAAACACCATTTTTTCCTGCTGTGGCTGATGCTCTCAGGGCAGAGTGGCAGGGACTAGACAGACAGATGCTCACTAAATAGAAGGCGCTGGATGCTCTCATCAAAGAAGTAGCGATGGCATCTAGTCAAGCACGCGTGCAGGCATTTATGCATGAGGTGTTTGCAAATTGTGTGTGTGTGTGTGTGTGTGTGTGTGTGTGTGTGTGTGTGTGTGTGTGTGTAAAAGGCCACTGGAGCTTTTAGATGGAGCTAGCGAGCCAGGTTCAGAATGAGGGATTGGAAAGAATGCAGAGCGTCTGAGGTCTGCAACGGCATGGTCAATGGCTTGTTTACTGTCATTGGAAAGTTAATCGTTGCTGTAACCAGGATGTAAGGGGCATAGGAAAGAAGGCTTGAGAAAGGCTTCCCGATGCTAATCCCCCAAATACTAGGTCAGCAGTGTGAACACGGCAGATGTGAATATGACTATGAAAACATGCACCTATATGCATGTGTATGAATCCATGTACATGTGCATACATTTGTGTGTATGTCAATCAGCAATATGTGCCTTTTGTTTGGGCATCCCTTTATCATGTTTGTAGACACATCTCAAACATGAAATGTAGACACAAGCTCTTTCCTGCTCCCAAGGAAAGGACTTAACATCCCAGTTGGAGTTCTCTGGCTTTGGTTTATCTCACCGATACCTCCAAAGAGGTGGCAGAGTGCTGAGACACAGAATCCCAGAGATGTATCTGTTTCAGAACAGTGTGCCCTCGGTGGGAACATAAATCACACTCGCTTACTGACTCCACAAAGTCAACCTCTCTAAGGCTCGGCCATGCTGTCTCATTTTCAGACTGCTGTGAGCAGTGAGTAGCATGGTGGGTGGGGGGAGGAGTGTGATAAGAAGGGTACAGGAGAAGGCTCATGTGACCTCTTGTCAAGTATACTCTATAGAATCAGTGGATTCCCCAAAGAGGAGCCTGCCTCCAAAAGGTAAAATACTACCAATAAAAATGTACATTGGGCTGATGGCCTAATACTACTGCCTTTTATACTCTTTATATACTTTTATACTCTTGAATAAGCTGATTTGTTTTCATAATTTATTTTATGTAATAAAACTATTAGTCTCAAAAGTGATAAGTCAATTTTATGATTATTGAAATTCTTAAAACAGACTGATGATGATGATGATGAATGGCAATTCTTCGTATTCAGCGATACCTTACCTAAGTTCTGCTGAATTAGAAATTCCTAAAGGTACTTTGGGTGGAATGTTAGATATATATATATGATGGGCCGTTTTCAGCGTTTTAACCTCAAGGACATGGAACGGTTGGAAGGGATTCAAAGAGGGGTAATAAACTCTGATGGGGCTGGCTGAGCTGGCTAGCCACCCGAGAAGACAACACTGGTGTGTCAGCTTCGCTGAGAAAGCACCTTCCCGGGGCGGCTCTCACTCCCCTGACATCCCACTCGCGCTGAGGGCTGAGGACATTATTCACGGCCCACTGGCTCTGGGGCAGCTGTTGCGTCTTCAAAGATGCATGGAGTGGGCCTGTTTAGAGGTCAGTGGCACACTGAGTGACCCCTCCAGCTCCTTCATTCTATTTTGGCCCTTGGAGGTGGCCTAATTATATAAGGGGAGGAGACTCATAATGCAGGCAACTCAAATTTTTTCGCATGTTATGATTTACCTTTATTGATAAAAAAAAAATAAGCCCTCATTTAGTTTCAAAGTTGTCATACCCGAAGTTGGTAATAAAAACGAGTTTCAGATAGTCAATAATCTTGCTTTCACAAAGCAATGAAACTGTAGTTTAATGAAACTCTTGCTCATGGGTCTTTCAGAATCTGGATCCTTGAAGGGCATGGAGGCTTCAGAACAATGACCTGAGTGCAGCTGCTGAGTCTGGGAGACAGACAGGTCAGTGTAAAGCACTGGGTACCTAAGAGATGGTGTGTGCTGGGACCTGGGAGATGGTGTGCTAGGGCCTGGGAGATGGTGTGTTGGGACCTAAGAGATGGTGTGTGCTGGGGCCTGGGAGATGGTGTGTTGGGACCTAAGAGATGGTGTGTGCTGGGGCCTGGGAGATGGTGTGCTGGGGCCTGGGAGATGGTGTGCTGGGGCCTGGGAGATGGTGTGCTGGGGCCTGGGAGATGGTGTGTTGGGACCTGGGAGATGGTGTGCTGGGACCCGGGAGATGGTGTGCTGGGACCTGGGAGACAGCTAAGTCACTGGCTTTCATGTTTCATCCCAGAAGACCTGAGAGGTAGAAAGCTGAACCCATTGCCAAGTTCACCCCAGTTACTGGCTTGAAGAAGGTGACCCAGAGCACTGGGAGGTTAGAAAATCCCAGAGTTTTGTTGCTGTTCTCTTTGTTTTTATACGGAAATTGTTCTTTGTGTATATTTTCATCTACTTGAATCCACTTTTATGGGTCTATTTTACTTTGGACTTTTCAGAAACATTCTAGACCAGATTCCCTTACAGACGCATAAGACAGTGAGACCCTGTCTTGTGTGAGGCTCCCAGCTCACCATGTCCATGTCACCAAGGGAGGTGGCTCTCCCGCAGCAGCCCTTCCTTCAGCCTGTTGAGTCCCTGTAGGTGCCTCCACCCACCAACCCAACCCGATCTCTTCAGTGTATGTGTGTGTGTGTGTGTGTGTGTGTGTGTGTGTGTGTGTGTGTGTGTGAGGGTGTGAATGAAGAAGCTTGCATGCCAATGCATGCCTGTGGATGTCAGCCCTTGCCTTTCATTTTGTTTCAAAGAGTCTCTTCTCTGGTTTTCTGCTACATATGCCAAGCTACCTGGCCCAGGAGCTTCTGGGAAATCTCTCTGCCTTCCATTTCTTCACAGGGGAGCTGGGGTTGCAGATGCTCGTATTGCATGCTGGGTTTATGAGGGCTTCCAGGATCTGGGCCCAGTTACTCAGTAAACACTTCCAGAGCCCCTTTTCTGTCTCTTTTGACAGGACCTTACTATGTAGCCCTTTCTGACCTTGAAATCATGGTCTTCTTGCCTCAGCCTATAGAACACTGGGATTACATTCTCCCAGTTTTTTTTTCTTAAATATCTTTATCACTAGGAACAGTTCTATTTCAAGATCTTTCCCTGGGCATTTTCTGCGTCAGGCTTGTTGCTTAAGAAAGCCTATTAGATTTTAAAAATCTATTCATGTTCACATGTTTCATTCGGTAGAGTGAATTATCTGTATTTTAAAATTGTAAGTTATCCTAATAAAAAGTAACATTTCACACAGTGGATCTCTTTAATACACTCAGACTTAGATCTCAAGGGCAATCGGAAGTTCAAGTTTCTGCTTCCCCCAGTTCTAAGGGAAAACCCAAAGAGCTTGGAGTGAGTTTGCTCAGTGCAGTGGTTTGAGCACGGACAGCCCCCCCCCTGCCCCCCCCCCAGGCTCAGGCAATTGAGCTCTCAGTCCCCGGTGGGTAACACTGTTTGGGGAGGCTTAGGTGGGGTGACTTCCCGGAAGAAGCATGTATTGGGGGGCTGGCTCTGAGAGTCTATATCCTTCCCCTACTTTCAGTTTGTTCTCTCTGCTTCCTTGTGGTTGAGAGTGTGGTCTCCCTGCTTCCTGCTCTGGCCCCATGCCTGCCTGCTGCCATTCTCTCCCACCATGACACACTCCTATTCCACAGGAACTGTAAGTTCAAATAAACTCTTCCCCAAATGAGTTGCCTTGGTCATGGTGTTTATGGACAGCAACAGAGAAGTAGCTAATTTACTCAAGAATATGAAAGACTCAGAGATTCAGGATGATCTTTGAGAATCTTAGACTCCAACGGCACTTGTTATTTTATCCCACCCCACTCAAAACTTTAGGCTTGGCATTTTCTAAGGAGCAGAAGGATAAAGGGTGAGGATTAAGTTCAGTCCTCAGATGCCCTGGGTTAGAATTCTTCTTTAACTCCACCCACAATTTTCCTGTGGATGAGTACCATAGCAGACGTAACTTGAAGGACATCCTACAGACTGCATGGACATGATGAGATATCCATTCGGTGGCCCCAAGCCAACCAGAACCACGTCAAGCTCAGCAGTTAAGGTAGAAGAGAAGACAGAGAAACAAAGATTGAATAATAAAATGGGTGAGCAAGCTGGCTGAGCAGAAGAGAGTGTAGTCAGCCTCTGCCTAAGGTAGAAATCATTAAGCACTCTCAGTATCCATAAGTGGAGAGAGTGGCAGACAGCAGCGTTAGGGTTAGAGTGACAGGGACAAGGACATAGAGTGAGACCCAGCCTTAGGGCTGAACAGCCACAGAACCAGCCACAGCAGAGTAGAGATAACAAGGGAGCAGACTATAGCACAGCAAGGAAAAGCGTGGGTTATATGTCATCATGGACTTCTAACAGAACGCTATCCTAGTATAGTCCAGCTGTCAAAAAACAAAAATAACAGACAGCTTATGAATAACAGAAACACGTTACCCCAAGATCTACAGGGCAGCATGTATAAGAATAAAGACAACAGCAGGTCTGAGTGCTGGTGGAGCTCTGCCTTCTAGACCCTTGATGGTTGCTTCTATGCCTTTCTGCGGTAGAAGGAAGAGAACACATTCCCTTAGGCTTATATCGTGAGAGCATTAATCCCATTTATGTGAGCAGAGCCCTTATAACTTAGTCAGTCCCCTCCAAATTCCCATTCCCTAAAATCATTTGGGGATGAAACTTTCAACATATATTTTTTTGGGGGGAAAGACAATTCTAGTATCAACTTACAAATCTCAGTAGCTCCCGAGGATGACACCACTGGATCCTGGCCAAGCTGTAACCAGTGCTTAGAATGATGAAGCTGAGCCATCCAGAACATTTTCAGTTATGAATGTATTATATGGAAGACTGCAGAGATGTGTAATAAATTCTGAGGTATTTTAATAAAATCTAGTTGAAATTTTAGTTTTTATCAGTGAAGGCATAAACATTTCACTATTTGCAAGTACAGCCAGTTTCCAGTCATCCCAGGTTACTGAAGGATAGCCAAAAAAATCACTGGTCATGTTTGCAAAGGCATGGGTGTGCAAGTGGGCACATTTTAAAGAACTGACTCTATTGCTGGTGGAAGTGGATAAGGGCAATATAGGGTTGCAGAGCTTGGGGAGCCATGGAGGCATCCATCCCAAGACAAGGTCTGTATTTATTTAAATTCAATTAAATGTAATTGCTACAGGCTACTATAGGAAGTAGCATGAGGATAGGACTCGATAGCAAGATGAGAACTAGGGTAAGGGAGTGAGGTGTTCTTCTCAGATACAAGATATAAGAGGTGAGAAAAGAACAAGGATTAGAGCAGAGTGTGGTGGCACATGCCTTTAGTTCCAGCACTTGGGAGGCAGAGGCAGGCAGATCTCTGAGTTCAAGGCCAGCCTGGTCTACAGAGTGAGTTCCAGGATAGCCAGGGCTACACAGAGAAACCCTGTCTCAAGAAAAACAAAACAAAACAAACAAAAAAATCAAAATTAGTACCACAATCCAAAATGAACAAAATAGCTGATTTTTTTTTAAAAGGGCACAGAACCAGCAGTGACTTTGAACACCTCTGAGAGAGTAAAAATGAAGTGACTGATTACATTTCAGAGTGAAATTAGGAAATTATAGGGATGAAAGAAAAAAGTCGGGTTCATGACTTAAGTGCCTGTCCATCACTGATCTAAGGGAAATAGAGATGAAATGGCTTTGGGGAGGGTGTAGATGCGTTCCATTATGAGTCTGCCACATCTGAGATGTATCTGGGCTCTCAAAGAGAGGAAGTCCAGCCAGACCTCTGGGATGGCATCAACAAGTGGTAGGTTCTCACATGCAGGTGCTTCTGGGAGCAGTGTACAGGTGAGCCTGTCCCAAGAACACACACACAAAGGAGAGACGGGACAATGGTATATTAAGTAAAATGAAAAGCAGTGGTGCCATTTATATTCTGCTAAGTAGCAATAATTATAAGTATGTAAATGAACCGTCACAACAACCCTAAAAGGCCTGTGTTACTATCACCTTAAAATGGATGAAAAAAATGGAATCTAGAATGGTTAAGTTAGCTGGGATTTACATGCAACAAATCCAGTGTAAAACCTAGACACAAACTCAAGAAGTCTGAAAGGGAAGGAGACAATGTGGCTCCGGGAGTGTAGAACAAGGATTGGACTCTAGTGTTGCGCTTCACACACTGTGATCTTGGCCAGCATGTGGGGCGTTGACACAGAGTTAGGTTAGCTTTCTACCCATTATGTTCTCCAAAGAGCACAGTAGTTTTGTGGAGAGTGATGTGGCGGGACACACATGGGTGGAAAAGAGGGTTAATGTGTCTGGACTGCACTTCCCAAACTCTGAGCTCTGAAAAGAAGGAAAGGGGGAACCCTGCCTGAAGAAGGCTTAGTTCAGTCAGAAGCCTCCTCCCACAGACATGTGCCGGGGAGAAGTCAGAGGCTTTCCTTCCTGGGAGGGAAAGGCTCTTAAGAGTGAAGAAAATTCCAGGTCTAAAAATAATGATGACTCGCCACTTGAGATGTTTTAACGCTTTTGAAAATGCTTTTATGTACATGTGATATGTGGTTGTTAGACAATCCCGTGGAGTAAACAGGTGGCATCCACAATTTATAGATATTGAAATGAAGATTTGGGAGAAGGTTAAAAATAGATTACGAATAGTCAGTGCTGAGAGATCAAGAGACTCCTTCCTGGCTCCAGCTGGAATGGAGAATAGAAATAACGGGTAGGTTCTAGAATAGACAGGAAGGGAGTGTTTCCAAGTAAGAGGGTTGCTAGTGGGAAGGAAGAGCTGAGTGTGGGTGAGAATCTGTGGGAGGGAGAAAAAGAGCGAGTCTGGTCTTCAGCTGTTCATCAAGGCATGCCCAACCTGTGACATGAATGCCATAATATATATGTGACTGCATGTGGTCAACGATAGTTATGCATGCAACCTAACTCAAGACAGCACCTTATTTAAAACATGGTGTGTGTGTGTGTGTGTGTGTGTGTGTGTGTATGTGTGTATGTGTGTGTGTGTGTGTTTATGTGGTTATTTTGGTAACTTGATTGTGTATTTTTTGAGTGGGCATTGTAGATGACAGCTTTGTGCCAAAGTGTGAATCCCTGCATGTGCTTGACAGAGACATTGGAAAGGACTGCAAAGTTTACCTTCGCTCCCACAACACATAGAGAGCTCTGCATGTTCTTAGATATTTGAGAGAAGTCTGAGATTGTTTATAGTATTTGGGCTTTTTTTCCCCTGGACCCTTTGACATCCAGATTATGGAGATACTTGAACTGCATGTGGTTGGAACATAGAGCTAATTCTTCCAGTGCACTGTCTGCACCCTCTGCACTGAACCCACAGCGTTTTTGTTCACAAGTAGGAGGAACTGAAATCTGAGTTTCTTTTTGTTTTGCTTGTGATGATCTCAACCTCAGTTCCACAGAGGCTCACGAACAAAGCTTGCAGAAGGACAAAAGATGACTGATACTTCGCATCATGCTAGTTAGAGGGAGAGAGGCTTTTGCTTCATTAGATTTACTTAATAATCACAGAGGCTGGAAGCCATGCAGAACTTGGATGGAGACTGTAGAAAGAGGAAAAGAAGCTGAAGGGAAACTGTTCATTAAAGTAGCCCAGGTCTGAAGCTGTTCATGTTAGCGGAGGACGAGACTCATCAGCAGGCTCCTGACATGGCCTTTGGAAAGAGTGGTAACCATTTTATTTAAGAAGTGGCATTTCATCCAGGTTCTCTCATTTGCATACTTGTGATTTCATTTGCATATATTTTACTGTGCTGTTCCCTAGAAATATATTCACTTATTTCATTCCCTTCTTTAAATTCTGTGCATCCTCTACAATACCAAGAAATGTAAAAGACCAAATATGGAGGAAAGTATTCTTGTTAGAAAGGGAGACCATTCTGGAACACTTGTATTCTGCCTGCCATGGGTTTCTTCCCTTCTTTACCTTGTAACTAATCCCTCCTACTTTCTCTTACAGCTACATCACAGGAGATCAGGGTTTCCTCAGTTCCTAACTGACCTGATCTTTAGCCCAAACTATCCGATCCAATCTATTTTTCTGCCTCCTGAATATTTTCCCACTCATCCAGTGCTCAGGGGCCTTTAAAGTTAGTAATCAAATGTCACTCATTCCACCCATCACATTCCAGATTCGTTTTTAGAATTTAAAGCATTTTTTTTTATTTGATGTGTATTAGTTTTGGTTTGTATGCATGTCTGTGCTCCGCATATGTACCTGGTACCTGTGGACACTTCGAAGAGAATGTTGAATCTCCTGCAGCTGGAATTACCAACAGTTTTAAGCTGCCATATGGGTGCTGGGAATCCAATCCAGATCTTCTGCAAGAACAAGTACCCTTAACTGCCAAGCCATTTCTCCAGCCCCTCATTCCAGGTTCCCAATTCCTACCATCCCATTATAAAGTTGCCAGAATCAATAGCTGTATGTATAACCCAAAGTCCCTTATTCCAACTCTGCTTCTCCTCTCATATCTTCTGTGCAGCATCTGTTCTCCTCTGTTCAGTTCCTTCTTGGAAAAAATAGGGAAATGATTTTCAAAGTGAGAACAATGGCAACATTAGAAGGGCTAAAAACTTCATCATCATTTCATTTTTATATAAGACAGGAAAGGCCAGAGATATAAAACAGATAAAGACTTTAAGAAACAGAAAAAGAATTTAAGAAGGAATTGAGTTAAGAGAACATTGTTGAAAGTAAAGCTATGAAACATCTGTGCCATTTGCTAACTCAAAATCAGCTGAAGTCTGGTTCTGGGGGTAGAAACCTGAATACTAAAGGAAAAGTGAGGGATGGAGAGGGCAGGAGTGAAACAGTTACTTACTAGTTTGTTGCCTTAATGGTGTCCAAAATCCTATGAAATGGATGGAACATTGGATTGAAGGGAATCTAGGAGGGTAGCCATGCTCTATGAAGTTAGCGGCACTGCCTGTGCTTCTCTTTCTTGTTCTACTGGCATTGGTATAGTCTGGGTGGTCAAAGTTGGCCCAAGCCCTTCATGATCCAACCCAGTGAGAAAGGGAAGAGGAAGCAAGAGACAGAGTCTTCTTGTATGAGGAGAAACTGAATCGTGCACACCACTGTTTACATATGTGGACAGCAGCAAATGGCGGCACCTAGCTGCAAGAGAAGCTGGTCAGAGAGCTTGTTAGTTAAAGAGAAAGGAGAACAGTATAAACCAGGGGGGCAATTAATAGTCTCTGTGCTTAGTCATTGCCTAAATCTAAACAGATCTGAATAGACTATACAGAGTTTCAAGGGTGACACACATTTAGGTGGCAGAAGTGGGGTGTGCTGGTTTTTGAGGGGAGCAGTAAATGAGGAAGGAAATCCTTAGAAGATAAATCTTGTTATTATGGATATTGTGCTTTAGTAAGAGACTCTGAAGTCCCTGACTCTGGCCCATGGTTGTATATCCATGGAGTCAGAGAACTTTTTTCTATACAGGATGGATAGAAATTTTAGACCTTATAAGTTGTATGTTTTCTGCCAAATCTACAAAGGCAGCCTAAACAACATGTAAGCTAATAAATATGATTGTTTTCCAATAAAATGCTACTTACAAAAACAGGCTAAGAGCCAGATTTGGCCAATAGGCCACACTTTACTGAGCTCTGCTTTTGTCTATTGCTTTAAAAATGCAGTCCTTACAGCTGACATCTGGCCTATCAAATAACATCCTTCCATCTACCATTCCTCAGGAATTTATTTAACTGAATTAATTCTATACCAGGACCTGGGATACACAGAACTTGAAGTAAGGGGGTTGATATCTAAGTAGATCTATTAGGAAGCAATTTCAAAACATCACTGTGATTTCTCCTATAGATGTAATGGAGAAAATGCCCAAGTTTCCTTGGATATCAAGAAAGACATGAGGCAAGACTTGTGCTGGATCTTGAGAACAGGCAGAACTATCCCTGACCGACTAACATGCAGAGGAGTCAGTGTGTGTGTAAATTGGGAAATAAGAGAATTTGGCTTTTTTGAGGTGCCACCAATGTGTAAGGAGAAGAGAGACAAAGGCTTTGATGTTCAATTATAAAAGGTTATTTATAAGTCATATGAAGAATTTTGTTCTTCTTATAGGCAGTGGGGACCCACTGATTAGAATTTTCTGAGCCAAGCAGTGACAGAATCAAATATGAGTGTTGGAGATTCCAGCAGTGGCATCAATGGGGGTGAGTGTGACTAGCCGAAAGCATGGGAGTCGGGAGTATTGTGTGTTTGGTGGGATGAGATGGAGTGAGTGACCAAAGCTTGTCAGGGGCAACATGGAAAGGGGTCAAGAGATTCTTGGGAGATGAAAATGATATGAACTGTTGACAACTGGAAAGAACTTTGCAGAGAGAAACAGGGTGAGCCCTGAAGCTCAGCCTCTGTAACCTGGTGACACTGATCAAGACAGAGAAGGGGACAGAGAAAGGGGGTAGATAGTTTGGGGAAAATGACAGGCTTTTCATGAGCTAGTGGCAAATCTTGGTGGCTCTGCTAAGCCACTGGATGTATAGTATGCCAGTTGTTTGGGAAATTCTGAGGTAGAGTTAAAGACTTGATTAATTAAGGTACTTGGATTCAGAAACAGGGTAGTTACTTTCCTATGTTCTGAGAAATTCAAATTACAAAATCAAAATGGACAAATACAGAAGTCCATGGAAACATTAAAAGATAGATATGAGACACAAAGTCAAGTTGAAGCTTGTCTATGCTAACAGCAGACTTCACTTTTTGCACAGAAGTTCGTTTTAACTAATACACAGAATTTGGCAATTGCCTGGTTCATAGTCTTTATAAGATGAGACATCTGTGATTTAGGAAAATCTGGTGGGTCTTGGTCCTGGGATATGAGTTTCCAGTGACAGGTGGCAGACAACTTTTCTAATAATCTTGTGATAAAAATAAAATCAGCTTCAATGGACTGCTATGTCTTTGGATTTTCAGAGCATTGGGGTGTAAGTTTGTGCAACTGCAAGTTTATGTGAGCTTGAGAGTTCCTGATCCATCTTAAGGTCCCCAGGTTGATCATTCTTCTTGGTTGCCATGGAGAAGAGAGATTGGACCAAATAAAGTTCATAAAAAGATAGTTTTCCTCTCTTATTTTATGAACTTTGTTTAACTTTCTTCTCTTATATTTATACACTTAAATGATTTCTTGAAGAGGTCAGCTTTGAGAGGGCAGGGGTTTTCCACATCATTAGGTGCAGGCAAGAAAAAGCTTTTCACATTGTAAATCTTGCAACTAGATTAATGGAATACTGTTTCTATGAGCCGTTTTATCTGGGACGTGGGAATGGACTTTCCCTGGTCTATTATTATCTAGGACTTTTACCCATCTCTGCTAAAAGCTTAGTGAGTACTCCTAGAGTCAGAAATAGAAGAGAGGCAGGCTCTCAATCTCTTCTCACAAAGAGCATCTCCCCAGTGTTTTACCATCTGGGTTTCAGTTCCTACTCCTAAGCAAAACCAAATCATTACGGGCTCTGTGAAAACATCCTTAGTGCAGTGACTTGCATTTGTTCATAGTTATCCATCAACCTTTGGTGACTAAGAGATGTTGGGACTTGAGATGTTAAAGGGGATAGAGTCTAGGAAGGACACATGCAGACAACAGCTGCAGTGGGACACATGGCCATGCAGAGTTCTGAAAACCTTCACTCACCAAATTATTGTTGGCATTTGTCGACACTTTCTAATCCACACCTGGCATGAGTTTATGGCCTTTTGGCAAACTATAATACACAAAAAGGAAAGTGATATAACATAAATATAGATCATTATAAATTATCAAGAATATGAATAAACACTTTAAAATATCCACTCTGCAGACCAAGACATGATTGGCAGATTGGCAGGACGATCCCATATTCATACACACATCCCTTCCCAACAGCAGCCTCACTGTACCACCATAGTCATAATCTTCACTTTTATGACAGCTTTTGGGCATCCATAAATGCTGGCATTTTGAATTTTATATAAGTGGAGTACACACACACACACACACACACACACACACACACACACACACATATAATCTAGCTTCTTATGATCAATCTTATACCTTTATCATTTATTTGAGCCATTGAGTGCTGTGGTTGCCATTTTCATAGCACTACAATATGTTATTGTTGTACAAGACCCAATTCCTTATCCATTTTATTGTTGGTAAATCTGAGTAATTCCTAATTTGAGTAATTGGTAAATTTGAATGATTCCAAATTTGAAGATTTCCACATTGCATTTTTTCAATGACCTACATTGCTCTTCTTTGATAATGAACTTTATTAAATATAATGAGGTTTGAAAGCTGCCAACAGCCTCAACAAACTCTTTTTTCTGAAATTGTCTTCTGCAGGATCATTTGGCCAAACTTATCTTCTTTAATTAATTAATTTTATTAAATATTTTCATACAATATATGTATGTGTATCAATAATATTGTGTCTGGATGATGCTGTTTATTTGGAGTCATCCACCACTTCTGACCCTCATAATTTTTCTACCTCTTCTTCCACATAGATCCCTGAGCCTCAAGGGGAAAGCAGTTTAATAAAGATATCCCATTTAGGGTTGAGTGCTCCAAAGCCTTTCGCTCTCTGCTCATTATCCAGTTGTGGGTCTCTGTGTTAGTTCCCATCTACTGCAAAAGGGAGCATCTCAGATGTGAGGTTAGTGAAGCATTGATCTATGGGTAGAGTAGAGTGTCATTAGAGGCCATTTTATTACTATGTTCCTTTAGCAGAATAATAGTACTTGGTTTTTCTCTAGACCTGTGACCTATCTAGTCTTGGGATCTTGGCCCCTTAGCAGTGTATATATGTGTTTCAATCCAAATAAACAGATGTTGCATGGCTAGCAAGGGGCCATGGGGAAGGAGCAGTTCTCACAAGGAAGGAGAAATAGAATATAGCACATACCAAACTTACCTTTTGATCACACGTGATGCTTCTGACAGTGTCTTGTAAGTGATAAACACTAAAAATAGTGAATATTAGTTGCTCTGATGCTGCAAGTTTTACACTATCAAAGTAAGTTTACCGAGATAACATTCATGAATGTACACAGTGCCAGGCATTGAGCGCTAGCCCTTCTGATGCTCTGTGAAGTAGAAGCTAAGATGGTCTCCATTTTCAGATGAGAAACTGAGGCACAGAACTGGTTTCTCTTACATGCAATCATGTAGCTGTTTAATATCACACCTAGAATTTGGCCTAGGTAACCAGAGTCCATGTTTGTGCTCCCAAGGTCAGACGAATACCTCAAACTAAGAGCAAGCACTGAAAAACCATTCAGAAGGAATACTCCCGTAATTAGGTTTGCAAACACTGCATGATGCTTAGTTCTGATCAAAATCTCAAGCAAATAGGGAAAGCAGGAAGAATAAACTACCCAGCAGCCTCTCTTTCCATACAAAGTCTTCAGTGCCAAGCACGAGAGCTACTTGCTTGCCAGCACCATTAAATGTCTGGTAGATGAGCTCGAGGAAAACATGTGGAGCTGGCTTGATGAGTTTCGGCAGCTCCCTCGTTTTGCAGTTGGTGGGAATCATTAGAACTCATTCTGAGCAAAGCTCAGCTTGCTCATATCCTTCCTCCATGGAAACACTCCGGGGCCATGCTCCTAAGCATCCCATCCTGGGACTCTTTCTGGCAGAGCATTTGTTTTTAGCTTTGCAGGCACAGCTGTGAGGTGTGGCATTGTCTTCTTGCATCCAGAAGCAGAAGCAGTCAATTAAGATCCTGATTTATTTATGCCTCCTTCGTGTTTTCAATTGAATCTCTTGTTAAGCAGGGTTCTAATAATATGATTTATCACAATAAACAGCAGGGCTCCTGCTTTAATTGATTTATCTTTTCTCCACATAAAATCCCCCTGTTTCTGGGTCTTTGGTATCAGGCTTTTCCATCCTTCTCAATCCCCTGATCTTTGTTGGGTGATAAATTCTACAGGGACTAGATTTTCTTTAAAATTATACATATGGTCTCTGTCTTAAATCATTCATTTTCCCATGTGCTAAGTGCTGACTATAATCATTCCTTGCATTTACTGAAATTAGCATGGGGCTTCAAACCATTAACTACAAAGAAGAGGTTTGGGGAAAAGGCTCCCGCTGGTCTCTGAATGAAACAGTCGATGTTGTGTTAAGAGGTTTTGATCTGACGTTAATTTCCCGGCTTTAATGTATTCTTAACTGTTACATGCGGAGTGGTCTGTCTTAAAAGGCAGTGTATTTGTGGAGGGCCATTATAGCCATTCTCTGAAATGGATCATTTTGTTTCACACATGCTATAGAATCTGGAATTTCACCTTTACTCACCTCCGTTTCTTCTCTGAAAACTACTCCATAGCTCCAAATTCCTCCATCAATGGGTTGGCTATATGAGTTCATAGCAGCAATTGTTCATAAAGTCATATTTCATAGCATGTGCTAATAGAGTAATGAAATGCATTGCAGTAACAATATGCTCTACGGGCTAGGATTCCATGGTGAGACTCTGTCACTGTGTTTGGTGGGCATCGGCTTTTCAACGTGCCTTCCACTGTGAGGAAGTAAAATGCTCTGTACAATGGAATAGAGAAAGTGGGCTTCAATGGGAATTTCTAGAAGGCAGAAAGTAGAAGAGCCCGTGACTAAACACTCTGACATTCACTGTACCATCACCTACATTTCTACTCTACCACCTGAGGTGGTTTGGATAAGAATGGCCCCACAGGCTCAGATGTCTGAACGCTTAGTCATCAGGGAGTGGCACTACCTGGGAGGGATGTTGGAGTAGGTATGGTCTTTTTGGAGGAAGTGTGTCATTGGGGGTGGACTTTGAGGTTTCAAAAGGCCAGTCAGGCCCAGTGGTTTCTTCTTCTTCTTCTTCTTCTTCTTCTTCTTCTTCTTCTTCTTCTTCTTCTTCTTCTTCTTCTTCTTCTTCTTCTTCTCTCTCTCTCTCTCTCTCTCTCTCTCTCTCTCTCTCTCTCTCTCTCTCTCTCTCTCTCTCTCTCTCTCTCCTACCTGGGGATCCAGATGTAGAACTCTCAGCAACTTCTCCAGTAACATGTCTGCCTGCATGCTGCCATGCTTCCTGCCATGATGACAATGGACTAAACCTCTGAACTGTAAGCCAGTCCCAATTAAATGCTTTCTTTTATAAGAATTGAGTGCAAACTTGTACAGCCACTTTGGAAATTAGTATGGCGACTTCTCAGAAAACTGGGAATCAATCTACCTCAAGACCCAATGATACCACTCTTGGGCATATACCCTAGGGATGCCCAATCATACCACAAGGACACATGCTTAACTATGTTCATAGTAGCATTATTCATAATAGCCAGAACCTGGAAATAACCTACATGTCCCTCAACCAAAGAATGGATAAAGAAAATGTGGTACATATACACAACAGCAGAAAAAAAAGACATCATGAAATTTGCAGGCAAAGGATATAGAAAAAAATCATCCTGAATGAGGTGACCCAGACTCAGAAGGACAAACATGGTATGTACTTACTCATAAGTGGATACTAGATATAAAGCAAAGGATAACCAGACTACAACCTACAGCTCCAGAGAAGCCAGCTAATAAGGAGGACCCAAAGAAGGATGAATGGATCACTCTGGAAAGGGGAAATAGATGAGATCTCATAAGTAAACTGGGGGCACGGAGGCGGGGGCAAAAGAGGGTAAGGGATGGGGGACGAGAACATAAGGGAATGGGATGGATGATTGAGCTGGAACAGGAACGGAGTGTGAGAGCAGTGAAAAAGATATCATGATAGAGGGAGACACTACGGGAATAGGGAGAAACCTGGTACTAGGGAAGTTCCCAGGAATCCACAAGGATGACCCCACCTTAGACTACTAGCAATAGTGGAGAGCGTGCCTGAGTTGGTCTACTCTGGCATTCAGATTGCTGAATACCTTAACTGTCATCATAGAGCCTTCATCCAGCAACTGATGGAAGCAGATGCAGGGATCCACAGCCAAGCACTAGACCAAGCTCCTGGAGTCCAGTCGAAGAGAGGGAAGAGGAATTCTATGAGCAAGGGGCATCAGGATCATGATGGGGAAATCTACGGAGACAACTGAACCAAGTTAGCGGAAACTCACGAACTTTAGACTACAGCTGTGGAGCCTGCATGGGACCGGACTAGGCCCTCTGCATCCAGGAGACAGTTATGTAGCTTGGTCTATTTAAGGGGCCCTGGCAGTGGAATCAGGATCTATCCCTGGTGCATGAACTAGCTCTTTAGAGCCCATTACCTCTGGTGGGACACCTTGCACAGCCTTAATGCAGGAGGGAGGGGCTTGGACCTGCCTCAACTGAATGTACTAGGCTTTGCTGACTTCCCAGTCAGCAAAAGGGAAGCCTTACCCTTTCAGAGGAGGGGATGGGGGTGGGTTGGAGGGGAAGGCTGGTGGGGAGCGGGAGGAGGGATGAGAGCGGATCTGTGGTTGGTATGTAAAACGAATAAAATATTTCTTAAGAAAAAAAAGAAAAGAATAAAAGAGTTGCTGTGGTCATGGTGTCTCTTCACAGCAAAAGAACACTGGCTAAGACAGACCGCTGGAGTCCAGCTGCTCTTCTTCCTGAACTGAGCAACTTTCCCAAGCCCAGCAGCAGGCTCCTGACTGGCAGCCTCAGAGGCCTGGTCTGGCTCTTCATCTTCCTCCTGCGGGCAGGTGTTTCCTTGCCCGACCCCCCACTGGTTTTGACCTCTGTGGACTGTTGCTCCTCTATTGACCTCTTCTGGATCCTCCAGAGTTCCACAGGGCGCACCCTGCCCTCCCTCCCCCCTCCCCCGCCCCGCCCCGGGCCCGGTTCTGTTCTCTCATCTCTGCTCCTCTCTGGTTTACCCCCCCTTCCTCTCACCTCTTTGCCGCTCCCCTACCCACCACCCCATCTTCTTTCCCCACCTAATCACAGATGTGCTTCCAACAGACCCTCTGCCATATGGGACTTCACCTTCTCTCTTTGCTTCTTACGTCAACATAATGCTACACATATCACAGCTCGTTGATTTTACAACATGTATTTATAAGGTTACTTTTTATAGAGAAAGCTAGACTTCTGAAACGTCACTGACTTCCACTTGATTTTTTAATTAGCATGCAAAGCTGCAGCTTTCTTTACGTCATTTTGTTACATACTAAGTTTTAGTAAACTGTTCCCTGCCTTCTCTGTCTCCTCTCTCCCCACCCCTGCGTGTACCCTTCTGTCTTCACTATTCTCCCCTTCCGTTTCATGTAATGTATGTTCTGTTACCCTCACAGACTGTTCCCTTAACCCCCCACCCCCACCCCCCGTGCTATGTTCATGGTTCTCTTCCTGGTTTCTTGGCATCTACATACTCCTCCCACATAAATACACAGCAGTAAAAATTAGAAGACAGGATTTGTATACGAAAGAACATGTGTTACCTCACCTAATATTTTCCACTTCTATCCATTTTTCTTTATGGCTGAATAAAATTGCATTGTGCATATATACAACATTGTTCTTAGCCGTCCACCTGCTGAACATCCTTAACATTTAATGATATCAGTTAAATCATTTCAATTGTCTTCCTGGACTTAACGTTTAGAGAAGAAATTTTGTCTGGTGAGATGGTTGACTGGGTAAAGGCATTGTCTACCAAGCTTGGGGGCCAGAGCTCAAACCCCTGTATTCACATATGTGTGGAAGAAGGGAACCATTCCCTACAAGCTGTCCTCTGACCTCCACAGGTAGAGAGAGAGAGAGAGAGAGAGAGAGAGAGAGAGAGAGAGAGAGAGAGAGAGAGAGAGAGAGAGAGAGAGGTGATCTTAAAAATTAAAGGAAGACATTTCTTTCTCTAGAACTTTTGTTTCTAGACAGGTCTTAGGTGCCTTCAGATCTAAGCTTCATGAACCAGGAAGTTTGTCAAGAGATCACGCTGCACCCCCCAGTGTTCAGCCCTGTACAGTGAGTTTACTAATTGTCCTGACCTATCTGAACTGTGGTTTTCAGCAGCCGCAGAGGTTCCCTTTTCTGGCCAGACTAAGTCCATTGTGTAACTGGCACACTAAGATAGCTCTAACATGGAGAAAAACACACAAGTGTCCCTCCAGAGGTAGATGGGCATTGATTTTCAAAGCAGGGATTGATTACACTTCAGGCAATGGACTGATTTAGGGAGAAAAGCAGAGTTGATGAGGCCGAGAAAATGATTTCTTCTGTATGGTTTCTTCCATAAGCACCAGTGCAATTAGGAACTCATGTTAATTAAAAAGGTGCGGAACCCTTGGACATTTTCCTCTGGCCTTTGTCACATACAGGGATGGTACTGAAAACAGGATGAGGGGTTGCTTTAGAGGAACTGTATTGTATAGGTAGTAATGCCAGCTCCAGGGGAAAGAAAGCATTTTAGTAGATTCGGTCTTGTGCTGTAACATGCCTCGGCTTTTGAATCACAATAATATGCAGTTGATTCATATGGGATATTGAAGGCTATCAGGGAGGTATTTCTCTTGCCTCTCCCTCAACATCTCTTCCATCATGCAGCTTCTGCTTCTCATTTTAAAAATCAAATTTATCAGGGAGAAATTTATCTCTTCTGGGTTTAAGCACATTACTTTTTGAATCACACTGTAAATGTAAAAGGATGCTCTGCTTTACCCTGCTTAGGTATTAAATATCAGGGATGCTATCTCTTATATTCTGATTAATTGAGCCTAGGAGGGACACAAGAATTTGCATTTTAAAGCATCCTCACTAAGTCTGGATATGGATTAATATTCTGATAAATACTATTCTAACTGTATATCTTACACAAGAACAAGGCATCAATTATTAAATGTCTTCAGTTTACTTGGTATTGCTTTTCCCCTACAGTGTTTTGGGAGTTTCAAAACAAACTTCAGGAGGGCCATGCAGGAACATCGCCTGCAGTGTGGAACGGTTGCCTTCAAAGACAGCTAACCCTCTGACTAGACTCAGCAGTTAGCCCGGGAGTGCACTGGGTTTATGTGGCCAGCAGTGGGATGACAGTGATGTGGACGGGGAGTCAAGCTGGAGTCCCTTTCTGGGCTGTGTAAGAACAAGTCTTTCCTTTCCTTCTGCACCTTAGGCATGCCAGCCATTCCCCGTCTCCCATAAAATGACACCCAGTGAACCCTACCTTCTAGCAGCCATACTCTTGGGTAATACCCTACCCGAGTGTGGAATTTGGACCTGGTGGCTTAATTCTAATGCATACAACATCAACACCAGACGTTATGGACTAGGTTATAAATGGCTCTGACGCCCACCTCACACACATTCTAACCCTGAGGTGGTCAGTCACCATTTTGAGTTACCTTATTGAGATATCTGTGACTGGAAAGAGAGGACTGTCTCTAGCTGGTAAGAACCCAGGTTCTGAATGCACTAGCTCCCAATGCACAAAATTCTGCCACAACCACCTGAGTGAGCTTGGCAGTGGGGCTTCATCACAGCTTCATCACACACCTCGGTTGCAGCCTTGTGGACTGTGGCTAACTAACACCTCAGTTAGCCAGCTAAGCCATGCCCAATTCTATGCCCCACAATCAAAAAGTGATACGATAAATAATGCAGTTTGAAGTCATTGACCTTTGGAACAATTTAGTATGTAATGATAAGTAACTACCGATTTGGGGAACCGAGGGGCCTGAAGGAGGATGTAAACAAGAAAGGTGAGGAATTAATGAGCCCATGCTGACCCTGCACCATGCTTCCATCCAGGGATGGTCCTCCCCGAAGAGGCTGTTCTGTCTGCACTCCTCTGCTGGCACTGAAGGGTTGCCTTTCAGGGCAAACTGCTCAGCCTTGCTGTTTCTTCTGTTAAGTTTCCAAGAATCTCAGCAGCGCCACCCCCAGGACACACATGACTGTCTCCTCTAAAACTTGCCACTGAGAAAGTGGCCAACACTCATGGTGGGAGTGTTGTTCCCAAACCCAAGCTGCTGGGCAGCAATAGTCATTAGAATACAAACATTAAACTGTGTAACATTTCTGGGATTGAGAATGGCATAGGAATTTTGGAAAGAACCATGGTAGTTTCACATATACTGCAATGCAATGCAGATATAACATATGAACCAAGTGTACTTCTAAGTATCTCTCCAAGACAAACTAACGTTCAAGTAAGACTTACATTCACTATCTCTATCGAGTGCTATGTTCAAAGAGTTCAGAACTAGAAACAACACACATATTCATTAATGGGTGAGTGAATGCTGGAATTGTGGCACATCTATGCAACAATCATTACTCTGCAATGAAAAGGAATAAAGTACTGATCTTTGTAATACGATGAATCCTAACAGAAGCATTACACTAAGCAAGAGAAGCCAAACAAAAATCCCGCTTCTGTAAAATTCTAGAAAGGCCAGACTACAGTGGTCAAGGCTGTGATGTCCATCGGTCACAGTTTGGTAGAGGAAACTGACTAGAGAGAGCCATGAGGGGAATTTACAGAAATGTTAATACCTTGACAATGCAGGAGAGCTCCCCCTGGTGGTGAAGACAGGGGAGAGTTGGTGGGCTGACCAAGGCTGCAACTACCCAGGCCCAGAACCAGGATTATGCGTTGGTGTGTCCCAGCAACAACCCCATCTGTGATCTGCCAGAGCATGGAGGGGGAGGGGGAGGAGTTGGCCCTGCAAACACAGGGCTTTAAGATCTCCATGACTCAGGGTAGCAATGGGATGTTCAGGAAGAGTCCCAGTGAGGGCCCAGGGTCGATTGTGTAGCAGAGACCAGGAGCCTTGAACCAGACCAGTGATTCTTTAGGATGAACACCTGCATGTAATAAAATCTATAGATAAAGGGTTTACTGTGTGACTCACTGTGTCACACTGCAGCCTCCATGATGAGATTCTCCCTTTCTTCTTCCCCGCCCCTTTCTTCTCTTAAATTTTTTTTGGGGGGTTAGGGGGAGCTGGATGAGATTGGGAGATATGATGTGGAGACATCATGTTAAAGACACAATGAATAAAGAAAAAGAAAAGATTTTTAAAAGAAGGATATGCCATACAGTGGTTAGAGACACATCAGTTGATAGTGTGCGTACTGTGAGGCAGCCAGGTAGCAGGCTGGAGTAGTCTGCTTTCTTCTTTGCTGTAGGGAAATATCACAGTTTTAGAGACTGCAATTCTGTACAGTATGGTGTTCCTTCTGGCTCTAGGGTCCCCTCCCTACACTACCTCATAGTAGCCGGTATCATGAGGGGGGAGAGAGAGAGAGACAGAGAGAGAGAGAGAGAGAGAGAGAGAGAGAGAGAGAGAGAGAGAGAGAGAGAGAGAGAGAGAAGAAGAAGAAGAAGAAGAAGAAGAAGAAGAAGAAGAAGAAGAAGAAGAAGAAGAAGAAGAAGAAGAAGAAGAAAAGAGAGGAGAGGGGACGGGAGAGGAGAGGAGAGGAGAGGAGAGGAGAGGAGAGGAGAGGAGAGGAGAGGAGAGATCAAACAGGGAAGCCATTGTGCATTTGAGCATATTCAAAAAATTACTGAGTATGGTTTATTGGACATAATGTTCTATTTCCACAGTCGTCCATGAGAGAATATACAATTGTCTAAGAACACTTGGATATTTACAAAATGGCTGCTCACCAAGAGGGACAAGGAAGCATCAGAATTGCTGTCTTACAACTGCTGGGCTTTTCCTGAGGACGACCTGGGGTCTCATAAGAGCCACATCAAGTCCCCTGAGAGTGATGCCTCCCATAACTCCCCATAAACCTGTGGGGCTCCACATCACAACAGCTCTGTCCCATCTCCACACATCAGCACACTGAGGACAAAACTCCCAACACAGGTCCCATTCAGTACAATCAAACGATGTCTGAACCATAACACAAGAAGTTTTCCAGACTCTTCCCAACAGAGACAAGAAGGATAATTAAAACCCAGAACTCGTGTTCCCTTAGCAATTGTTTAGGATTGATAGCAAGGAAGGAGCGGGGAGCACATTCTGTCCCTGACTGTCTTGTGGCAATTATAAAATGGAGACCAACTTTGCCTGGCTGTATTACCTTTATTACCTTTTGAAAATGCTTTGCTGCCCGCTATTGCCTGCACCTTGGAGGAACTGTTCTGATCACTTCTCCCCGATAACCACTGCCAGGCCTCCCCAGTTGTGTAGCTTCCTGGGACCCTTGAAGTACATCCCAAACCCAGAGGGAGGCCAGTCTGATAGCAGACTTTGAAAACATCCGTATTGTTCAACAAGCATTATGGACAGCTTTCCACAGTTAGGGTCTCTTTCAGGTATCAGCAATTTTAGATAAAATGGTTCCTTGAAATCCCTGTGTTGATGGTGATCATTGTGAGCCAGAGCAGCACAGTCTCCAATTGGTCAAAGCACTAGGGTTACCTAAAACCTTCGTGTGCCCTTTCTACCTCCTTGATTATCTTTCTCAGTGTCCTTTTCGGTGAGCATCTTTTTTTTTTAAGCTCCCTAAGCTACCACATCTTTACAAGTTTGAAATGTGGGGCTCTAGCTTTAGAGGAAACATTATCTTCTCAGAAGGGGGAATCAGCAAGAAGGGATCCTGCACCAGTTTACATCTATTAATTTGTCCTTCTTACGGGCCGGTGACATTCACCTGCCCATAGGATTGTAAAAGCCTCTGTTGGAACAAACGCTCCCGAGAGTTTTTGATACAAGGTTGCAGCATCCTCCATGCTTGTTATTCCTGTTATTCTGTACCATGAGCTGACGCTGACTCAGCAGGTACCTAGGCCAACCAAGGTGCAAAAAGCCCATGATAAAGTGCACGTCAGCAGTTCACAGAGATAAAAGGCTGGGAGTGGAAACAGGGGAAGGTTAATGTGGACTGTTAGGGCAGCCATCATCCTCTACCTCTTAGGAGGGTTACCTCACAGCTCACCCCAGTTGTATGGGGTTTTGAAAAGCTACCTAACAACCCCTAATATAACAGTGTGATCTACACAGAGTACTTGAATCAGTGTCAGGGTGCTCAAGAAGCTGCTTCATGATTAGGCAAATGGCCCCTTAGTCTCTCCACACTGATGATGGACAGTACGAGCCATAGCAGCATCGTCTCCATCTGGTCAGAGGTTGTTCCTGCTTTCCCAAGACTGCCTGACAGACAGGTGGGACAACCATGCCCCTCACACCATCCAAAGAAACGTCAGGTGGAATCGGAGACCCGACAATTGAGGCTCTTTAGAAGCCTTCGACTGATTTCATATCTTTTATGTTAATGGCTGCAGAGAGAAGGCAATTATCAATGAGGGAATTTTGTTTTGTTGTTGTTATTTTGGGTTTTGGCTGGAAAGGGTGTGTGTTGGTATTGTAACAACTTCTTTTCAAATTAATGTTCAATCTCTCTTGTGAAATAAGGTCTATCTCAACAATTTCTTCATTGGCTGACATGAATGGCATTAAAAAATAAAGATAAGGAAGTGACAGTTTTTAATTTGACTGTATAGGATCACTAATTTTTGGCACACACAAGAGAAAAACTGGTGAAGAAAGTCATTATTAAACATATCTAATATGACACTGTGCCGTTTGCAGAGAAACCGGACTGGCCGTTTCTCATTATCTGCTCATTTGCATGGTCTTGTACGAGTTCTTAAGATCTTCAAAGACAAGACTTGAGATCAATTCTTTGGGGCTGTTTTCTGTTCTGCTGAGAGCGTTTGTTACTGCCAGGGGCAGGTGTGTGCATGAATTAGCTTACCCATGTCAAGGTCAATCACAGCTGTCGAGAATCAGCCTGGCAGTAGCAGACTGAAGAACACAGATTTCAAAAATGACAGAAATGTGATTGAGTCAAGAGAACCAGAAACTGCAGGGCCACAGTGAATCTCATTGCCTGGTGGAGATAAAGGTAGGAAGAGGCATGTGGCGCTCGTCACTGACTGTGTGGCTTCGTGTATTTTCAGGTGTGCAATGGGCAGCTTGCCAGCAGCTGTCACCCAGGGAGAGGGGTCCAGTCACTTGTCCCCTTCTACTCCCCTGAGACTTCACTGGGACACTGGAACTCATAAGCAGCTTTTACTTTGAAAGCTTTGAAAGCCCCTTTATTTTACAGATTATATGTGATAAACCTTGCTTATTATCTGCTCTATAGATTGCAAATCTTCCAACTTCTTCTTCTTGTTGGCGACATTTATATGAAGATGGGATTATGTGTAGGTCTGGAGTTTATATTAGTATTATTTTATTCATTATCATACAACAAACATATACCAAGCCCCCACTTGCCAGGAATACACAGATAAGCTATCTATTTTAGAGATTATGCATAGCCTCGGGTCTTGATGCTTGCTCAGTGTGCTGTGCTGGAGGCCCTGGGTGTAACTCTAGACTCTGGTTTTGCTGGACGGCATTTTCTTTGCGTGGCTGAAGAGTTTCGGGGAATGGTCCTTTGAGGATCTACCTTGGTTGAGGCTTGCATGGTTGAATGTCTAAGCAGAGCAGCACAAGACAAGGCCTCCTGCTGAGTGATATAGCCTGAACAAAGAAATGAGAGGAATTTCAAGGTCAGTATTTTTCTTTGAAAGGTTTATTTAGTTTTTGTTTTATGTGTATGAGTACTCCACATGTGTGCCTGCTGTCCCCAGATGCCATAAGAGGGTGACAGACCTCCTAGAGCTGGACTTGCAGGTGGTTGTCAGCCAATTGGGTGATGGGAAATGAACCCAGGTCCTTTGCAAGAACAGCAAGTACTCTTAGCCACTGAGCCATCTCTTCAACTCAATAATTTTATGGAACAAAAATATTCACAGAGGCAAACAAAAGTTCTACTTCCATGATTAGCATTCCCTGGTTATACTATCCTTGAGGAGAGGAAGTGTTTATTTTTTATTTTGCATTTTTCCTTCAGTGGGCACGATGGTTAATCTTCACTGTCAACCTGATTGACCTAAAGACTGTTGAGGCACACCTTGTGTGTCTGTGAAGGTTATTTCTAGAGAAGATTAACTAGGGGAGCCCCTTCCTGAATGTGGGTGAGTACCCATACTCTCTGTTCCCTTCTTCCTGGCTGTCAGGATGTGAAAAGCAGTCCTGTATTACCCCTTCCATGTCATGATGGACTGACACCCCTAGAAACCATGAGCCAAAATAAGTCCTTCCTAACCAGAGTGGTTTCTGTAAGATATTCTGTCACATGAATGAGAAGAGCTAAGTAACACAAGTTACTATAGTCACCAGCTAGCATGTCGAGACATTAGGAAAGAAACTTGAGTGATGAGTAGCCTTCTCATGTGACTTACCTTAGTTATCAAAACTTTCTTCAATTCAGAGAAAGATATTCTCTGGTTAAAAAGATAAAAATGATTTCGTTCAATGTTTCTCAAAATACAGACTTCACTGTACCTACTAGATGCTCTGAATAAGTGTGCTTTAAAAAAAATCCCATTATAATTCAAAACTCTACTCTCTTCAAAGACCTTCTGAAATGGAAGCCCGGAAAGCAAGGCATGGGAATCTGCATTTTAGTAAGATGATAATTAGATTTTATGAACATTACTAAATGCCTCTGTGTTTAAGTTTATTGGCTTCTTTGGCATTTGGCTCCGAAAACAAAACCACCAGATGGTGCTTCCACCATATTTCAGACACTCTTCAGTAATCACCAAACTCTAGGTCCTCATTTACTAGTTTTATGACTGTGGTAAAGTTATTTAACTCATCTGGGTTTTAATTTTCTACCTGAGTTGGGAGGACTGTGCATGGAGGGGACAAGCAATTAGAGGTGTTCCTGTAGGATAAAGGATTGACAGCCATGAAGCCTCCCAGCAGGTTGATGCTCATGATGTGTTCATGTCTTTTGAAACCATGGTTTCATCTGAGCTTTGTAAAATGTGAGTGGATTTGGTAGAAAGGGAGAAAGCAAAGTATGAGCAGATGGAAGCCATGGTCTTTGGAGAAGTCACCTCTTGCCTGAAGTCCTCATTGACGATGGCTGACTGAATGGTCTTCATCAAATTACAGAATTTGTGTGGGATCCTGGTTCTGTAACTATATTGAACATAATGCCCTTGGCAGGATGTAGGGGCTATGCCAAATGCTGAAACACATAGTTGTTATTGTTGGGAGTAAACTGTCTTTGATCTTACACAAACAGGAAGGAGGGGAGCCATTGTTTCAGCTTATGTTGGCTTTCCAAGTCCAGTGTATTGATCTACTAGATCAAGTTCATATAAATCTCAGAGAGTTGTTAACATTTTATAAGAATCCATACTCTAATTTCTTTAAACCCTCTTAATTCACCTATAAAACTTCACTGTCTATTGTCAGGGATAATCATTTTTAAACTTGGCTAGCCAACCATGTTGATAAAATAGGTCGGCAGAGGCCATTCTTCTTGGATTATTTATCTGGAGATGTGATTTCTGGCTATAATGAAAAGTTCCCTGCTGATATGCCTGGTTCTGGTAAGGTAGTTAAACTCACCCAGCTGCTGCTGGTACCCAAGGCTGTGAATGTATCGGGTCTGCAGGGCCTTCCACTGGGACCTGGAGTCATAAATCCTCATGATGCTGTAGAAGTAGCGTCTCTGCCCTTGATTTAGGTCCTGTTAGAACAAAGAGGTGACTTTGATAAACCCCTATGTAATTAAAAAGTGTAACACATTCAAAACTAGTGTCCACAGGAATAAGACACTTCTCTTAAGATGACACATATTTTTAAGGAGCCTGGGGCATGAATAATCAGGAAATTTCCCTTCACCATTTGGGTAAACAATCTTCTCCATGTCTGGATGACGATGAAGGAAAAGGTGTGGATGACAGGGAAGGAGAAGGTTCTAGGTACTCTAAGTCATAACTGTATACTGAAGGAGATATAAATGCTTCCAGGATGTGAGGATTCTAGTGATCTTTATTGAGAAAAATAGGTTGTGGGAATCTATACAGGGCCTGATGGATGGAGGCTTCCAGAGAGCTGAGATGTTCAATGGAAGTTCCCAGTAAGGAACTGGGACAGACAACCAAGTAGACAATGTGCTAGGAGATTAACATTGGCAGTAAAAAAAGGGCCATGGGAACAGAGGAACCAGGCATGGTGGTATATGCCAGCCCTTAGGAGGCAGGGGACATAGGAGCACTTCAAGTTCAAGGCCAGCCTGATCTACCAGTGAGTTCTATGTCAGCAGGGCTACATAGTGAGATCCTGTTTCAAAGAGCGAGAGAGGGAGGGGGCGGTAGAAAGATCAGAAGTTTGAAGTCCTTCTTAACCACATAGTAAGTTGAAGGCCAGCCTGGGCTACATGAAACCCTGTCTCAAAAATAAGTGGGGAAACTGTGATAATGGCATGAACCTTCTAGAAAAGCCAAGTTAAAATAAGTTTGTCCTGGATACAAAATACCCAGGAGACAAGTTTCAAAGCCAACTGGAAACCATGTGGGGAAATTGCTCTTACACTTTTACATCTACACATAGGCTAAGGCGACTTACTGGTTAGACATTTTGGGTGGGACTAAAATCTGAAATCTGTGAGACAATTTGATTTTAAGTCTAGAGCCTTTTAATTTGATATTAAAAGTAAAAGTAGCAAGGCCAAGAGCCTCACAATGCAAGACATCAATTCACTCCCAGTTTCTATATTATGTATGCTTGGGGATAATACATTTGAAGAAGAGAATGGATTTCATCCCTGAGTAACTAATTAAGCCTTTCATATGATTGCAGACAAGATAATAGGAAAATTGCTGGCCCACTTCAACAGCAAAGCTCCCCAGTACAATGGGAATTTTCCTTACATCAGATCAAAAAAAAAAAATCTTGAAAGTTACAGTTTTTATTTTATCAAGAAAAACTATGCCTACTTCCTTGCCTGTGTAAAACTTTAAACATCCTAAATGAGAAGCCAGTAGCAGGTTCCGTTTCTCATATTCTTACATTGCCTCCTATCTTTCTTGGAAGAGATGGAAGAAAAATGAAATCGCTACAGAGAGTTCCTGTGTGAATGGCTATAATTAGCTTGGTGGGAAAGACATCTCAAGCAGGAAGCCACGATGTTGATGTTGCCAATTAAGTGAGTTCCCATGGTGGTGGGACAGCCAAGAAAGGAGAAGACCGCTTCTCAGACTCCAGCCATTGTGGGTGTTTAGGGTTAGGCTGTCCAGGTCCACCTTCATTCACTCCTTCAGTAGGTACTTACTGCGGGATCAGACAATACCCACTTCCCACACAGACAGTCGAAAAAAGTCCTCAACCCTCCAAAGAAAGAAGAACAGGCATCCCTCTTCCAACAAGATGTGGCACCTTCAGTAATGAATTGTCAACAGCAGAGGCAGACACTTGAATGCGAGGTATTTGTGGAACATTCTGGGACTGGTACTGCTTTTTCAAGTTTCTCCTCATTTTTCTTTGTCTTGTACCTCCAAGGAATAACAGACACAGAATCAGTTTTCATCCTGTTTGACCAGCTTTGGGATGGACCTAAGACAGTTAGTAAGCAAATAAGTAAATATTTTTCCCCACGAAGAAGAATATTTTCTCCTATTTTCCAAGTAAGGAGATGTTTGCAGTCTACTAGCATCCTGTCTTTTCCAATCCTCCCTCATTCTGATGGAAGGAATCATCCAGAGTCTTTGTCTTCCTGCTTCCCTGTGTCCAGAGTGGGTATCTTCTAGAGACATTCCAGTCTGTAGCAGTTACTTCTTTACCATTTTAAATAGTGCTGTAAGCTTATCTGGCTCTAAAAGAAATGTCTATGTCTTTGCGAGTTTGCGGGGGGGGGGGGGGGGAGAGGGGGGGCGGCGGGCGGCGCGGGGGGGGGGCCCAGAATTCAAATTGGAGAAGAAAATAAGATTATCCATCCTTAAATACTGTTGGCATTTGATTAGTTTCCATTTATTTAGTTAGTAAATAAGAAATAATTTTAGGAAAAGGTGATCACAATACAGCTATGCTATGAAACCCCCTAGGTCATTAAACGTTCCCTAAAATACAACTGCTGGCAGACACAAAGTATATCCGTTTCTTGCACCTTTAGATCTACAGTTTTACACCACAGTGCTACAAAATAAACTGCGACTCCATCATGTTTCTCTCCCCTGCCTGACAAAGGTCAGAATGAAGGACGTTTGTGCAGGGACAACATGTCCTTTCTCAATGGATTAGGGTTTAGAATCTAAGGTCTATGCAATAAGGGAAACCTAACAGTCTGAGAAGAAAGAGTGTGTTGGTTAGGGTTGCAGAGGCAAATAGAAATCCTGAGCATCTTCCTCTCTGCTCACTCCTCTGCCCTTACCAGTACAAACTACAGATGACAGAAAAAAAGGACACAACAAACCAAGTGTAGCCACAGGTCCTCGGAATACAGCAGACTGCTATCAATACCTATATCACTGGGTAACTAGAGGAGAGGACCTGGAATAATGGCCACTCAGACGTGAGTTTCTTCCCTTGCTACCCCCTCCTGCCGTCTTCATGGTGGTAGCCATACTGCCTGCATCATAGTTTGTTGAATTCACTGAGTCGTGAGTCCAGTGCTCTCAGTTGGTGTCTGCGTCATCTCTTTCTACCTGCCCCCAGTGAATGCTCATGCATGCACATACACATTCTTCAAAATATTTCAACAGCCAGGCGTGGTGGGGCACACCTTTAATCCCAGCATTTGGTGGCCAGAGGCAGACAGGTCTCTGTGAGTTCCAGGCCAGGCTGGTCTCTGCAGAGAGCTCCAGGACTACATAGGGAGACCTTGTCTTAAAACCGCAATGAAAATCCCAATACATGTGAGAATTATGATTGGCTCAGATATGAGGTCTAGCCATGGGGATCTTCTATAGATGAAATTTATTATAGAAACATCAGTCAGCATCCCTTTGTGTTCTGTTTCCATGATATAAGCTCATAAATAAAACTATGAATATTTTATTTAATATCACTTTTCTTTAGTGGGCACCCAGGAATCTGTAGCAATCAAGACATACTCTTTGCATGTTCTCTCTGATTGAAACCCACGTTCTTTCCTGCACTCAAATTATTTCAAAATCCCTCCTCCCATTTTCCAGGTCTGCAGAGCAAAGAATAAATATTCTTCAAAGTTAGAATGATTCCTTCTGTCTTCAAACAGTGCGAGAAAATGACTGATGATGTTTCTTGTGGCAACAGCTCACGTATGCTTTTTCTTGGGCTATTGCTGAAGAAATCCATCTTACCCATTCAAGTGGTCTACACAGGATAAAGTTTGCTTAAAATGCCTGGAGAATGCGTGGAAAAAAACAACCTACTCGTTAAATGAAATCCAAAACCAAAAGACAAATTTGCTTAAAAAGAACTTACCTTATACTGTGGGTCCCTGTTTTAAATGCTAACATGCATACTCCAGGTAGCTTTCTTGCAATGTTTTCTAGTCACACAGCAGTCGCAGGAATTCCGTGTGTTGATAAACTAATATCCAAGCAACACCAGGAGATGAAACAAAGAACTGGGGAAACTTGGCTTCATGCCAAGTTTGTGGGTGACATTCAAGAGCACAGCTGAGGGTTTTTGTTGCTGTTGTTGTCCCAAATTTCATATCTAATGAAGGGTCAACTTCTAAACGTTTATATCTGCATTGTATACAGGAATAGCAGAAAAGTTCATGGTGATAGGTGCTCAGGATTAAAGGTAAAGAAATCTATTAGTGCAACAGGCCACTCCATGCGTATTCCCCAAATTTGGAGTCAGAAATATCCATTCCCCTTGCTCAGAATGGTGAAGAAATGGTTCCTTACAGAATTTGACTGTGATAACCTATGGAATCACATCATAATTCAACACAATGTCCTTCTTCCTATTTCTTGGGGGGAGAAAGATATTCTCTACACTCATGTTGGTTAGAAGCTTCATGCATGGCAGAAGATATTGCCTTTCTCTGTGATGGCGTTACTATTTCTCAAGAATCCTTTTTGCGGGGCGATGTGAGGGGTGTGCCAACATGGAAGATTAGAAGCAGTTTCCACGAGATTCCACGAGATTCCACGAGAAAAGTCAGATGGAAGGGGGAGGGATGTTAGGCAAAGAGGGGAAACATAGAAGGGTGTGAGAAAACACAAAGGAATTCAGAGACAGAGAACAGCATGGAGAAATACAAAGGCTAAGCAGCAAAAAGCGAGGAGCCAGTCCAGCAGGCTCCCAGCGGAAGAAAGGGAGCCAAAAACTCTTCCACAATGTAAGCCAGGCCAGCACAGGACTGGTGCAATGGCTCGCTGAGTAAAGATGTTTGCTGCCAAGCCTGACAACCTGAGTTTGATACTCACATCCACACTGGAGAGAACCAACTCTCAGCAGTTTTCTACCGATCTACACACACACACACACACACACACACACACACACACACACACACACACACACACTCATGTATGTGTTTCTTCATATGTGTATGAAGAGAGTCAGTCCTACACACAGAACAAGTTTAGAGTTCTCACAAGTCCTAAATCCATCCGGGGATTTGGCTTGACAGACTTGTGGTGCGCCACAGTCAGAAGTCCATGTGGCACTCTCTACACTCGGGCTGTTCCCAAACCGTCAGGGCCGGGGGCATATTGCTTAAGACCGGACTGCTCAGGTCTGAAAACACTGAGGGGTCCGCACGTAGCAGTGATGGCTCCTCTGAGAACTTGATAGGGACATGCTTAGAAAGCTGCAGGAGGCCCGGACTGTGAAGCCTGGTGGCCCTGCTTTCTTTGGCTGGAAACAGGTAACTCCATGGAGATTGATAGCCTTGAGCCAGAAGTCAGCAAGGCTCTGGAACTGCATAGCTTCCTCTTTGCCATGCAGTTCTCAGGTCCCGTGGACATTACTGCATACTCTATACTGTAGGGTGTTTAATACTGAGCAAGATTGGGTCCTTCAGCAATCCAATCGGTGCTTCATCGCCTCTCCCACACCCCAACATCCTCAGGAGACACCCCTTTGCCTTAGACATTAGCAATCCAAAGATGTACAAGCTGAAGAATCCCCTGAATGGGAACCTGCCTGGCCCGCAGGGACCAAAGCTGCTCGTGGTCAGAAGCGGTTCCTCGTACACAAAGAAATGATTAAAGCAGCTGACCTTCAACCATGCCGGGCTCAGCACCAGGTCAACAGAATAAAGCTTTCATTAGTTTTGCCATTTGCTTTTCTATTGGTGGTTTAGCAGTTGCTTTTAAGTATATTTCGATGTCTGATTTTTGTCTGGTGTTGTTATTGCTTTTATGACAACTTATTACCTTCATGTTGAGTGGTTCGAGATTTGGGGCCCTCTAGTGAAGACTGCTCACTAAAGAGACTCACAAAACCAGAAAATATATCCATCCCAATAGATGCATAAATCATAACACAGAAAAAAGCAAAAACCATGAAAAACCAAGGCAAAAATTATTCTTCTAAAAGATCGTAATTAAAAAATGCAAAGACACTGGGTAATGGATGAAACACTGGGTAACAGATTCAGAATTTATTTAAAAAAAAAACATCAGTGACTGCAAAGCAGATACAAACAATCAGACTATTGAAGCAAAAACTCAATTCAGGACCCGGAGAAGAGAGGAGAAACATAGATGGGAATCGGTACCATGGATGAGAAACTTGATACTGTGAGCACGGGAAGGGAAGGGAAATTGAGCCAAAAAGCAAATAGAAAAGTTGGAAACACATCTCCCCCAAATTAGACTGGCTAAGACTAAGCAAACAAGTGACAAACGCTTTTGAGACCGTAAGGAGAGGGAGCCGCGTGCATTGGTGGGCTCCAGCAGAGGGACAGCCTCTGTAGAAATCAGCGTGGTGCTTTCTAAACATCTAGACAGAGATCTACCATGCGACCCAGCTACAGCACTCCTGGACCTGGGCCGAAGAACCCTACTTGGTACAGCAGAGCTACGCACTCACCCCTGTTCATCACTGTTCTCTTCACAAGAACAAAGACACAGAAACAGCCTCGATGTCTACCAGCTGAAGAAAATGTGGAGGCAGTATTCGTTATGTCTCCGCTGCTGAGACAGAGCACTCTGACCAAAGCAGCGTAAGGAAGAAAGGATTCCAGTAGGATGGAGTCCATCAAGGCCGGGAAGGCATGGCGGCAGGCTGGGAAGGCGTGACAGCGGGAGCAAACGCCTGGCTAATCACGTTTCTCCCACAGGTGTCAGAAAGAACACGAAGAGGAGCAAGACTATAAACTCTCAAAGCTGTCTCCCGGTGACAGATTTCCCCCAGCAAGGCTCCACTTCCTAAAAGCCCCATAATCTTCCCAAACAGCACCACCAACCGGGGGTCAAGTGTTCAAATGATGAGGCTATGGGGGCCATTTCTCATTCACATCAACACAGCACCTATACATGATGGGATTTTATTCAGCTATAAAGAAAATGAAATTAAGAAAGTGGAGGGATGGAACTGGAAAACATTCTACTGAATAAGGTCACCCAGACCCAGAAAGAAAAGTACTGTGTGTTCTAACTCATATGTGGACCCTAACTTTGATTCTTTAGGGTTGTTTTTTTTTTTTTTATTTTGAGTACCATTAGAAGCTAGGGAACTAGAAAGAGACCATTTGTGGAGAGGGGGAAGACAGAAGACAGTGGTATGAAGGGGGAAGAGGGAATACTGATGGGGAGATAAATTTAAATGGGGAGAGGGATGGGAGGATAGGGAAGAGGAAGGTGTTGGAGGAAAATTACTAACATTGAGAGTGATTTAAAAAGCCCTATAGGCCATATATGCACACACACACATAAACACACACACACACACACATACACATACACACACACACACACACATGAACGCACGCACGCACGCGTGCACACACACACGCATACATTGGAGCTACCTTACATAGGGAATAGTGTGTAAAAGTCCAGTGTCAGGTGTGAGATACATTCCCTCAAGTTATTGGGTGCAGGTGTCCTAAGACCCCTGAAACAGTACAGGGAACTGTCATTGCTGTTGATTGCTCACAAGAGCTGCATGATAAGACCTTATTGTAAAGACATCAAATACTTTAGTCATAGGACATGGGGAAAAAATCAAGTTGGTACTGACCAGGAGCAACAGTCGTACCTAGCTGTGAACCCTATGAGTTACAATAATGACTGACATGGCAAGATATGCCCATTGGTGCCATAGCAGCATGAATGTTAGGGGAGTAGCCAACTGTTTTCTAATTGGATTTTAAGGCCATACCACAGGAGGAAACCCATATCTGGTACTGTAAATCTGGCCAAGACATCATGGCTGGCAAACTCACAGGCCCCAGAAGTGAGAGTCTAGTCCTATCATTGTGCTAAATGAACACAATATCAAGCTGCCTTCTAAATGTGTATCTCTGTACCCACAGAGTAGGGCTGTCCTCAGAATCCATCAGGGAAGCTTTGTCGTGCAGTGGAAGGCCGTTAGTGCAGAAACTTGCAACTTACCAAAGTGTAGAGGATAAGCGCCCATGGCATGCTCAGACATAATGGGGCATCTATATCCTCTGTTCCTTAAAGCCCGGGACCATCATGGAACAGGAGGCCAGAGAGGACAAGGGCAAAACAGTGTCTTCTAGACATGCCAGGACAATGCATCCATGGACTCACAGTGGCTGTTTGCCTGCAAAATAACTGCATGAGATAAAATCAGTCAACAACATTCCAGTATGGAGGGGAGAGGGGCTCAGGAGCCCCACTCCTAGCTGAGGCGCTATTGACAATGGATGGTGTCTGGGGCAGGGAGAGTCCATTTTCCTTCGTGTGTGACCCTTGGTAAGTCAGTTATGCTCCAGTAGATGCCCTTGCATGTAGGAGGACATGGGCAGCATGAAGACTCGGGGGCTATGATAAAACAGGACATGGAATTGGGAGGAGACAGGATTAGAGGACACATCTGGGAGGAGTTGGAAAGAGCAGAGAAAATATGATCAAAATAGATTGCATGCATGGATGAAATTCTGAGTTAATTAAAATAGTATATATTTAAAAAGAAATATTGGAAATGCAAACTTCAAGGACCCAAATTAAAAATCACAGTGGAAATCATCATCAAGTAGAAGGAAAAATGCCAGAAATGGGGCGGGGGAAGAAGTATTATATTTATTTATTCTTGTCTTTTTAATTTCTAGAAGTACTTAGACACTAGTGCTTTATTTTAATTACCACATAATTTACTTTCATAATTCTGAAATACAACCTAGAAAGCAAACCTAAGAATTCACAGAGTAGATGAAGAAGCTGAGGTGAAAACTAAAAGCATAGGAAATATATTTAATAAAACTATAGCAAAAAAAAAAAAACACCCCTCAGTCTAGGGATGAAAATGGACATTTAAACATAAGGGGCATTTATAGCCTCAAGTAGCCATGACCAGAGAAGAACCTCTGTTACAGTCAAGACATCAAAACTGTGAAGCAAATAAACAGCGTTAAACCTGTGAGGGGAAAAGGCCAATTCACCTCCAAAAGATGAAACCCAAGAATGAATGAGATCACAACTGAAACTCCCAAGCCAGCCGGGACTTAGAATAGTGTGGGATGCTAGACTCTGAGCCCTGAGAGGGAATAACTGCCAACCAAGATTCAGATATCCAGTAAAGTCCTATAAATTAAGGGGAAATGGAGACATTCCTCTATAGGATTTTAGCTTCTTGTCTAGGGTTGGGGCCCATGAGATTTTACCCAGCCACACTGGCATGTCAGCTGCTGAGGCCAGTGTTAAGGTTTTGTTTAAGCTTTCGGACATGGAGTTGCCCTGTCATTTCTAGAAGGCACAGTCTTGGAACAGGCTTGCTGGTCCTCTGGCCCTTACAATCGTCCTGGGCTCCGTTCTGCGACATCACCCGAGCCTCGGCAGTAGAGGTTGTGCTATACCTACACCAGCAGCTGCTGGGCACCCCGTGGCCAGCTGTTTTCTGCATTTTGACCAACTGTAGATTTCTGCAGTTGTCTCTACTTACTGCAAACAGCTTTTCCGATGAGTCGTGAGAACTCCATATATCTGTGATTATAAGGATAAATATTTAGGATACTCACCAAGTATCCTATTTTTTTTTTTTTTTTTTTGGTTTTTGGAGACAGGGTTTCTCTGCGTGGCTTTGCGCCTTTCCTGGAGCTCACTTGGTAGCCCAGGCTGGCCTCGAACTCACAGAGATCCGCCTGGCTCTGCCTCCCGAGTACTGGGATTAAAGGCGTGTGCCACCACCGCCCGGCTAAGTATCCTATTTTTAATGTATTTTTCATATATCATTTTCTGACTGACTCCCATTCTCTCTTCCAGCTCCCTCCAGCATTATTGACATAGCCAAGGTACAGAACCAACATACATATAGATGAACAGATGAATGAATTTTTAAAATGTGCATATATTCAATGGATTATTTTCCACAATAAAGAAGACTGAAACCATTTCATTTTGCAGGAAAATGGGTGAAACTAGAGATTAGGTTAAGCAAACTTAGACAGACTCAGAAATATAAACATCATGTTTTTTTCATTATATAGCAAATATATGTGTGTACATATATGTGTATATACATACATATATTTGATAAAGAATTAGAGTGGGGAGAAGGAGAGGACAGTCAGAAAGAATAAAAAAGACATGCTTTCTCTCACATGTGAAGCTTGGCTATATACATACATATATATGTATATATATATGTGTGTGTGTATATATATATGAAAGACATGAAAATAAAAAGGGGGACATTTGCAGGGAGAGACAGCACTGGTAAGAGGTGAAAGGTGACAAGAGATGGCAAGGGAGGCAAATGAATGAATTACAATAATCCACATGTATTAAATATCATCAACTTATTTTATATACCTACTAAAAATCAATTAAAAACTGTCACATATGAAGGAATGAATTAAAAAGGCACCGTGAATACAATTTATCTGCAAAGAGAAAGAGTTTGAGGGAAAACAAAAGCAGAGATCTCAGAAGAAAGCATGGGTGGAAAATTCTTTGGCCGAAGGGAAGAAAAGGCTTCAGGAGATAAGAGCATTGAATCGCACACCTTAAAGATGAAAGCGTTCCACAGACTTAAAGGTTTGCAACTCTTGTCAATAATTTGAATTACATTCCTTCTGGAAATGAGCATGGATGGTAGAGACGAGATCAGTCAACGCCGGCGGAGAACATGAAGCCTCACACAGGACCTGAGGGTTTGCCCATTCTCTCCTGGGAGATAAAGAACTGTTGTGTGCAGAGCTGAGATTGCCCACTGAGTCTTGATCTACATCCTTGGATGTTTTTCCAGAATATGACAACTTTCAGGGCACACCACATCAGCGGATGTTGTACACACTTGTTCACTCATTACAGTGTGCTGTCATGCCCAGTCAGGGAAATACTAACAGATACAGGTGTTTGATAATGAAGGTGTTTATCTAAGGCAGTACGTTATAGAAATAGCAGCTGGGATAAAACAAGGCAAGACTGGGTTATCCTAGCTATTACCCTAGCCATTACTAAGCTATTACACTAAACTACCTTGAATAGAAGAGAGCTCCGATGCTCCGACAGTTACCACATATAGTTGCTTCCGTCTTCAGGCCCTAATTGCTGATATGACGGCTGTCACCACTGCTGCTGTCTCTACTGCTGCAGCTACTAATAGAGATAAAGGAAGTTAAGGGAAGAAAAACAAAACAAAACAAAACAAAACAACAACAACAACAAAGAGCTCTGTTTTCCCCAAACCTTCATGTCTTGTATGCCCCGGATGCCAGCTTGCAAGGAATTCTGGGAAATGCATTTGTAGTTTTCCTACTCCCATGGGAAAAGAAGGGTATAGAAGGGTAATGATAAACCTGGAAGAACTCTGGGCAACACACATCAGCAATAATGTAAGAAGGCACTATGGTCTGGGAGCCAAGAATTCAGACAAGACGTTGAAGAACTTCAAAACGTGCCCAGTGTTTACCCCATGTTACTGAAGACTGAAACTTCTTTGTAAGAGAAAATGGAAGGAAACTGGCCGGTTGTGCAGATGGTTACCAAGAATGAGATGTAAACTTTTAGACAATATCTTAAGATTTAATAGTGATGAGATGCTTTATAGCCTCAATTAAGGACAAAAAAATATTTGAGTGCATTTCTGAGGGCTAGAACAAAACATTTCAAGTGGAATAAAACTAATTACAAGCAGAATTTTTGTAGAGAATACAGTATTGGCTACTGTTTGAAATGGAATGCTAAACCCAAACTCCTGAGACTAAATGAAAGAGTTTATTGAACTGTTACAGAAGTTAGCCAGGGAGGAAAGGCTGGTGAGGCTGGTCCAGCAAGTTCTCCTGCTATGTCCCTGGAGCAAGACATGGTATCGGCCAGTAAAAGGTCTGTTGGATCTAGAAAGTCAAAGTATGTTATAAAGTGACTTTGAAGTGGTCAGCGCAAGTTGATCATTGGCTGCATTGGCTATAGACCATAGGTGGCTTACCGGAAGCAGGGACAGCTTTACCCTAAGAGTGCAGTTTGTAAAGAAGAGCAGAATTGCCTCCGGATTGGCTGGGAGACTGTGTGCAGTCTCTCCTAGGTTCTCACGATAGGATTTGGGCTAAGGTGTGCTGGTCAGTTTTTGCAAACTTGATACAAACTCGAGTTACCTGGGAAGAAGAAACTTCAACTGAGGAATTGCCTTTCATCAGACTAGCTTGTGGGTGTTTCTGGGGGGCGTTTCCCTGATTAAAGATTGACATGGGAGGACCCAGACCATGGCAGGCAGTACCACTCCGGGGCAGATGGTCCTGGGTTGTACAAGAAAGCAAACTGGGCAAGTCATGAGGAGCAAGCCAGTAAGCAGCACTCCTCCATGGCCTCTGTTTCAGCTCCCACCTCCAGCTTCCTGCCTCAGCTTCCCTTCATGGAGGACTGTAACCTGAAGTTAGGTAAACTCTCATCTTCCCCAACTTCAATGTTTTCCCAGTCTTCAGTGTTTTATCACATTAATAAATTAACAACCTAGACATAAGGTTTCAACACACATGTAAGAATATGAAATCTCTTCTCTTCTTTGTTTTTTATTAAGAAAAAATGTTATTTATTTTACACATCAAAGATCCCCCTCTTACCTCCTCCCACTCCCCAGCTACCCCCCCCCACAAAAAGGCAAGACCTCCTATGGGGAAGCACATCTAGTAGAGGCAAGTCCAAGCCCCTCTTCCTGCCTCAAGGCTGCACAAGGTGTCCCATCAGAGGTAGTGGCTCCAAAAAGCCCCCTCATGCACCAGGGATGGATCCTGATCCTACTGCCAAGGGGCCCCCCAAAGCAGATCAAGCTACACTATTGTCTCACCATGCAGAGGGCCTAGTCCAGTCCCATGCAGGCTCTGCATCCGTGGATCCAACTTTCATGAGTTCCCACTAGTTTAGTTTGGTCGTCTCTGCAGGTTTCCCCATCATGATCCTGCTGCACTTGCTCAGAATCCCTCTTTTCTCTCTTTGACTGGACTCCTGGAGCTCTGCCTGGTGTTTGGTTGCAGATCTCTGCATCTGCCTCCATCTGTCACTGGAGGAAAGCTCTGGGATGACAGGGTATTCACCGGTCTGATCACTGGGGCAAGCCAGTTCAGTTCAGGCACCCTCTCCACTGTTTCTAGTAGTCCAAGCTGGGGTCATCCTTGTTTGTTTGTTTGCTTGCTTTTTGGTTGGTTGCTTGGTTTGGCTTGATTTCATTTTTATTTTGGAGAAAGGAGACAGGGTGTCCTTTGTGGGAATTACTTTTTCTTCAAATTCCTCTTGCCTTCAGAAACCAAACTTTTGCTCGACCTTGCAATCAAATTACTAACATGCTTTGGGACCATGTAAACCTTTGTATTCAACCTGTTTTCCCATTGCATACTCAGTTTGTTTAAACTTACATAAGTCATTTCCCCAGTTCAAATGATCATTTTTTTTCTTTTTGTTTTTCATGTGTGGGTGGTATGTGCATGTGGGTGTGTATGTGTGTTTTGCATGTGTGTGGGTACACACATGTGCTTCTGGGTGTGTATGTCCATCTTACATGTGTGTTGGTACCCATATGGGAGAGATATGCACGTGGGGGTGTATGTATGTTTTGCGTGTGTGCAGGTACACATATGGGAGGGTGTGCATGTGGAGGCCCCAGGTCGATGTCAGGGATCACCCTCCATTGCTCTCCCACTTTATGCACTGATGCAGGATGTCCCAGTCAAACCCACATCTCACAGCAATGGTTGGTATTGTTAATCAGCTTGATTCTGGGATCCTCCACTGCTTTCCAAGACTGGAATCACAGGCTGGCCACCACACTCACTTGGCATTTCAGTGACTTTCTAGGATCCAAACTCCAGCCCTCCAGCTTACACGCCAAGCATTTTTATCACTGAGCCACCACCTGCCCAGCTCCTTCCCCCTCTCATCAGATTTTCAAGCATTTTTCATTATGGACTCGGAATGTTTTTCTGCAAACAAACTCAGTGTCACGGGTCTTGAGTTGCAGTTACTAGAACTAAAATCCACAGTTGCCTGAAGTCTGTGATTTCTTCCCTTGGTCTCCAAAGCTAAAAAAGAAATTCCAGTAACACAAATTCTGCTGTAATAGGAATGTATCCCTCCTGTCCATCCATTGTCCACTGACAAGATTCATGCATCTTGATTCTCTGTGTCCTTGGGATGTGTCTAGTCACATCTGAAACGGAGCTCGGTTGAATAAGGGAAGGCATCCGTTCTATAATAACTCACAGTTACAATTCTGGAGAAAGATGTTAGTCTTACTGTTCAAGTAAGTCACTGACCTTCTAATGAGGCTCCTAGGAAGTGTCCCTACAAAAAGGCAGACCCACCTGGCCCCACACACTCAGGCATATCCAAGTCCACAGTGTTTCTCAGAGGGGAGAAACCTGGAAACCAATGAAAAACCTCTCCAAGCATAAATCCCAATTTTCAGAGAAGCAAATTAGATTAAAATACCATCTAGTATATGACAATGGATTATCAGAACAACTTGGGAGACCTTTAAAAGAAAATGCTCAGTTCAACTAATGTTACCTGCATGCATATTTTCAGAGCTGATGAATTGGATAACCAATTGGTGTCCTCTTCCTTGGAGAAGACTATTTCTTCTGCTCTCAGTATTCCTTGGTTGCCTGTAGTTTTTTGTCTAGGGTTTAGATAGTTCTCCCTTTAGTGTCAAAACGGCTTTTGGTGGCATCCTTGTTCAGGTCATGTTTAGGCCACCACGTTGATGAGACTTCACGGGTGTAGCTTCTCTGACGTGTCTAGGAGACACAATCTCACGGCAAATCTCAGTTTTTCTGGCCATTAAAATGTTTTGACCTCTCTTCTGCAATTATCCCTGAACCTTGTTTAAATTTTACACCAAAGGTTCCAGACTAACTAGGAGATCAATGACAATCGGTTTCAGTGGCATGCCCTGGTCATTTCCAGTTTGGCAAAGGACCTGGATGAAGACATCATAGACACATTTATCATACATTTTATATGATAGCTGTCTAGATGGGATGGAAAAATACAGAAGGTGACAGAATTAAGACAGAAAGAGACCTTGCTGTTTAGAACAATGACTGTATCTGATGGAGCAGAATTTAATGAACAGTGGGATAACTATAAGAAGACAACATGGGATTTAGGGGTTTGGACACAAGGAAGGAAATTCAGGATGCGCTAGTGAGACTGCCACAGGGATTTGGATGTGCATTGACTGCATCAGCGGAAGTGCAGCTTGTGAAAGAGAGAGACTGGGATTGCACGGCATGCTTTATTCTGTAGTGTTGTGCTCACTCACTGAACATGTGTCCATCGTGTTAGGGGCTAAAACACAAGCGTCAGTCATAGAATGAGCTGGCGTATGTGGAGAAATACTGATGTGGTAAAAGGCCAACAGCCCAAGAGGTTCTACACAAGCAACATGCTAGAAAGAAATCTAAGAGGGTTAATACATTTAAGAGACACTAGATTTACTCTATATATCCCTAAAAATTTAGTATTAGTAAGTTGAAGCCACAGAGCTAAAAACTCCTGAAGGAATGAACAAACTCAGGAAGGAGCATTCCTTATTTTAAGAAGTCTGAAGAAAAACAGACTCACTTGATATAAATACTATACAGAATATTTAAGCCCTGTATTGGGACACTGACCCTATAAAGCTATTTTTCTCAGAGCCATGTATCAGCCATTATATACTGTCTCCTTAGCATCCTACTGTTCCTCAGACCTCTCCAAACATCATCCATGTTTCTCTCCATGCACTTCAGCATCCTAAATGTTGGTACTCACTGTGAATCTGGCCAGTTCATTCATGACTGTGGTTCACTATGCACCATTCTGGACATTTTATGTGCATGAGCTTATTGAAGCCTCCTAACAATACTATGAGGTATATGATATTAACATCTTCATTTGCTTATTTATAACAAATAAAGGAATTAAAATGTGCTATGTCTTATGAAATTAATGCTTATGCCCTCCTCAAATTCACGTGTTGAAATACCAACTCTCAACATAGTGATAGATTTAGATGAAGTCATGATGGTGGGCCCATTTTGGGATCAATGTCTTTATAAGAAAATGAAGAAGGACCACCAACAAATTGAGACTTTGTAAGAAGGGAGCTGTCCACAAGCAAAACAAAAGATCTTTCCTGGAACTTGGCCTGCTTGTACCTTGAACTTGTACTTCTTGGCTTCCAGAACTATGAGAAATAAATATTGTTGGGGCTACCTAGCCTATGCTATTCTGTTGTATAACCTGATCTAAGACAAGGCCCAGTTCCACAGCTAAGTGGTAGAACTAAGATCTGAACTCGGGCAGTCATACTATGGCATATGTGATCTTTCCTCATGGCACAAGTTTAGTTTTAAAGTGAAAATTCTAGAATGATGCCTGTCTCACTTCCTGTTACCTCACTTCCTGTTATATAGGAATCTAATGTAATTAGATGACAGAGGAATAGACACTCTTGAAAGTGGAGATGCATCCCTGAAGGTAAGGAAGCTTTGTATCCATCAACATGATCATGGGAAGACCCTGGGAGGAATATCCTAAATGTTTAGGGTTTTTCTCTAGATTCATAGAAAATGCTGAGTCAGCAGCGTGAAATTACAATGATCGTGGACCAAAGTGACTGTAAGGATGGTCTAATGCGTTGGCTTATGCGTTATATTTCCACCACCACAACCAAGCTGATTAATAAGGAGAAAAAGCATATTGTGTCTCCCAGCCTCAGGTTTGTTCGGCCCTGTTGCTCTGGACCAGTGTTTAGACAGTACATCATGCTGGGAATGTGTGGCCAGCTAGGCATCAAATAAGAAGACAGAAGGTGGCCACAGTCCCAGCAATTCCTCTTTAGAGCATGGCTGCAATGGCTTCACTCCAAGCTACCAGGTCATACCTGCTGAAGCAGTGGGTCTCAACTTTGGGGTTGTGACCCCTTTGGAGGGTTGCCTATCAGATATCCTGTATATCGTATATTTATATTGTGATTCAAAATGGCAGCAAAATTACAGTTTTGAAGTAGCAACAAAAATAATTTCATGGTTGGGGGTCACTATTACAGGAGAAACTGTATTAAAGGGTCACAGCCTTAGGAAGATTGAGAACCACTATACGAAATGTTCTCACTAGTGGCATGTTGCTAACTAAGACTTTAACACATAGCACTTCAAAGGGCCACGTCTGTAGCCCTTAGAAAGACAGTCAAGATCCAAAATGTAGGGGCTTGGGTCATAAAAGCAGAAACAGCTTAAGCTTAAGTGGGTTCCATTTCAATCCTGATGTGTCTCCGTTATCAGCCAGCTGCAGGTGAGAAGTGATGCCAGCAGCTCATGGCTTTGACACACAGGGCTCATTTATTCTTGTCACTTTGGAACAAATGACAGACGATAATTGGTGGCGCTGGATCACCGATTTGGGGTTGCTGTCTGTGACTCCCTATGGTGTGAAGAGGGCACCATTAAAACTCGGGATGTAGCGCTGAGAGACAGTTATCTCCATGTGCCTATTCCTTATCCAAGGGGGAAAAAAACAAAAAACTATATTCCAGAAGCTTCCTGACTACTTTCCCACTCTCTCAATGGGACATCAGCCATGGTTGTCGCCACTGAGCAAAGAAACTTTAGGTTTCAAGGAAACATGCGTCATCCAGGAAACCTGTTCCTGATGTTACTCAGTCTTCAAGACCTGGGCTACCCGACACAGGCCTTTGTATGACAGAAGCCAGTGATTCTCTGAAGAGCAAGCCTCTGCATGTACTTGGCACATTCTTCTGGTACCCTGCCAACTTAAAATTCAGTGGGGCAGAAAAGGACACTCTCCTTGCAGAGGCCATAAGGAAGCATGTCTATTTGATGAAGGGTAACCAAATACTCCACTAAAGGCATGGAATTAGACCAGAGGACGGGCTGACCTTTGTGGAAGCCGAGAGGTGTTTGCCCAGCTTTAAGTAAACCTAGAGGGCTGCCAACAGCGAAGAAGGCGATTAATGGCTTCTAGACCGGAGACCAACAGCCAGCTGCTACAGGTGGCGGCCTGACCCATCCACACCTCAGACAATATAATGGCACTAGACTGCAGTGCTTTTCAGGAGATAATTGTCCTTTTTTATTTCCGTTTTTCACCTCAAGGAAGAGGAAAGAAAATGAGAAAGGAACTATCATTTATTATGTGTCTAGTGTATGCCAGAAACTGTGCTGGGAGCCGAAGATAAACTATTTTATTTATTCATAACCCTCTGAGATAAATATTATTATTATAGTTCTATGAAAGAAAAAAAATGAAGACTTTGGGAAGTAAGTTGACAATTTATATATATCATGTACGGTGGAACTAGGATTTATGCCCACGCTTGTATGGCACCAAGGCATTTATTCTTTATGCTATCCAGTGCTGGCTTTATCACATTTTGTTCAATTTGTTTAACAGTTATTTCTAGAATATTCTATATAGAATTTCATGGAAGATGCTTAATTCCCCTCAAACAGGAAAGTTCTTTATATAGGTAAACTCAAATCCTTTTGTCTCTATAAAACTACTGCCACAACTGGTTAGAGAGAGATCACTCAAAAAATTCCTGTGTCATTAGGTAACCCTGAGAGACTTCTACTTTTTTGCAAGTCCTCACATGCCCAACCATAGAGTTATCCTATAACTAAAACAATTGTAGCTTATTGGTGAGTCACAAAAGACAATGGACACAGAAATATACATTTTACATTAAGAATGATGTCTGCATATGTCTTACATATATAAACATTATTTATATGTATTACCATATAAGTGCTATTTTATTTAAAATACATGACTAGAAATTTATTTTCTAGTCTTTTGACACAAGACCAAGGTCCCTTCTTTGAACATAAGCAGTTAATTTCTGTAGGGAGTACTGAAGGATTGTAGTTATTACAAGGAAAATTTGTTAGTCGTTAGAAAGGTTTTTGACTGAAGGCCATTGTAGAATTGGCTAGTATAGCCCAAGAGATTAAATGTCTCAACACTGGGCAGTCCTTCTGAATGAATCATCACACCCAAGATGTCAATAAGACTGTCATTGGATCATTAACTGATGGGATTTCATGTTAACAAATATGAAACATCCACAATGCACTGCTTAAGAATTACAGCTTCACTGCTTTCGAATAGAGGCAGATCATGGAGGGTGCTTGTGAGACAAATGAGAATCAAGGTCCTCCTTGTTTTTATTGTGTCCCCTTCTTTTGCAGTTATCCTAGGCACATGGAACTGGGCAGCGCATTTTTGAGTGACTTGTAATTATTAACTACTCCAAGTCATTCAGTGTAGTTTGCATAGAAACAACTCTTGTAATCAGTTTATGTAGTGTTTGGTGAAGTGTGCACGTACAATAACAAACACAACAACGTAATGTGGTGAGGAGCACATCCACCTTGGGAAGCACACAATCAAACTGGAACTATCATGGTTGGGGGATTCTATGAAAATAAGGTTGGTTCAGAGAATGTCCACTAAAATATGCTTCCTGGAATCACCATTGGAGAATTAAGGAAGCCTTTTGTAGCTAAATCACAGATACAGTGGACTGAAACCTATTCTGTGGTTCAATTTCTCATTGTCTTAGTAAGTTTTCTGATGCTAATAACACAATATATCAGAATAGCTTACATTTTTATTTTTAATCATATATATGTTTAATTATATGTGTGGATGTGTATTCATGCACATGAGTGCAGGGGCCCACTGAGGCCAGAAGGGGGTTTCAGATCCCTTGGAGCTGGATTTATAGGGGTTTGCCAGCCAGCTGATGTGGGTGCTAGAAACTGAGCTGGTACTCTCTACAAGAGCAGAATCTGCTCTTAATCACTAATCTATCTCCCCAGCTCCAAGCAGGCAAGTTTTTAAAGACTAGAAATACGTTTTAGTTAGCAGTCTGGTGGTGTGAGTCTGAGGGCCCACATCTAGTGATACCTTCTTGCTGGCAACTCCCAAGAAGGTACAGCACAACATGTGACAAGAGCTAGAAAGTGTCTGTCTATCTATCTATCTATCTATCTATCTATCTATCTATCTATCTATCTATCCATCTATCATCTATCTATCTATCTATCTATCTATCTATCTATCTATCTATCTACAATCTCTATCTCTCTCTGCCAGGGTTTAATCATGGAGGCTTAATGACCTTAACATCATACTCAGCATAATTAAGTTTCCATTTTTTCTACTACCTCACAAGAGGAACTAAATTTCAACACATGACCCTTATAGGGCACACTCAAACTACATCTAAACCATAGTAGGCCTTTGCTTCTTTCCTGCTGTTTCTAAGGCTTCTTTCCTATCCATTTCCATCCATAGGAGTCCTAGTCAGTGTGCAATACGAAACCCAAAGAGTGGCTTCACGAGTCATAGCTTTATTTTTCCCTCAAATAGTGAGACCAGAATTCTCATCCTACCTTATCCTTGCATTGTTGCATTTGGATGAGGTGGTTATTTCCCAACAACTCAACTGGTCCAGTTGTGGTGTCACCTCTTATAGGTGTTACTTCAGCTCTGTCCAGTGTTTGGGAAGTTAACTGGTGTTGCTACTCCAGCCTCTCACTCCTTCTAACATCAGAGATCAGTCCTTGCGGCCGTCACCACCAGCCCCTCCAACTTGGGTAATAATGCTCTGGGCCTACACTGTGCATAGTGCTGAGGTTGGCTTGCTAGTACCTTGGCATCAACCTCAAGGCAGTAAAGCACATAGGTTGAGATCTCAAATCCTAGAATAAGAAATTCTGAAGTGGTGAGCAGGTTCCATACTTTTTTACCGGAGTGGCTTTGAAAAAAATTTCTTAACTACTCAATATTTAGCTCTCTCATTTGTAAAATGATTTCAATCATTGCTATGTTTACTAAGGTTGTTCTTAACATTACATAAGATAATATAAGGATGCAATATGATTTCTATCCATGATAATCATGCCTGACACTTATGATTCAGGCACAAATCTAAGACTTTTTCCAGTGCTGAGAATTACACCCGGAACCTACAGTGTGCTAAGCAAGTGCTCTCGCCTAAGATATACTCCCAACTCTGTTCAATCTTCATACCAAGGCTGTGGCTCAAATGCCATTTGTTCTGTTTAATAGATGGAAAATTCTGAGGCCCAAGAGGTTTAACAACATAGATATTGAGTGGAAGTCCAAGGGTTTGAACCCAGGCAGAGAGGCTCCCGAGTTTGACCTGTTCTGCTATTGCTAGACTCTATGCTGTTGTTGGTGTGACCTGGATAAAGGAAGCAGCAAGGCCTGAGGCCTCCCCTGCACATGAGTGCTTTTTCCTGCTTTCCTATATCACCACCAGCTTATGTTCGCCTTTTGCCTTTCCTATAAAGAAGATAGACTTGTCTTCACGCCCTCCCCCAAGTGCTGACTTTTCTCTCCTCTCCAGCTTTCTGCTTCCTCTTTGCCTCCCTAGGAACTGACTGGGTCCCTCCTACTCTCCAATTTAGCTTCAGCAACTGTCAAGGCATAAAGTGATGGATTTCTCAATTAGGGCTAATTGGAGCCAAACCGCATGTCCTGTCTGGATGCCCGGTCCCTCTTGTGCTCGTGTAGACAGCCTGCAATTGTCCAACTGTTTCACCCTACACTGCCCACCACCTGAGTGACTACAGAAGACTCCCCCGAGGCTGGTCCCTTCCCATGAGCGGGATACTGTCCTTTAACTACTGCCTTTGCGTGTTTCTGATCCCTTAGAAGGCACGTTTAGAAAAGCTGTGTTGATGCAACTCACCACCACACTGAAGTCATCCAAGAATAATTCCTCCCATCTGGTAATGGTAAAATAGATATTGGCTAAATTTTATCATGCTAATTTTGCAATTGTATTAAATCCCGTTGCCTTAGTTACTTTTCTAGTGCTGTGAAGAGACACCATGACCAAGGTAACTTGTAAAAGGAAGGGTTTATTTGGGGGTTCACTTACAGTTTCAGAGGGTGAGGCCATGAGCTTCGTGGTAGAGAGCACAGCAGCAGGCAGGCTTGGTGCTGGAAGAGTGACTGACAGGTGGCATCCGAGTTTCGGAGGGAGAGAGGAAGAGGAAGGGAGACAGAAAGAGGGGGGAGAGAGAGAGAGAGACTGGATGTGGGGTGGGCTTTTTGTAAACCTCAAAGCCCACGCCCAGTGACACACCTCCTCCAACAAGACCAGATCTCCTAATTCTTCCTAAGCAGTCTACCAGCTGGGAACCAAACGTTCAAATAAATGAGCCTGTGGGGGCTCTTCTCATTCAAACCACCACACCTGTCAAGGAAATCTTGATTATGAATTATGCCATCTTCTGTAGAGTTACTTCCCAGTGTTTGTATAATCAGAAAAAAAAAAATCACACATCGTGGTTTGAACGTGAAATGTTCCCCATAGGCTCATGTGTTTGAACACTTGATAGCCAACTGGGGGTGCCGTCTGTGGAACCTTTAAGAGGTGAACCCTTGTTGGAGGGAGCTGGGCATGGAGCGCGGGCTTGGAGGTTTTATAGCCCGCTCCACTTCCTGTTTACCCTCTGCTTCCTAACTGAAGATGTAACGGGACCAGCAGCCTCCAGCTCCTATTGCCATGGTTTCCCCCATCACAATGGATCACATCACCTTGCACTGCAAGCCAAAGTAAACTGTGCCTCACTCAACTTGCTTCTTGTCAGGTATTCTGCCCAGGGGATGAGAAACGTATGCACTGTGTGTGTATGATATTGATTCTTAGCAGAAATACGGCGCTCGCCGCAGTTTATGAGATTCTAGGGGAAGCAAAAGATGGCCACCCTTCGGTGCCAGCGGGAGCTTGTCCAGTCTGGGTCGGGCGGTGCTGACTTCACTTCCTTTAGCTGAGTAGTTAGTCAGAGGGAGGCCAAACACACATTGTACTAAGTGAAACTCTGATTATGTTGCTGTCTTGCGGGCCGCAGAAATATATCATAAGAACTCAGCTGGTTATGGCAAAGTCACTACCTGGAGGGATCAGGGAATTCCTCCAGAGGAAGCCAAATCCCAAGGAGTTTTTGGTGTTACTTGGCTTGTTATATATCAGCTGTATTCTGTTATGAAAATCATGTGTGCCTTCATAGTTTTCCCAATTGACTTTCCCCTAAGAAGGACTAACAGTGTAGACTGATCACTCTCTGGACATACACATTCCAGGTATTTGGAGAACAGCCTCAGGAAAGGCTTTCTCTGGAACCAGTTATCTCCCTTAGCCACTTTCAAGGACTACAGGAAACACCACCCACCAACTGCCAAAGACTAACAATGATAACAGCCCACCTGAAAGTCTCCTGACTTAAATTCCACAGGGAGACACCACCCAGGGGGGCGCCCAACTTCCAAGGACTAACAAGTGATAGCAGCCCACGTACAAGTCTCCTGACTTACAGTAAATTCACAAGAGGACGCCGCCTAGGCCAGGTGGACACTAAGTAATAGTTTTACACAATTTAGCTTAGGCCCTTCTTTCTTACAGCCTTACTAACTTTATAGACTTCTAACTACTTACCTAACCACTTCTAGGAATTTTTAGATAACCTTCTGTGCTAACAGCTATGCTCAGCCAGAACTCCCAGTTCAAATCTCCCTGTAATTATTCTTATCACCCCTCCATTTGACCCTGGAAGCCTGGCTTTGCACTGCTAAGGAAATACTGCTTGTAAGTGTATATATATCAGAACTCCCAGGGCAAGAGAGAAGAGAAGAGAGAAGAGAATGGAAGAACGAGATGGGTAAGAACTTGGGAGGAACAAGCTGAGATGGGGAAGAACTAGATTGAAGAGCTAAAAGAGAGGACTAGAGGAACGAGATGGAAGATGAGGAAGAGCCAGATGGGGAAGAACAAGATGAGGAAGAGCCAGATGAGAGAGAAGGAGACAGGAGAGGAGCTGATAGGGGAAAGAACTAGATAGATGAGAACCTAGAAGGGACAGAACTAGATGAAGGAATTAAGATAGAACATAGAGGGGACAGTAGATAAATATAGAGAGAAATCAGGCAAGAAAGGAGCTAGACATGAGAACAGAACTGAAGCTGTGTATAAAGGATGTTATGCCAGAGGAATTAAAGCGAATGGATCAAAGAACTCTGAGTGCGTAGACTGATTTACCGACCCTAAAGATTCTCTGCTGGTTGATAGAGCCTTCTGCGGACCCTGGGAGGGGACTATCGAGGGGCTGGACCCCCATAGTCCTCGTTATTGCTGTGAAAAGGAGTGTGGTCTTTAGGACAGAACATACCAAGGGGATGCTTCACTTACTGAACATCTAGTTCTTTGTCCCCCAAATACTGATGAGTAACTTTCAATCACCATAGGTCATAGAACCACACATAACAACTTAGCAACAGATATGGTGGTGTTTAATGTTCGTGTCTAAGATTTGCATTTATATTGTAAATAAATTACAAAAATGCAATAAATTACATATATACATACATAGATAAATAGACTGATGTGTAAATAACATTGGTACTAGCATTGAAAATTAGGATACTTTTTTGGAATCTCTCCCACATTTATTATTATTCAAGATGGTGATTAAACGTTCATGTAGTAGCTGAGATGCCAATCACCTGGGCTTGGATCTGTGGGAACATCAAAGTGTGTGCTCTGAATGGCAATCCCTCCTTTATATTACTGGCTCTGCCTTACCCTCTCAAGCTTGCATTTGGTTTTTCTTATTGGAGAAGGCAGTGGTGAAATAGGAGTTGAGTAATTCTGCTGCCACCTGGTAAATTGTACTCACGCTCCCCAGCCCTCTGTGCACTTTTCTGATTCTTGTTCCTTGTGCCCTTGCATTTTAAATGTCCCTCCCTGCCTGTCTGACGTTATTTGTAAGTTTTAGTTCGTTCTGGAATTTTGCCTGTTTGAGATCACTTCGTAGGTCTTGGCCATCTATTCAACAAATTTATGGAGTGCACATTGTAACGGAGGAAGAAAGACAGTAACCACCACAGACAGGTGAATTATGCCAAGTATTATAAGGCTAGAGCAATGGGGAAAATGCGACCACATGGAGATTTATAGCTCTGAGTTAGGAGGTTAGAGTTTGGATCTTTCTGTTTCTGTTTGTTAGTTTTTGTTACTGTTATGGTTAATTTTATTTTTATCTTTGTGAGACAAGGTCTCAGCATGTAGCTTCCCTGGAACTCTTGCTATGTAGACCAGGCTGGCCTTACACTCACGGAGACTGGTCTGCCTCCTCTTACTAAGTCCTGAGATTAAAGGTGAGCGTTTGGATTTTGCTTTTTTTACTTAGTTCTTTGGGAATTTCACATCATACACCCCAATCCCATTCACCTCCCAGTCTCTCCATATCCACCCCTCATCCCTGCAACATGCCTTTCCCCAAATTAATTAAAAAACAAAACCAACCAACCAAACAAACAAAAACCCATCACTCCTCCATCTTTCCAACATCTCTTCATTTATCTTAGTGGCATCAGGAACCATGATGTGTCACCCAGTGTACCCTTTTGTCCAATCAGCCCTATTCACAAAATGTTCATAGCAATCAGTCATTGGTCTGGTCCAAGACCCCTGACACACCATCATCCCTGGTCCCTTACTGAAACTCCTGGATATTTGCATGGCCTTTGGTGGTATCAGGGGCCATGGATATCAACCCAGCCCCTGGCTGCTATAGGGCCACAGACCCAGACATGGCCATACCCCAGGCTCGGATGTCACCATGACTCTGGGTGGCAGCACAAACCATCCAGATTTGAATGACCTGGTGGCAGCATGGTCCTCAGACACCAATATGGACTAAGACCCAGGTCATCCACATTGCCTTCAGTGGTTACTGAAGCCATGGACATCAACACAGACCCTGGCTGCTGTGGGCCACAGACCTAGACATGTCCCCCAGTGGCAACACAGGCCATTCAGATCAACATGGGCTTGGGGGTGGCGTGGCCCAGACACCAAAATGGCCACAGGTGGATGCCCAGACCTCAGGCATCCCCGTGGCCTTGGTGGCAACATGGGTCATGGACATCAACACAGACCGGTTGAACTACAGCTCTAGACATGGCCCTAGGCAGCCTCCCAGACCCAAATGCCACCCTGGTCCCAGGTGGCAAGCAGGCTGCCAACACCAACCCATTCCTCACAGCCCTCACTTCTTCAGAACTGCCTCTTGCCACAGCACATGAATCATCCTGCCTCTACTTCTCTCCTGTCTCTCCACCATGTACTAGCTCACCATAATGGCACCACCCAGCACTGCAAGGCTTGGGGTGGGCCTGCGGATGCTTCAGGCAGGCCAAGAGAGTTTGGATCTTAAACGTCCCCCAAAGGCCTGCTGCTGGAGGTTTGATCACCAGCCTTTGGCATACCTGGGATGATGGAGCCTTGAGGATGTGAGGCCTAATGAACAGGAAGTTAGGTAGCTGGGCAATGAACCCTTGAAGGGATTAGTGGGATCCCAGATCTCTTTGCTTCCTAATTACTCTGAGGCAAGTGATTTTGCTCTGCTTCCTACTTCCTACCAAGGTGCTCTAACCACACTTGGGGCCCCAGAACAAGGCAGAAACCCCTGAAATGGTGAGCCAGAGAAACTCTTCCTCCTTTTAAACTGACTCTGTCAGCTACATTGTTGAGGTGATGGGAAGCTGGCTACAGGACCGGCCCGGTGAGCTGTAATTTGAACGGGGTAGCCAAGGCAGTCTCTGTGATCCCTCACCCTCCACAAACGAACAGAGACTGAAGCCTGTGAGCAGGGAACTAACCCTCTGTAAATGGTACTAATTACACACCTCTTCTCTGTTCTCGCTCAATCGCGGGGTTTAAAAAATGGATGTCACATCTATGGCACTCCAGTTTTTCCATTAACACCCCTGTCTGTCTCCCAGTTTCCTTCAGTTAAGGACTAAGATCTACAGGGTAAATATGAATCCAGTTCTTATTTTCAGCCAAGCAACTGGTTATGTGCTTCCTTGGCACATACTAGACACTTAGAAATTATTTATTAAATTGATGGCTAAGTGAATGAAGGCTACTGGCTTAATAATAGAAGGTGAGAGTTAATAATAGATTTTGGAGCCTCTGAGGCTATGTTCCTTTGATGGAGATCCATTAAAGAGGTACTCAGATGAATGGTAAATAGAAGTAATAGCAAGGGGTAGGCTTATTGTTTGGGGTCAGCTCTGCTCTGCCAGCACTGTTAGGAACACTTGTAGTTAGGTGGGAACAGAAGCTCATTGCCAGAGGTTGCCCCTGAACTTGAGAACCGCACACCCACACACTGATTCCCTGGGAATAGGAAGTGGAAAAATCACCCATGAGGTATTTTCCATTCAGCTTTGAATCTCCCTGAGTGAGCTTTTCTGCCGGCCACCACAAAACAAACAACAGCATGCAGTTTTTCCCAGGTTCCCACATCTTGGGCAGGCTGAAAGTCCCAGCCAAAACAATCTTCGAACTCAGCCCACTGTCGGCAAGAAGAGAAAATAGAGATTTCCCAAAGCATGGGGTCTTCTTGACAGTCTACATGGGAGAACTATTCGGAACTCACCTTCCTTGGCTTGAAAGATACCAAGTGGAAAAGTAATGCCTTCCGTGTTCTGTAAACACAGATGATGAGCAAAAGAAATACAGAAGATGGATGATGGTATAATATAGTGCTATTTTATTGGTACTAATATGTGATTTGTATGTTAATAAATAAAGTTGCCCAGGGGTCAGAGCTATTAGAGCCATAGCAAAAGCTGGACGGTGGTGGTACATGCCTTTAATCCCAGCACTTGGTAGGCAGAGCTAGGTAGATCTCTGTGTGTTCAAGGATATAGCCAGCATTGGAGACACACACTTTAATCTCAATACCAACCATAGAAGACCTGGAGGTCTGTACAGACAGGCAGTGACGAGGCAGTCATGTGGTTGGTTTTACAACCAATGAGAAGGCAGAAACAGAAAGTCTATATAAAGACAAAAACACAGGAAGTGGGTCTCTTGGCTGAAGAGGCTAGCTGCAACAGACGGGTAAGGCTCTTAGCTCTGATCTCTTTGCTTTCTTCTTTGCATTGGTTCTGTGTTTCTTATTTAATAAGACGGCCGGTTACATCTACAGTATAATTTATTCTCCAACTTGGGGCACCTATTTATCCCAGCAGAAAGAGTTATAAATCAAGACTTCATAGGCAAACCTCAACATATAGTGACCTATACAGACAAAAATACTGGGAACAAAAAGTATACAGAGAGGTCTAGGCACAATTGAATTTGTGTCTCTTGCTATTTTGCACCCCTCTGACAGGTCCATTCCAAGTCTGGACTCACTGTGCCATAGACTTGTAAACTTTAAGGTGGACTTGGAGACAATCATTATTCCCTTTGAGCCAAAAGATGGTCCGTGGATTGGTAGAATAGACATTATCTGCTAGCTAGAACAGACCTCCAGGCTCTACTTCACCCCAAAGCTACTTTTTAACAAGTAGCTGGGTTGTTTGTACGCATATCAAAGCTTGAGAAGTAGTGATTTAATCCTTTTCACCAATTTAAAAGTTTAGTTCAAGAAAGTTAGAGATCTTGATGGAGTTCTGCTTGCCATACCCAAGGCACTATCTAATTTCTCCCAAAAGGCCCTTCAGCATCTGAAATGCAATAGTTCTCTTGTCTAGAATATCTAAAAATCATGAGTTTAATGGTACAGACCTGAAATCTTGTCCTGGTCTCCACAGATTCAAATGAATCATCACATTCCCCTTCCTCATCATTAAACTAAAGAAATTTGACCATACTGGCCACTGAGTATCCCTTCAAGGTTTGGAGTTCCATAAGCCCACAAACTGTCCAGGCTCTGAGAGGTCCAGAGCTAATGAGGAGAGTCATAGACATTGAGGAATAGGACAGGGTTCTTATTGCCATCTCATATGAGGAAGGAAGAACCCGGAGGACTTCCTGGAAGTAGAAAGATAGACACTGCTGATTGGAGATGGAGCATCTAGGGGCATTGGAAAGATAGGGTATGGGACAATTACAGATGTGAAAAAAAAATAAGACAATTTAAGCCATGACATATGACAAATTTTTAACATCCTTCCTCAGCTGGAGGTAACTTACATTCTTTGCTTTGAGTCTTTCTCTTTCCAGCCTTGGGTACTCATGGCTCACAGGCAACATGCTGGTTCATTTATGTGTCAATTTGATTGGACCTTTATTACCCATTAAAGACTAGCTCAACATTAGTCTAGATGTGGTAGGGAAACGTATTTTTAGATGTGGTTAATGTTTACAGTTAGTTGACTTAAAACAAATTACAAAGCAGGTAGGCCTACTCCAATCAGTTGAAAATCTTAATAGGCAAACCCAATGTTTCAGGACACACACAAAAAAAGAATTTGCCTCAAGACTGCAGTTTAGAAACCCTGCCTGAGTTCCAGCCTATTGGCTACTCTGTACACCTAAGGTTTAATATTGAAATACCAATTCTTACCCAGATTTCCAGCCTCATACCTCCCCTACAAAATTCAGACTTACCACCCCTCACCATTATGTGAGCCAAATTTGTTAAATCTTCATATCTTATTATATATACTATATATTATTTATTATACATGTGTGTTTTATTATGTATTCTATATTATTATGTATATAATATAGATAATCCCAGCTCTATCATTTGGTAGCTGTGTGACTTTAGGGAACTCAGGTTTTCCTTCTCTCAATCCATTTCCTTTAAAGACTTGGCATAGTAATGTGCCTGCCCCAAGTGGCCTATGGGAAGGCTAAGTGAATTCACACAAATGAAGTGTCAAGGTGGTGTATTCAGTAAACACACACAGAAGTGTTAGCTGTCATTGCTGTTGAAAAACCTGACTCCTAATGAATGCTCAGTGTCTGCTAACTGCTGTATATGAAAGCAGTAATAAACAAACAAACTAAAACTGGATGGGGTGGCCTAGGTTTATAAACTGGGTAAACAGGAAACCAGGGCCAGAAGATCATGAATTCCAGGCTAGGCTAATCTATATGTCGAGAACCTGTTTTGAAAACAAACAATAGTGTAAGATGAGACTCTAACCTGAAAAATCATGAAATCCAATGTGAAGAGTGCACAGAACACGCTCCTCAATCTGCATCAGAGCACAGAAGACAGCGAACTCTCTGAATGCCCACATAGTTTGTGAGGCTTCCTGTGGGAGGTGACATTTGAACTAAATCTTAAGAAATGAGTGAGAACTCAGAAGCTGAAGATGTGTGAAGCACATTTCAAACACAGAGGGAACGTTTACAAAAAGCCTGAGGGCAACAGGGGGATGGGATACCAGTGATTCCATGTTGAGACTGAGGTGTCAACAGAAGAATTGCTGCTTGGGAGCACACCAAGAGGGTCTGGAGGTCAGCAGCAGCTGGGCTGGAGGAATATGTGTAAGCTGCAGCTTCAGCCGTAACTGCAATGTGAGAGTCACCAAGGCCACCGTGTTCAGGGAGAGGTGGGTGGCATAAAGGAAGCGGAACTCACAGGAAGGGTTGTGAGGCCTTGAAGGAAAAACCCTTCCGAAGGCCAGGAAGAATAGTATCTTGAGAAAAAAAAAAAGACTGCAAGCCTACTTTCTATGCAATTGGCTTTTCATTTTGTGGAAATGGGAAGATAAAATACATGGCCTTTTGCGTCTAGCTTCTTTCACTTAGCACAGTGTTTCCCAGATTCATCCATGTCATAGGACATCACAGTACCTCATTTCTCTTTATCGCAAAGAAATTTGCTTCATACAGACTGACTTATCTACTCATCAGCTGATCATCATTAGTACTGCTCGCCTTTGGGGCTGTTATGAAGATGACTGCTGTGGTTTTCACAGACAAGGCTTTGTGTGAACATATGTTTTTAACTGTCTTATAATTGAAGATTAGCTAAGTAATGCAATAAAATACTATGAGGTCATTAAAAGGAACGATGTAGAGCTGTGCCTGTTTGTGTGGCAAGATTATCCAGTGAAAGGATGTTTAGGAAGCGGATGATAGTTTCAGTTTTCACCTTCTCCCCAAATGCAAGGTCTGATGTGCAGTCAGCTGCACAGGTGTGTGAGGGGACCCTTACCCCCATGTGCCTGGGCTAAAATGCAAAGAAGGAAGTCAGCCCATTGCTTAGCTTCAAGGCAACCTCATTTCACCGCTTTGGTGAGCTTTTCATGAGCAGGCAATCGAGGTAATTGCCAGTAACTCAGCAGACTTGGTCAAATTAGAAAATACACACAATTATAACTTGTGTGGGCACAATTAAGAAATAAAACAGAAAAATGTCTGTTAATACTCCATAAATGCTTCCCGTACTCTATGTTCTTGGAAAATACTCCAAAATGATGAGCAGTTTTAGTTTTACCCCTGTCCCTCCCTCCCCTAGGAGAGTACCCTCTTTTTCCTTTTGTTTGGGGAAACCTTTCCTGGACAAAGGCTGCTCTGATCTGTTTCCCTGGTGGCTGCTAAGGGGCTTTCTCATTGGTGTCTGCACTGTCCCCTCCCCCCGTGTGTGCCCTGCAGTCTGGCTTGGCTGTATCTCACTCTGACTGTATTTGGGGAACACAGTACTGGGGTCCCCACCCAGTGCCCCCATACTGCAGTCTGGCTTGGCCTTATCTCATTCTGACTGTATGTGGGGAACACAGCACTGAGGTCCCCCCACAGTGCCCCCACACTGCAGTCTGGCTTGGCTGTATCTCACTCTGACTGTATGTGGGGAACACAGCACAGGGGTTCCCCCCACAGTGCCCCCACACTGCAGTCTGGCTTGGCTGTATCTCACTCTGACTGTGTGGGGGGAACACAGCACTGCAGCTGAGCCTTGGAAAGATACTAAGATACTTAGCTTCTACTCCTGTGCTCTTGGGAGCCCTAAGCCACCATGGGAAAAGTGTGGGCACCTTGCGGGAAAGACATGTGAAGAGGCCGCAGAGAAGCACACATGGAAAGGGAGGCCCAGCCATACCAGGGTCCCTTTTGACCCAGTAGTGAAAGGTAGCCGCCCAGGCAGCCTCTGAAGAGAGCAGCAGCTAAGCTTCTGGTTAAACCTGCCTTGGCTACCAAATCCTGGGGGTGGGGGGGTGGGGGGGTCAGTTCCCAAATCTACAGCCACCAAATTCTGGCATGCTTTAGCATGAATTGGTGGGTGACCAAAACACAGGACCAGTTTCTTTGTCTGAGACCTGGGCATCAAGTTAGAAGAGTGAGATTTTTAAGTCCTCATGACTTGAAGGAAGTCATGAGCTTGACAGTTTGCTTTTGTTAGCACACATATCTCAATCAACAAAGTGTTCCCCTTTTACCATGCTCCCTGTTTACAACTTTCCTCTCTCCGTGGCTGACTATGTTCCTTCCCTGCTTCTTCAGCTTCAACCTTCAGGAATCCACTCTCCTCAGAATCCCTGCTCATTGCCCTGTCTCTTCACTGGCCCCTCCAGCCTGTTTCTCTGGACCCTGGTTCTCCTGGTGGAGACCCTGGCCTGGCAGGCTCAGCATCACTAGGGAATCCATTAGAAAGGCAAATTTCAGACACTTCTTCCAACCAGCTGATGCTGCAGCTGAGGAGGAAGCTGATGATCTGCTTTAATAGTCCCTCCAGGTGTTTTCTGATGCACAAAAGTTTGAAAATCACTGAGCTCGAACAAGGGTCACCCAAGATTTTCTGTGAAGAGCCGCAGAGACTCTCCATAGCAACTCCACAACTCTGCGGTAACATGAGATCAGCTACGGAGCACAAAGGAACATTAGTGCTTGAGTTTTGTATAATTTTTAATGCATTAGCAAAAATAATGTGGTTCTTTTGTTTTGCCCCTTAGCCATTAAAAAGCAGGAAACCCATTCTTAGCTCATGAGAGGCACTCAGGCAGACATTGGGCTGGGTCTTAGTCATGGGGCTCAGTATAACAACTCCTACCCTGAGCATCTGATTTGCTGTTCTTGAGGACATACTGTGCTGTGTCTTTTCTTTCTGAGCCCCCTTTCCTTCAAACGATCTCCTGATCTCTCCAGGCCACCGATTCTCCTTCAAATCCTGTGGAAGAAATACTGTTTAAATGAATGACATCTATCTAAGGCCCTTAGCCAGGACCAGCTTCCCAACTAACTCATTTCAGCTCAGGCTTGTGGCATGGATACAGGCCAGGGAGCTCCCAAAACTGATCATCAAATTCACGCTGAGCATGGCCCCTGGCAACAATCCCTATTAACCCATAGCTTGAGCTGGGTGGCCTCTCTGTAATCATCCCAGGCAAGGATGATCTTGGACCAGGTCACATCCCCAAAGCCACTACCGTCCGCGGTTCTCTTCCCAGAGCTAGACAAGGTACCATTCCAAGTGATACCTTCTGGGTGGTCCAGGGAACAGCAAATATGTATCTTGGCACAATTGGTACATAGGACACAGGGAGCAGAGCGGGAGACAGTGGCATTCGAGGCTTCTGATGTTTAAGGCAAACTCTCTCGAGTTGGGCTTCATCTCCCTCTTTCCCTGTGTTCCCTCCTGGGGAATCTTGCAGACACCTTAATGGCTGCGGCGGTTTGTTTTCCCAGGCTGCACAGCCACAAACCCTTGCTGCCACGAAACTGCTTCTTCCCTCTTTGGCACAGCTGCTCTGAGAATTGCAGCCATTCCGGGCTCTGGAGGTAGAGGTAAATGGCAGACAGATGGGTGTTGTTGTTGTTGTTGAGTACTATTAAAAGCAGCAAACATGGGGGGGGGGGTTCTTCTACTGGCACAGCTAAGGAATCTGTTGGAAGGAGAGGAGAAAGGGGTTAAACTCAAGAGCATCTTTTCCCTTGCTGGAAGCCGAACAGACCTCCCTCTTGAATACCGTGAAAAGAGGCCATGTGTCTCTGTGTTTAAGCGTTCCCAGAAGCCGGATCTCTGCAAGAGCCCTTTTGCTGGAGCAGCCCCAAGGACACAGCTCAGCCTGAGCAGAGGGCCCCTTCCCAAGCGGCAACTGAGTCACACACTGGGGGAAAAAAAACCAGGGACCGGCCAATAGAGTTATTAGGGCAATTGTCATCCTGAGCAATTACTGCGCAGTGCGCACTTGACACACGGGATAATGAGACGGGTACAGGGAAATTGGGGGACTTGTTCAAGGTCACCCAGTTAAGTGGCCAAAGCTGACCGCCATTCAGGATGGATTTGGCTCCATGCTACTGCCCAGCACCAACCAGGGCAGCTTTTTATTGACTATGGCCCTTTGAATGCAACATGCCTCATGCTGTTCAAGCACCTTACATAATTACTTCATTTAATCCTCATCATTACATGGCAGACACCATTATTATCCAAATTTACATAAGAGGCAATTGAGGTACCAGACGGGAGAAGGACTCACATGGCTAGCCAGTAGCTCCGCGGCTGGCTTTGAAGTCCTAGCTCTCACCCACTGAACCTCCTCAGGCTCTAGAATCAGCTAGAGAGGCTCTCGGAGCCGGGAGTGCCCACCACTTATTAGCTGCAGCATCTGTGACAAGTCATGCAAAACCCATCGTTTTCCACATGGGCCTCACAGAGCCTGTGGATGGTCCTCTAACTACCTGCTAGTAGACAGACAGCAGGTGTTTAAAGAGTGGAGCGCTAATGGAGTTAACATTGACTTTCAAATCGCTCCCCAAACTAAAGACAAGACAGGTTCATTGCAGAAAATGAGAAAATGCAGATAAGGCTGAAGACAATGGAGGCGGTTACAATTCCAGCAGCTGGAGACTAGCGCTGTTAGCATCTGACTTACATTCTTCTGGTCTCATCTATGCCTATGTGCTCGACTCACGATGTTGAGATTACATTGGATGTTCTATTGTACGAGTTCTTTTTCATGTGAACCCTGTATCTCTAAACATTCTTCTGCAATGCCTGTGTGTGTGTGTGTGTGTGTGTGTGTGTGTGTGTGTGTGTGTGTGTGCGCACTTACGTGCAGAGGTGTTCTTGCATGTGCAAGTTTCTGTGTGTGGAGGCCAGAGTTCAACTTCAGGTGTCTTCATTGCTCTCCACGATACTTTTTGTGACAGGATTCTTTACTGAACTTGGAGTTCACCCATTCAGCTAAACTAGCTGGCAGCAGGCCTCGAGATCCGTCTCTACTTTCCCACACCCCCAGCCCCACCCCAGCACTGGGACCACAGATGCACACTGCCTCATTCAGCTTTTTACTTGAGTACCAGGGATCCTAATGCTTATGCGGCAAGCACTCTAGCAATTGAACCATCTCTCCAGCCCCACGAGGCTATTTTTAATGCATAGCATTATAGCTATGTGATTTTGTTATTTTAAAACGTAGCTCCCTAGTGATGGACATCCAGGTTGCTCCCATTTTTGTCTTTGAAGAGTTGTGGGGTTTTTGTTTGTTTGGCTGGATGGTTGGTTGTTTTCTTTAAAAAACAAACAAACAAACTGACAGACTCTCCCTAAGCAGCTCAGTAAATGTACTATCCATCTAGTCCAAACACAGGCTGCTTTAGAACTTTAGATCCTCCTGCCTCAGCCTCTCAAGTGCTAAGATTTGCAGACACGCTATATGCCCAGCTCTAAGAATAACTTGGCTGAAATAGTTTGTATTAGGTATAACAATAGAGCTCTAGCATGACTTGAGATTGAAGTATCGTGTTTGAGATTGGCATTTCTGCCATTTCTCATCAATACTTACCGTGCAACCTTCTCCAAGTTACCCATCCTTTCTGAGTTCCATTTTCTCTCTGGTGAGTGAGCATGTAATAATGTAAACTCATGAAAATCATCTCAAAAACTAGACTGAGAGCTGAGCACAGGTAACCAAGGTATAGCTGTCAAGTCAAATGGTAGGAATATGTTCAAGCTATGAGATAAAAAATTGTTCTTTTATGTTCTAGAACCGCTGTTCTCAACCTGTGGGTTGTGACCCCCAACCCCTTCGTAGCGTTCACCTAAGAGCATCAGAAAACACAGATATTTGCATTACGATTCGTAACAGTAGCAGGATTACAGTTATGAAGTAGCAAATAAAATAATTTTATGGTTGGGGGTCACCACGACATGAAGAGCTGTATTAAAGGGTCACAGCAAATTTCCCAACCTTCCTTTGAAGGAAGGTTGGGAAGCACTATTCTAGAATGTCTGAGCAATTTATATCCTTGCCAGTAGTAAATTACAGTACCTAGTTTCGTAGAAACATGACAACATTGGGTATTAATATTAAAAAAAAAATACAAGATTTGCCAGCTTGATTGACAAAAAAATAATTTCAGTGTTGTTTTGATTTGCATTTCTGATGGAGTGGATGTTGAATAAATGCTCACCTCTAGGGTGACGTGCGGTTGCCAACTGAGAAGAGAAAAGATTGATGAGTGTACAAAAATAGCTGGAATAAAGGACGGCAGGGTAATAAAACATGCAGCTGATGGGGAGAGACAGGGCTTGGAAAAATGACACCCCATAAGTCTATAAAGTGCTCCCCCAGAGGCCCTGCTCTCATCAGTGCGGGCAACATTTTACATGGGGTTGGCTGGGAATTCCAGGCAGCCAAACACAGTGCCTGGGGGGAAAGATTAAGTTGGAGGGTGGGGAAGCAATGTAGAGGCTAGAGGCGCCTGCTCCTCACAGGCTAGCTGGCTGCACTCATCGCGTTCTCTGCCTCTGCGCGGTGGGGATCAGTTCCCACCGGGCTGTGCTCCCCCCACCCCTCTGTCTTCCCTTGCCACAGTAGAGAGAGGAGGAAGCTCGGCGTGGGCGAGCCCTCAGCCTGAGGACTTCATGCCTCAGCAGCCGCCAGAGAAGCGCACCAACCACTGCCAGTTACAGAGCATCGCAGTTCCGGGAGTTCGCCTTGGCTCTTCTTCAGCTTTATTCCAAGTCAGAGAAAAATGAGTAAGCCAGATGCAGATACAGGGTTGAAGTCAGCGCACGTGACCCTGGTGGATCAGAATATCACCGCCTCCCTCACACGCCAATGGCACTGAAAGGTATTTTCAAGTTCACCGAGTTCAAATGTGAATTGACTTCCTGTCTGAGGTCTTCCACGACGTGTTTGTTACTCCCACCCAGGACTAGGACAGCCCTTACTCCCTGAGCCATGCTCGGCCCTGTGAATCCGTTCCAGTCTTGTCTGAGGATGTGGGGGAAATAAATAATCACCCACTTGCAAGTGTTTCCAACTCCGTGTCTTAGAAAGTCTGCTAACACTTTTAAAAAAAATGTGAAATTGTAACCAAGTACCAAAGAGGTCACTTTTCTCAAAGAACCAAAGCCAGGTGAGTATAAGACTTGCTGATGACAGTCTCTGGCCAAAAAGGGCTGGGGGTGGGGTTGGGATTGGGGTGGGGCTTCCCTGCTCTGAGGTCCACAAACCAGCCTGTGCCTTTCCTCTGCCGTGTTTTGTTCACACTGATGCTTCCAAGAACAACTCTCAGTCCTCCAGAGGTCCTCACCATCCATGAGTTCCGCCATTTCCCAGAACTTCTAATGTAGATCTTTGCCCCATCTGAAGGGAAAGCCCTGATAAGCTTACAGCCAAGATCCTTCTTAGGCTTCCAGAATATTCTATCACTTCCTAAGTACCCATGTATTGGCAAAGGACAAGAATAGGTACCCTGTCCTTTACTTGCCTCTCCTACACCCAAGGTAAACAAGAATCTAAGGTCTCCTGTATGCCCAAAGTTCTCCTTGGCATTCGGTCTCTAAGGTCGTTGACTTTCCTTAGCATCATCTTCTATCTGGGTGCCACCTTGCTCACCTTCCAATAGGCAGTCTCTCCTTTTGTTTTTCGGATCTCATCTCCTAGCTTCCCAGCACACTCGTCTCTGATTGTGTCCAGCAGCGTCACTCCATCTCTAGCATCTGTTAGGATTTTCCAAGACTCTGGAAAGTTTTGCCTCCGTATTTTCAGCCCTTTTTCTGCTTCAGGTCATTCTCCCCTCCAGACCCGAGAGATGTTAAAATACTTCAATGACTTCCCCTTGACTTTGATGGATATTCCAACTCTTTGACATGACCTTCAGGGCCTGTATTCTCAGACATATAGTCAGATTGATCCTGCCCTCTGGCAGCCCAGCCTCTTCCACAATGGCCGCAAGGTCTCTGGTGTTGTATTTTCTTCTGTGTGGACTCTTTCTGTTGCCAGTATTGAATTCATCTGAACCCTTTAGATCACAACCCAAAAAGCCGCTAGAAGTGAAGGCAGCTTGTTTTCTTAACTCTAAGTTGCTATCCTTCTTTTTGTCCCTCAGCTGTGCACCCCCAGCCTAATTGTGTCACAGTGAAGAGGCTCTTCAAGGCTCTTCAACCTGTGTCACATCATTAGTCACACACCATCATGTTGTCCTCACTGGTTGTCCTTATACAAACTTGTCGGGGTTTGCCAGATTTAGCTTTTTTTTTTAATGGTATGTTTCACGGCTTACCTGTTTTTCCCTTGTATTCAATCCAAACTTCTACTGTAGCTCTATTCTTGGCATTTTCTTCTCCCAAATCCTATGGGTTGCCATGGCTGACTTGCTCTTCCAGTCATTTCAAATGAGACTCCTCGGAGTCCATTTTCAAAGAAGTGGGCCAGGGTTGTAAAGAGCAGGCTTCCCGAGTGGTGATTTCCCAGTTCATCATTAATCACCTCCTCGTGAACAACTGGGGAAATGAATTTCATGTGACTGTAGGCAGATAGCAAGCAAAATCCTCTGCTGGGTCCTGTGAGGATGGAAGTAATTTCACGGAATGAAGAAAAAATAAGTTTTCCATTTTTCTAACCTGAGGTTTCTCCTTCCATTTCAAAGTCTCAATAGCTTTCACTTTTATCATTTCAATCAATCACAGGGAATGATTCCAAGGAGTTTATTTGTATAGCTGGTAGAGAGCAAGAGTGTTCCAGTGAGTAGGGTGTGTAAAAAGGTGTCACCAGTCCAATGGGGTCACAGTCCTGTCTGAGAAATAATTCCCACCTCACACGTTAGATTTATTAAACCAGAGGTCTATGGCAGAGGAGAAAGTAATGAGCCATGTGGACCCCTTAGTTCTAAATTGCCTTCACTTACATGTGACCCAGCTCCACATGATGAATTTATTATAGGCTGCAGCCCATAACCAAGAGCTATTCACACTACAGAAGCAAAGTCTTAAGAGGGTAACCCCAGCCTTGACACACAATTACTACCCCAAGGTGTTTGGAAGCTCTGGCAGAGATTCTGACTTATAATCAGTCTAGAGTCTTCCTTGGCAGAATAGGCAGTTGTCCTAGATCTCTCAGTAGCAGTGAGCTCAAAAACAAGACAGAATGTACAGCTCTTGCTCTGGCAGGTGGGACGACAAGCTGAACTGAGGGGGACACAGGGGAACCTAGATTCTCCAGGAACACAAATCTGTGAACTAATGGAGACCAGGGGCTTAACCTTATAGATCTCCCACTGGAAACTAACCACCAACAGAAACAGTCCCCAAGGAAGCCAGCACAGCAAGTGAGCACAAGCAGCAACCTGGATTAGTGCTGCGGAGATACTCTGGATCGCAACATCCATCCTCAGACAGAAAACAGAGCTGCTGAATGTAGATGAACAGTCTTATTAAATAAGAAACACAGAGCCGATTGCAGAGTTAAAAGCCCAAGAGGTCAGAGCAATAGCTAAGAGCTAAAAACCTTACCCTTCACTGCCGCTGCTGTCTTCCTCAGCAAGAGAGCTACTTCCTGTGTATCTGTCTTCTTATAGACTTTCTGTTCTGCCTTCTCATTGGTTGTAAACCCAACCACATGACCTCCTCGTCACTGCCCATCTATACAGACCTCCAGGTCTTCTATGGTTGGTATTGAGATTAAAGGCGTGTGTCTCCATACTGGTGGTATCTTGAACATACAGAGATCTGCCTGTCATATGGTTGGGATTAAGGGCGTGTGCTACCACTGTCAGACTTCTGTTATGGCTTGCTATTAGCTCTGACCCCCCAGGCAACTTTATTTATTAACATACGAATAAAATCATATTTCAGTACAAATAAAATATCACCATAGCTGAACCCCAAGATGTGTCTTACTTTACCATACTTTCCCATACTTTCTTCTTCTTCTTCTTCTTCTTCTTCTTCTTCTTCTTCTTCTTCTTCTTCTTCTTCTTCTTCTTCTTCTTCTTCCTTCTTCTTCTTCTCCTCCTCCCTCTCCCTCTCCCTCCTCCTCCTCCTCCTCTTCCTCCTCCTCCCTCTCCCTCTCCCTCCTCCTCCTCTTCCTCTTCCTCCTCCTCTTTTTCTGCTTCTTCTCCTCCTGCCCTCCTCCTCCATCACCATCCTTATCATCCTCATCATCACCACTATTATTATCTGTGAGCATATAAAAATGGATTTTGTCATGGCACTTTCACACATATCAATACTTTGTTCTAGTCATTTCCCTCTCCCACTCCCCTCCTCCTTCCTTCCCTCTTCTACCTCTTGTTGGTCCCTTTCCTTGTGTCCAGTTCCCACCCACTTCTGTCCTCACACCATGTATATTCCATTACTTTCCTTCTCTTTTTTCTCTTCCCTTTAAGATCTTTTCTATCCCTGTCATACAGTCCCTTTTCTAATTCCATGATGATAGCACACACACACACACACACACACACACACACACACACACACACTAAAATATAGGAACCACATGTGAGAGAAATCATGTAGAAATCTGTCTTCCTGGGTCTGACTTATTTCACTTAAGTTCAGTGATCTCCAATTTTCTTGCAAATGTTTTGATTTCACTTTCCTTCATGACTAAGTAAAATGGCATTAGTAACATGTACCACACTTAATCTATGCTTTCAGCGGTTAATAGAAAACTAATCTAAGCCATCATGACTAGTACACCAATAAACACAGATGTGCAGTTATCTCTATGGTAAAACTTAAGAGGCTTTGGGTATAGCTGGAAGTTTTTCTGTGTCCCAAACCCTCTCAGTCCCAAATAAATACACAGAGGCTTATATTAATTACCAACTGTTTGGTCTATGGCCCAGGCTTATTATTAACTAGCTCTTTCATCTTAAATTAACCCATTTCATTCATCTATGTATTCCCACGTCTCCTGGCTTTACCTGTGTTCCATTACATCTTGTTCCCCTGGTGGCTCTAAACATCTCCCTCAACTCGGCCTTTCCCACTCCCCTCCTGTATCTCTCTTGGATTTCCCACCTGAGTATAGCCTGTCTTACCACTGGCCAAAGCAGCTTCTTTATTAACCAATGCTAGCCACACATATTCACAGCCTACAGAAAGACCACCCCACAGCATTTGGGTATCTGATCAGGAGCAGTACAGCTTGGCTCGTATGGCAGTTCCGGTTTTCGGTTTTTGAGGAACCTCCATCCTGGTTATTACTGTCTCTTTACAAGTTTCCATTCCCACCAGCAGTCTCCTGCCCCCGCCCCCAACACCTCCCTACTCCCAGTACTCACCAACACTTGTTTGTACTCTTGATGTTAGTCAGTCTGACTAGGATGAGATGGAGTCTGAGTACTTTCAATTTGCATTTCCTGGGTGGGTAAGGATGTTGAACTCATTTTCAAATATTCATTGGCTGTTTGTGTTTCTTCTTTAGAGAACCATCTGTCCGGTTTGCCAGCCATTTATTGTTTAGGTAAGTTGGTTTTGTGTGCTTTAATTTTTGTAGTTCTTTATATATCCTAGATATTAACCAATGGTGCATAACTGGAAAATTATTTCTCCCACTCCATAGGCTTTCTTTTTATTCTGCTGATAGTTTCTATTGCTGTGTTAAGGACTTTTTAAATTCATGTAACCCCAGTGGTCAATACTGGGGTCATTTTTTTTTGTGTGTTGTCATAGTCCTTTTCATTAACACCTTGCCCATGCATGTATATTTAAGTGTTCCCTTTATATTTTCCTCTAGCAGCTACAGCATTTTAGGTCTTCATTAAGGTCTTTGCTCCATTTTGATTTAATTTTATATAGGATGAGACATGTGAATCTAGTTTCATTCTTCTACAGGTGGATATCTAGTTCCTGTAGTACTAGTTGTTGGAGTTACTATCTTTGGAAATCTTTGTCAAAAATTATGTGACTGTATCTATGTGAGTTTATTTCTGAGATCTTTATTCCATTCTATCGTTCTATATGTCTGATTTTGTCCCAGTACCAACAGTTTTGGTTATTATGACTCTGTATCATGATTTGAGATCAGGTATTTGTGATCTTTCTAGTATTATTCTTTCTACTTATGATCGCTTTGCTATTAGGGATCTTTTGCATTTTTTTGTTGTTTTTTTTTTGTTTTCATTTTTTAAATTTATTTATTAAATTTAATTTTACATATCAGCCACAGATTCCCTTGTTCTCCCCCCTCCCACCCCACCCCGCCCCACCCCCACCTTCCCCCCAGCCCACCCCCCATTCCCATCTCCTCCAGGGCAAAGCCTCCTGGACTGAGGCTTTGACTGAGTCAACCTGGTAGACTCAGTCCAGGCAGGTCCAGTCCCCTCCTCCCAGACTGAGCCAAGTGTCCCTGTATAAGCCCCAGGTTCCAAACAGTCATCCAAACAGGACCTGGTCCCACTGTCTGGATGCCTCCCAAGCAGATCAAGCTAATCAACTGTCTTATTTATCCAGAGGGCCTGATCCAGTTGGGGGCTCCTCAGCTATTGGTTCATAGTTCATGTGTTTCCTTTCATTTGTATATTTGTCCCTGTGCTTTTTCCAACTTTTGCATTTTCATATAAACTTTAAAGTTCCTTTTTCTAGTTTTGTGAATGACTGGAATTTTGATGGGATTTTATTGAATTCATAGACCACTTTTAGGAAGACAGTTGTTTTCACTATTTTCAACCAATCCATGAACATGGGAAGTCTCTCTGTCACCTACTGTCTTCTTCAATTTAATTCTTAGAAAGTTTTGGCTTGAATCATATTTAAAATATTCAGAATCAATGTTGCTTAAATATGACCCAAACAAAAACCCAGGGATGAGGGTGGTGACAGAAAAGAATCTATTTCAGTTCTTTGGGGCTTTGTTCTACCTTGAGACAGGATCTCACATATCCTAGCTTGGCTACAAACTTTCTATGTACCCAGGGGATAACCTTCAGTTTATCCTAATCATCTTGGCCCCTCGCCCTGCAAGTGCTGGGATTACAGACATGTATCAACCAATCACTGTAGGGGCCTTACTTTATACAACTTTTCATTTTAAAATGTTGCCTTATTTTCAGTTGCATCCAGTTTGAGTTTTTCATAATTTATTAACCACGGGCCTGAACCTGTGTCAGACATCATGACAGGAAGATGATCAAGGCACGAGATTCTCATGGGCTCCGGAGTGGTTGAATGAGTGTGGCCTCATTCTCAATTCTACTTCTGAAGGGTTCCTGAGAAATAACGTTTTTCGGTGCTATGATTTTCTGGAAGGAACTGGCTTACAGATTGAAGAAATACTATAGTTACTCTAAAGATTCCAATTTAATGGAGACACACCCCCCAAAAAGTGGCATGCCAAACACTTGGCCAGAGTTGGAGAGCAGCTGCCCTCAGCTGAGAGTCTTCATGAAAATCATCGAAAGGATGGCTCCTGGTATCAAAGATGGCGTCTCTCTGGACAATTTTTGTTTCTGAAGTAAAATCTGGAGGAAATTTACTATGGGTCTCTGAGCCTGCTGGTTTGTCTTAGTTACTGTTCTATGGCTGTGAAGAGACAAACACCATGATCAAGGCAACTTATCAAATAAAGCATTAATTAAGGCTCGCTTACAGTTTCAGAGGATGAGTCATAATCATCATGGTGGGGAGCATGGCAGCAGGCAAGCAGTTAGGACGCTGGAGCCACAAGCAGGATGCAGAGAGAGAGAAGGTGGGCATAGGCTTTTGAAACCTGAAACCCTACCCCACAGTGATACACCTTCTCCAACAATGCAACACTTCTTAATCCTTTCTAAACAGTCCTCCCACTGGGAACCAGACATACAAATATATAGGCCTTTAGGGGCCATTTTCATTTAAACCACTCCATGGTTGAATGAAAAATAGAAAGAAATAGGTAAGAATGTATATATTCTTTTAAGCCAAGCAGTAAAGGACTTTCTCTAAACACTTAACTTGTTGCAAGCAATGTTTACATTGGAAAAACAAAGCAAATGAGAAGGGTGCTCATTTGCTATGTGTGGCAGCAATGTAGACAGCCATCTTGGATAAAAGAGCACAGAGAGCTGGAGAGAAGGAAGCAGCATGCCCTGACTTTAATATCACAGAATGAGTATTTCCATAATTAGGTTACTGGGTGGAAGTGATTTAGCAGATTAGATCTGCAAGAAAAGACAATCAGGAATGTGATGAAGCCAAGAAAAATGATAGCAAATGGCACTTTTGTGATAAGTCCTCCTCAGAATGCCATACTTGCCCAAACATATGGCGAAAGACAAAACCCTTGCCAACAATTTTGGCTCTAAGTGAAAATGAGAGTTGAAGAAAAATATATACAGTCATATGGTTTCCACAGCTGTAGTCATTGGTTCAAATATTGACTTCAAGTCTAGCAGGCCCTACTGCTTACTTTATAGTGGTTGAGGAAGACTGAAAAATCACAGCCATGCTGTCAGACAAGTTTCTGGGATGTTACTGGTAGTTACTTACCTTAGAGTCTGGGGAAGTGTAATTGAAAGGTTTGGGGAAGCGTAACTGAAGGACTATGTGAGCCTACCCTGTCTAGGGAGATATGCACTGCTTTGCTGTAAACCCTGGCCTGAATGACTGCTCTGTGAACTGTGAGATCGTCTCCTCCCTTTCCTCCAAGCGTCACAGACAGAGATGTCGGCACTTAGGGGATTCATTGTACATTGTGTGCCTTGCATGATTCTGAGATAGAAAATGCTGGAAACCCCCATTTCCTGGTTAATTTCACACTTTCCCCTCTCAGTAGTGATTCTTCTCTCATAAAAGGCAGCCTCCGTGGTTTGTATCTCAGAGGTCACACCTGGGCATTGTCCCCTCAAAATTTCACTGTGTGAAACTGATGGTTCCTGCTTTTCCAGCTTTCCTTAGATGTGGATGCATCAACATTGCAGCATCACCAACACACTCAGTCTTCAGCAACAGACTCGGAAGGCCATGTTGACAAACTCTCTCCCCCTGGAGCCTCCCGAAGTCCCGAGGTAGCCTCGACAGAGCTCTGACCATCTTTACTTTGGAAATCCTTGACTTTTCTTTCTGGTCTGTGAAAGAATAGACTTAACAGGCTGAGAAAATTAATTTCATTCAAATCTTTCTCTGGGTTCTGATGTTTACTCTCTCCGTGGCCTGAAAATGTAGGGCCAGTAGAAAGCTTCTAAGTCCATTAGCAGCCTCTGGGTAGACAGAGCCCAGAACATCTCTTCTCCTGTTGCAACCAGAGTGCACGTGACCTTTTTCTCTTTTCAATAATGTGCTTCCATGATAGTTTCCTTTAGGCAAAGGCTTCTGTAGCTGCAGAGCCCTTGAAGACCTCTAAGCTAAATTACCGCAGGTTCTAAGACTGAGGATGCTATCTCCACCATCCACACCTAACTGTTTTATATAACAGGGACCAAACACCATCCCCCTGGTGTGGAGAGAAGAGCAATCAGTCTGGTGTATTTCCCCACCCATTTTGCCTGACGCATAGGGAGGTACTGATGGGGCTAAGGCATCATCTAACCTGAAGAGCATCCTCTGGCAGGATGAAGTCTTCACCGATGTCCACTTACACACCAACAGCAGCCCTCCAGAGCCGCTAGAACCAAAATGTTAGCTCCCCACACGGGGCTACTTAAATCTAAACTAATTAAAAACAAATACAATTTAAACTCCAGTTTTGTAGTCATGTTTCTACATGTTGTACCATGTGGGGTTTACATGAGGGTGTAGCCAGGGAGAAACAAACCTAGAGTTTTCTGCCTGTCAGCTAAATGGTATGGTTGTTGTGTCTCTCCGCCATGACTGAAAGTTCCGCTGGGCGAAAAGATCTCCTGAACCCCGCTTTTTATAAAGTGTCGGAGATCCAAAGAGACCTGAAATACAGGAACCCGTGGATCTCACTTAACACCTTAGTAAAAAGAAAAATCTGAAGAGGCAGTATGGTCTGCCAGTCCCCAGGCTGTGCCCCTCTTGTCCTGTACCCCAGCAGACTCCATCTGTGCCCACGTTCCCTGACATCTCCCCTGTCTAAAGAGAGAGAACCCAGTACTAGGCAGCTCAGAAAGTTTGCAAAGGGACATTAAATTTTATACACATTCAATCAGCTTCACGCATTTAAATAGAGACATTTAAACTCACATCAGGCACAAGCAGATGTGGTGGGAAATACTGTCAATTAGAAAGCAGCTAATTAATCTTTCTTTGCCACATACACTCTGGCAGGATCTAGAAAGTGCTGTTTTGCTCCGAGCTGTGGGAGTGCTTCCTATGGAAACAATGCATGATTATAATGTTGATTTCTTGACTCTGTGCAGAAGCTGGCGGGCAGAGGGCAGCTCTTGCCAACAGCCACCCTGCAGTTAAAAGGGGAAAGGATTGGAAGTTGGAAAGATACTTTAATTAGTGAACCAGGGCAGTTTCTGTCTCCACTTTTCATATAATAAGCATATTTTATCCTCAGAGCATCTCCCAACTCAGATATTCCTCACTGTATTTTATTTCTGAATCTACATGTGGTTGTATTTTGCAATATACAGAGATCCAGATTAATGAGAGGATTATTGCTCTCCAGGACCTGGTACTGGGCTATGAGCTCAGAATTTGCCTAGTTCTACTATGTATAGATCATTTCTTCATTCCTGTCACTATTACCCTGTGGCTGTCTGTTCAGAGAGAGATGCCCTGAAAATGCAAACAAAAATTAGCATCTCTGTGTATCAATCCAGGCAGAAGCCTCAGGAGCCACCTAAACAGGCTGAAGCTGGGAGCTTGAACCCTGTGCAGGCATTGGGGTAATTATATCGAGGAGAACTTCATCTCATTCCAGAAAGGGACTCCTGAACTCAGTCATAGTATGGCAGACTATGCGTTTGTGTTAGAAACATTTCAAGTTCTGCATTGAAGTGAAATGGCTTCGGCTCCCGTCACTCCTTTGGAGGGGTCTCTTTAATGTTATGCTCCGGATCTTCTGGAGGTGAACCTATCTTGGCCTTTTCGCTTGTCTAGGTAATTTCCATTGATTCATCAAAGTTAAATTGAAGTCGCTTTTACTTGAATCCTCTCTGACCACACTATTTTTCCAAGCAATAGGGAGAGCTGAATGCTTTTGTTTCTCTGTTAGGGTCTCCCATTCACTTCTGTAACTAATATATCACATTAGATTGTGGTATATGTTTATTATTGATTAAATGTTTACCACCCCTTTAGAATGGAACAATATGTGTGTGTGGGGGGGGGGAATATACATCTTCAAATTACTGCTAAAGAGGTAGTGTGGTTTGCAAGTAACCAAGCTATACTTTAGGTCAAGTACTCCACCAGACTCCATCTGCACACACACTCTGACGTCACTGCTATCATGAATAAATGGATGGATGGAGGAGATAGAGTATATATCACGATTTATGGACTAGTGTGTGAGTACCATTCGGTTATGAAAAATGAAAAAGATATTTACCAAGTAAGAAGTATATATTCTGCTTAATAGTACCCTTCTCAAAGTTCAGAATTAATCTAAAAACCGAGAACAAGTTTGTTGAAAGTCCAATGTTCAGATCACTAGGGCACATTTTAATTTCATTCATTTGTCCAATAAGCATTTTTCATAAATATATATATATATATATATATATATATATATATATGTATATGAGATATTTATGTCATCTTGACAAAAGAAAGACACAAGCCTTCCTTTGAAACAGTAAGGCAATGATACAGAGAATACTTAAGTTATGAATAAATAATTAGAAACTGCAAAATGAATAATAGACATAAAGTACATATGCAAATGTATTTGTATGTAGATATGATCGATGATATCCAGAGGTTGTAATTATGCTCTGAGTGTAATTGAGAAAAGTTCATGAAATAAATGGAACTTGAATGGGCCTGGAGAGTGTTATATTTGGAGGGACTAGAAATCTAATACTAGACACAACGATGTTTAACTTCGTGGAGCTTACATTCTACTGGGCAAGACAGACCATACAGACAGAAGCAGTAAACACATGGTGTCAGGAAGGGGTGGGAACTATGAAGAAAAACAAAGTAGGAAAAGAGCATGAAAAGTGACAGAAACTGCTGTCTGGGGCAACAAGGCCATGGAAGCTCTATTCTAGACAGTGTCATTTGAACAGCGACCTGCATGCAGTAGGGAAAACAGACAGAAAAATCCATCAAGATAGCCACCTCATGTGGAGATGACATCAAGTGCTAAGTCTGAGGAGAGTCAGAAGGACAGCCAAGCATTATGAACTAAGGGAAGAGTAATAATCAGGTTCGCAGAGGGTAAGCAGGAGGCTAGCTCCAGCAAAGCCAGATGCACCATGATAGACTTTGAATTTCTTCATAGCTATGCTACAGGCAATTTGGGACCTCGGAAAATGAGGGACACGGTTTTGTTTTAAAGGTTCCTTTGACAAGTGCACGAAGAACTGGTCTTACGAAATCTGGGCAAGGAATAAAAGGTAGGACAATAACCACTCAGTAATGATGAGGATGGTAATGACCTCGACAACGTCAGAGGGCCAGGAGCTGGTTTAAGTGTTTCACATAGATGAGCACGTTTAATGCCACCAGAGCTCCTTGAGGAACTCACTGTGCTAATCCCCACCTTACAGGTGAGGGAAGTGCAGTGCACAGAGTCAGAAAGTGAGTGGTAAGGGTGGGATGTGATCGAATGCTCCACCCATGTCCCTAAAAATCACTCACTAGCTGCGAGGCTGGTAAGTTAGAGTCAGCCTGCGGATATATGTTGAAGGTACAGCCAGTAGGATCTACTGAAGGGTTAGATTTAGTGTTAGAAAGTGAATAGTTGGTGAGAGGGAATAAAAAAACAAAAATGTATGTGTATGTCCTGTGGTTTGAGTGTTTGGATATCTTCAAAATTCGTGTTGAAATTTAATCCACAATACGAGGTGAAACTTTAGACAGTTGTAAGTCCAAGAGGGATTAGTGCCCTTATAAAATGTCCTTTGTCATGGCCACATCAACAAGGTGTTATCTTGGGGGGAGGGATGTCCATATTAGGCATCAAGTCTCGATTTTAGAATCCCCAGCTTAGAATGATAGTGTGCAAGCATTTGCTGTTTATACTTTTCACAGTTTCGAGTATTTTGTTATAGCATCCTGAGTAAACTCAGAAACCCTGCATCCTCTGCAGTGACTGTCCCAGTAGGTAACAGAAGGGAGGAAAAAAAATCTCCTTTGTCCATTTAATTGTTTTTAATGTGCGAGCATCACATGGTCAATATGAGTATCTTAAGCCAAAGCTCAAGTATTAAATATTACCAATTTATCACCAATAGAGCTACGGTGTTATTTCAAAAACAAATAAATGTTAAGAAATGAGCACCCGCACTGTGCCTGTTAGCAAAGATAGCAGGACATTTGGGAGACCATGAAACACCCTCCATTGCCTTTTGATGTTTCCTGAGTGAAACACCAGGGTCCCTCGAGTGTAGTAGTGCAGCAGCCTGAAGATTGAAAGACAAAGGGGGAAAAAATCCTTCTTCTTATGGATGACATTTTTCTGATAATATATGCTTGCTAGTGATCCAATCACTTAGCAGTATTCTGAATGCCCACCATATACAAGTACGCTGATAGCATGTGGAGGAGCGGAGATCTTTAAAGGTTCAGACATAATCGCTGTCCTCAACAAACCTCTGATCATGTGAGAAAGAGCAATCTCGGACGCAAAACTACTTTTTCCCTATCTGTAAAACAATCCAGTTTATTCACGTGATCTATGATCCTTCTCAAAGCTGTTTTCTAATTGTGATCAGCAAACAGGGCATGGCCTTATGTGGCCTTATGGTTCTAAGCAGGCTGGGGTGTGGGTCTTGGTGTTTGAGTACACGGAAATCATTGGTGACAAAGGAGGTTCTGTCACAGCAGGGAAAGCTGATGTGGACAGACCGGAGGGTTGGTGAATTGGCAGTGGTGTCTCTCTCTCCCTCTGTCCCTCCGTCCCTCCCCTCCTTACTCTCTTCGTTCTCAATGTGGGAGATTTTTTTATTTTATTAGTTTTAGTGTTTTAGTCACATATATTGACTGTCAACACAACAGATTTTACTGTGACACTTTCACGAAGGCCCCACTGTTAATGCATGGTCCTCCATCTTCTCACAGTGGGGGTTTTTCCTCTCCATTAGGCGTGATGGATACTGCTTCTTCCATCCTTCAGCTCCAACACTAATATATTAAGGACAGCGGCAGCGGTGGAGGGTGTTGTCAAAGCTGGGGAGTGCCAGCAAGTATAAATAAACATAGAGGTGAGGCTGGTGACATTTCTTGCTTGTTTTAGAGTTCTGAGGAAGAGGTCTAGATAGACCTTTTCCCACTCACTACATTGAAGGGGAAAATTAGGCCTGTAGAATAGAGAAGCCTGGATTAACTGTGATTACTTCTTCACTTAACTGTAGAGTCCTGAGACTTGCCTACCGACTAAAAACGGGAAGTATTTTGTAGGGCTATTTTGAAGATTAAATTAGATGGATATCAAGATAAGGAACACACATCAGACATCTATTACACTGGAGCTGCCCAGTGTTATTGGAGTCTGCTTCTCAAATCTAACCCTAGCAACACTCAGGACATAGGAGGTTCTCCTTCACAGGGCATCATTGCATATCTCCAAGGGACCAGCGGTTTCACCACGGTCCTTGGTTCCCCGCCAACTCTTTCCACCTTGCCAGGTGGAGAGGTGGAAGCTCTGGACTGCTTTTATTTCCTTCAGGATGTTTCCCATGAGGATCTCCTCATCTGTACATCAGTATGTCTGTATGTCATATACATACATATATATGCATATACGTGTGTGTGTGTATATATGTATGTATATATATATGTGTGTATATGTATATATATATGCATATATATATATATGCATTGGACCTTACTATAAATCCTTAGGGCTAATCCTAGCTTTTTAAGTTTATACTTATAAAATAATAACATGCAATCTTAGTTTATGGATCAACAACTATCTCCCAGGGCCTATATACTAATCAGTCTGCATAAATTAATATAGTGGAATGCTCTATGACGTAAAGAAGTTTCTTTCAAACATTTAATTCATAATTACTTATGCTTTTTGTCATAAACAGTAAAGCAGAAAAGTTCAATAACTTCCTTTAAGTCACTAAATCAAAATGATTTAAATCAAAACATATATCCAAAATTACTTTATTTGTCTGGGCATGTGCTAGGCATTGTACAAAAGAAATTGACAGAAGATAATTCTTGCCAGTAAGAATTTACTACTCGGAGAAGGCAAATCAATATCCTGTATCACTGAGGCTAGTTCCATAATTATATTCTGCGGCAGCAGGAGTCAATCTTGCAGAGATGTCAAAAAGATAAGAAAAAGACGAACTCCATAAAACCTCCATTAGCAGGAACCCAGCTAATTGTAACAGTCAAAACCTTCTCTTTCTCATCCCCTCCTGCCTTCATTTTCTGTTTTCTATTTTTAGGACCCAGCAACAAATGACAAGAACATTTCTCATCAGGGAGGTAAATGATGTGGCTGATGCTTGTGATTCTGTGGATGTGCTGGTAGGTGGTTGTCTCGGAGGGAGGATGAGTGACAGGGAGCTGCCAGCAGACACGGGCAGGGAATACAAATGATTTTCCTGCAGGGGTGCAAGCAAGAGCTTTCCTGCAAGAAAAGCTAGGGATGCAGTTTCCTTCACCCCTGCATGTTTTAAGCTAGAGCGCACACCGATGATGCTGTAACTAACAAGGCATGGTAGAGCAAGTCCGCCTAGGCTCGAGGGTGGAGGGGTATGTGTGTGGGAAGGCTTCTTTTCACTTCTCTGATATTTCTCTCTGGTTTGGGGAGTGGGAAGCAGACTTTCTGGTCGTGTATCTACTGCTCCTGGTGCTGCCCAGAGCAAATTATTTTTTAGCTGCATCAAGGTAGGAATGCATTTTGCCCCAGGGATGTTTACCTACATCTTTCATCTCTGCAGGAGCTAGTGCAAGTCAGTCTTGCACATTGCTGGCTAGAAGATGTAGGGCTGTGCCGAGGTACTCAGTACGGGAGACTCTGAGAGCTAGCCATCCCAAGGAGACCCAGATTCCATTCTGCTTGAAGTCAGATTCTCACCACTAAGCTTTAACTTCATCCGGACTTGAAAAACATGCTTGTACAAGTTAGCACTGCACAACTCCAGGGAATGAGCTGTTTCATGACGGTCCTGGACTCACCTCAGACTCTCATTCTCTCCTCCCGGGCACAACTGTTTATCACAGATGCTTTTGGTAATATAAAAAATACCCTACGTCTCAGACACCAAACAAGAGGAAGGCCTACTCTTTTCTACTTCATCTGGGTAGAAAGTAAACCAACACAACATTCATCACATTCTAAGATTTCAAAATAGAATAGGAAAGACAATTGTCTCCACCGTAAATTTGATTTTCACAAATTCATTTATTTGGGGTTCTGTACTATAGATGCTACATAGCCTAACATAATCCATACATAATGAATCATATTTTGGCTACCTACTCACTAGCACCCTTCCATGCTGAAAATTATCTTGTGAGCTTTCCATTTCAGTAAGAGCTCTAAATATTCAGTCTATGAATCAAAAACCTATTAGCTGAAAGTGAACAGTGGTTTGGGAGGTTAATTTGTAATTCATGACTACCCCCCAGATAATACAGGCAAGTAGAAAGAAAGATCAGATGGAATACACAGACAATTAACACATTTTAAGGTGCATGGAGATTGGACAAATAAAGGCAGAGTCAGAGCCAGAAGAGGTGATACACATCTGTAATGTTAGCTCTCTCACTCTGGAGGTGAAATCAGGAGCTTTGGGAGTTTAAATGCCAGCCTAAATTACTTAGTAAAACTATGCCTCTAAAAATAGGGGTGTGGGGGAGGGCTGGAATGCCACTCTCAGTTTAGGAGCGCCATGTCTTTGATTCCAAATTAGAAGTGGTAATTGTCCAATCTCTATTTTCTTGAGTTTACAACAAAAACAGAAGTGTGCAATTCATGAAAGATCGCAGCCAATTGGAATGACATTATCTAATACAAGCAGCACAATTTCCAGATGGAAGCAACAGTTCTTTCTGATTTCTCAAGTTCAGATAATACAAGCCATTTTGTAGCAGCCTCTCTCTGCACAGTCCCCCCCTCCCCCCACCGAGAGGACTCCGCTAAACAGCCTTCTCATCCAGGAAGAGAAAGGTTCAAGGACCAAACACCTTGAGTGGGAGGAAACGACAATTAAACCAATTAGCCATTTCATAACCTCCATCTAGTTTGAAGACAGGTTTTGTTCCAGCTTCTTTATGTTTCGGATGCTCAGAATGTTTTTTACATGCGGTAATCATTATTCTGTAATTACATTAAATGCTAGCTTCTGTGATCTCTCTTGAACCCTGTGAAGCAGTAAAGCAATCCACCTAGGCTATGCTGAACTTTCTAAATTAGACACAATATACTGATTTAATGTGGATGCGGCTGAAGCCCAGTGGGGATAACTCATTATTTGTGGTGGTAAACGTTAACAAATGAGCAAGGATGAAGTCATTGTGCTTTCATTCTTTCCTACACACACACACACACACACACACACACACACACACACACACACACACTTCACCACTCATACACACACCTTTCATTAAATTACTACTCAAGGAATATTTGTAAAATAATAAAAAAAAATCACAAGTCTTATACAAATTGAACTCTAGTTAGATGCTTTATTTCTTTTTCTGAAAGGGAAACCAATACATTGTTACTAGTGAATTTGAGGAATTGAAGATCAGACAATAAAAGATGCTGAAATTTGCTAACAAATGCAGGCTCTCTTGCCAGGTAATAAAATATCCTCTTTGGCGTGATCTTTTCGGCAGGTGAGTAACACTGTATATATACTTACCAGACAAAATTCATATTCAAGACTCTTGATTTTCACAACCTCCCTCGGCCTCTACAGATTGCTAGACACCCAGTGAAGATGTAACCTCTACAGAATCCAATAATCCTTAGAAGATCTGCCAGGCAATGGCCACCATGGCCAGGGCCAAGGCATTTGCCAAAGGTGCCCCCTGTTGTCTCCTTTGCCTGTGTCTAAGCATTTGACCATTTTCTTTTGTCAGAGAAAACCATCTGTTCACATTGTTGTTTCAAAGGAAAAAAAAGATAAGCCAGAGAAAAATCAAGCAATTCATTCAAACCCATACTAGCAGGTGCTAAATAAAGCAAAGGCTAGAAGTGGGGATGCTTAGAGTCCTCAAAACTGACAGTTGAAAGGAACTCTAGAAATCACCTAAGAATTTCACTTTATGGAAAATAAGTTTGAGGCTGCCTTCTTGGTAGCGGAAAGATATTAAATGCATCTCAGGTATCTCAAACTCTGTGGGGGTACACCTCCACTCCCTCTTGGTGCAAAGATTTCACCCTTCCCCACATCATTCACATACCATGGTAAGAATGAGGTGTTTATGCCTGTATTCAGAAGTAACCAAAATTTAAATGTATAAGAAAAAAATATGTATCATGAATGCATGCCTTAATTTTTCTCTAATGGAGAAATGGGAACATTGACTTTATTCATTTTATTTTTTGGTGTGTATGTGTGTCCTGATATGTTTGAAGGTACACATGTATGCACATGTATGTGAGGGACAGAGAGTGCTCTTTACATTGTATATCTAGGCAGGGTCTTTCGCTCAACCTAGTGCTCACCTACTCTGACGGTCTAGTTAGCCGTCTTGTTCCCAGGAGCTCCTGTTTCTCCCTTCTGTGGCCTTAGATAATGAGCAGGGGCTGTCACACACAGTAGACATTCACAAGAGCTCTGGGGTTCTGAACTCGGGTCATCACGTGTGCATAGCATGTGCCTCACCCACTAAGCCAACCCCTAGCCCCAATAATGAACTTTAAAATAGACATTATATGTTTCAAATAAATTATGGTTTGAATGGCTCCCATAGGCTCATATAGTTGAGTGCTTAGTGACCGAAAGTGGAACTATTTGAAGGGATTAGGAGCAATGGCCTTGTTGGAGGAAATGTGTCACTGGGGGTGGGATTTGAGGTTTCAGAAGCACATGCCAAGCCCACAGTCTCCCTCTTTCTGTTGCCTGTAGATCCAGATGTAGAACTCTCAGCTCCTTCTCCAGCACCATGTCTGCCTGCGTGCCACCATACTTCCTGCCATGATGACAATGGACTAAACCTCTGAAATGGTAAGCCAACCCTAATTAGATGCTTTCCTTTCTGAGAGTTGCCATGATCATTGTGTCTCTTCACAGCAGTAGACCAATGACTAAGACATAAACGTTATGAAGTATTGTGGGAAACAGTTCTGCGGGAAGAAATGAGATCCAAATGTCAAGTTCCTTTGATAGGGGATAAATTCCTTATGCCCCACGAAGAGTGAGAAGGTGGTAGCCTTGTTCACTCGGAACTCTGGTTCCTTCTGTGGAAGCTTTTGTTGGGTTGGCAATCTAGCCTTTCTTTGCATGTTAAAGCCCTCTAGCTCCCAAAATGTTAGGGGATCGTAGAGAAGAAAGCACTTAGGTAAAACAAAATACCCTGTTTCATTCATCTTTTACCTTCCAAACATCATCCTTTAAATCCATCCTTTCCTATAGTTTCTTATACATAACCCACTCAGATCTGTGTAGTCTACATAATCAATTCCTGAACACTAAAATTGATTAAATACAGGGGAGCATAGATCGGGATCATTAGATATATGCTATTTAATTGGTGGATTAAAGATACTTACTCATTAGATGAAATTATATTGATACCTAAACAACTTCTCTAATTTATAGCTCATAAAAAGTCAAATTCTGATTACTGTAATCATTTCTTTCAAAATGTAAAAATATGTGAATGTAACTCCATAAATGAATGAGAATCAGAAAAATGATTCTCATTTGTCACCTTGTCTAGGTCTTCAAGACAAAATAAATTGCTATTACTTCATTTTTTAAAGTTTGACTTGTCTCTGCTAATGCTTCAGAGACAATGGTAATGAGCAAAACTTCACAGTCTCCCCAAACTCTATTTAGAATCTTCACAAAGAGATGCTGATGTAATGTGAAGTTCTGGAGGAGCTGAGACCGGCCATTTTGTTTCCTGTACATGTTGAGTGTTTAGTTCTGAACACAATGTCATCGTCCTCTGTTATTAGAAACAAAGAACAAAGAAAACCTCTTGTCACCAAGCTAATCTTTTGTCTGAAGATAGTGAAGCCTTTCCATTTGCAGGGGCTCCTCCACTGTCTCCCCGTTGGGATTCACAAGCAGCCTGCCTGGCGCTTTCTACACCAGAAGGAAATGGAGCCACTCAGGGACTGCACAAAGCCTCATTCCTAGGCAATAGAAGAAGAGCTGTGAGTAGTTGAGCCTCTGTCTTCTCACTTCAAACCCCGTGTTCTCCTTTCTCTACAATCCCAATTACTAAAACCTGTCATTGAAAATGATTAAATTATGAATAAGTATTGTATTTTAGGCTATTAGCAGAAATCTCTATCCTTGGCTTTTATGATCTCTTCCAGGAACCAGTACTTCCTAGCTTTGTGATCACCTTGAAAAGCAATAGAGAGTAGATGTCACACTCCCAAAATGTAATGAGGCACATGAACAATGGAATCATTCCTAATAGAGAAGATATTTTGTCCCAGTAGGAATAAATGAACCATTTATTGCCACTGAAGTATGAAATTTGTTTCTAATGTAGTTAATAAATGCAAATAATTTCCTTCCACTGCTCAGAGGAACTCAACTAAGCAAGACAATGAGGCAATGTTTTTGAGACTGAGTGTGACTCAAAGACTACAGTGCATAAAAGCAAATGCAAACTCTGACACGGCATTGTTTAAATATCAGAACCATAGCCAGAGAGTGGAACCGGAGAAAAAGCTGTACCTAGCACACCGGTAAATCAACGCAATCATTTCCTTACTTCCATCAATTTGAAGCAGTCAGAAACACTGATCGTAAGACAGAAATCAGGCTGTCATGTACAAACTGCTCTTGACTGATCCATAGGGACAAGGAAGTACAAATTTACCGCCTGGCATGGAAAGATGGGACACAAAGTAGGGGTGCTGAGAGAACCCTTTCTATTGCTTTGACCTCCAAAATGACACTAATGTTTAGCTAAAGGGTCTCTAAATGACTATCTGATTACTTTCTGCGTAGTCCAGTTCCCATGCCCAGAGTGAAAGGAGGTTTTCTCACTTTCAGTATTTGGTTTTTACAAAGAAGTTCCTTTGCCCTTATAAGAAGCATAAAAACACATTGCTTGACACATAACATTTGAGGAAAACTCACGCTTTGGATTCTGAAGGATTGTATGAAATCTGAATGCTATCTCCAAAAGCACAGGGTCAGAATGTCTGCAGAACTGGGCCTCGTTCATTGCATGGAGCATGCAACACCATCATGCAACACCGTCATGCAACACCATCATGCAACATCGTCTCTGGTGCTTTGAGGGTAGCTTGACAGCAAGGACAGAAAGTTTACATTTTAGCTCCTGCATCAGCTTCAAATGTCAGTCACTTCCCTCTGCTACTTTGATGCCTGCCTTCTCCATCCTTCCCCTTTCCCTCTCATTCTCCCCACTTTCCGCATCTCCTGCTTGCTCATGGCCACTGCCTCTGTTCCACACAGCTCCACATCTGTCTCCTCACTTGCGCCACCTTGAGCCCTGCTGGCTTCCTAAGGCCTTTCATTCGAAGTTCCCCGAAGAAAACTTGCACAAGCCAAGCAGTTATGCCTCTGGCAGGCCCTGTGCAGAGAGCTCTTGTGCTAAGACCCCGGAAAGTCCATGCAGATCTCAGATGGTACAGCTCCTCCCCTGCTCTGCTCTGTGGAAGCCAGGTGGCAGATACCCACGGAATAAACAGGGAGGCCTTTATAAAAGCAAACAGCAGAGGCTGGGCTGGGTCTAGCACGCCACGCCGTAGAGGAGACCAGTGAGGCCCAGGGGTTAAGCTACCTTCCAGGAAGTCCTTTTCTATCTCAAGTTCTACGACAAACATTTTTAAAACATATTTTTTTTCAATGCCGGAGCCACCAGTGTGATAATTCTCAATCCTGTACGTGTCTGACTTTTTACCTAAATAGAAACTAATCCCCAAGGGGGAAAGGGAGCTGAGGGCAGCGACTCCATATACTACGAGAGCAAGTACTCTACACAAAGGGGAACGAGGCTGATTATGTTTCTGATGTACCGAAACAACCATTACAGACAGCAATTACTCACATTGCCACTAACCCGCTAAGGTGACACAAAACAAGGCAGAATCATAACTCTCCTAAAAGCACCGTCAAGGCCAAGGCCGGAATTTGTCTCCAACACAGATCCATTCATTTATACCTCTACTCACTTTCACTAAGATGACCAGTTTCCATATAAATGGGTTTATTAATAAAAATTGGCAGGTAAAGATATATGATAGGAGGTATACACTTCAGTCCCTATAACATTAGGTTGTATAGTGTTTCATTATTTCATTTTCCCCAAATGCATCTTTCAATTCTAAAAGAAAGTGTATGTTTCTTTAAAAAAAATGTCACATTGCACAGACTCTTCACTCTTTCTATTGCATTTTTTGATAATTGGTTACCCATGACACTATTTTCCTACACAGGCCTTTAATGTTGAAGTTGAAACCAATTATTGACCTGCCTCACAAAAAGTTTGTAGTGGCAGTTTCTTTTCTAAATTAAAAATAAATAAATTTTGAAAAACTGTCCCTAACAAAAAATATTGTTCCTTCACGGGACGTAAAACATCATGTACAAGATACTGACTTTCTTATAAAAAAAAAAAAATGAAAATTCTCCATTCCCAGTAACAACATCCAGAGTGGTGTTATTTCATCAAAATAGGGTAATTTCTCCAGCACTCAGAGTTAATATACTGACTTAGTACAGGGAAATCTTATCTCTATGTCTCTGTAGGCCCTTCAATCAATACTGCTTGAAATAATTACATTGAGCATGGCATGGTGGTCCAGGCCTGTAACTATGGTGGTCTGGAAACAGAGGCCTGGGAATCTTGAGTTCCTAACCAAGACTGGGCTATAATAGTGAGTTCAAGGCCAATCCTGGAACATAGTAAGACTCTGTCTCTGAAAACCGATAATACTAATTAACAATATTATTATGATCTGAATTTTTATTATTCAATTATTATTGTTATTGTTGAGCACTTCTACATTGCCTAACTTTTTAGAAGGTACTGGAGATACTCAGGAGATAAGAGTCAGGTAAATGGTATTTAAGTCATAAGTGTGGAAAAAGATGTTCCAACGTTTGCTGCTACTGAGTACTTCTGCACTGAAGAGGATAGAAAGTGCTGCTTGGAGATCAGACCTACAGTTGATTGTCATTGATGAAGGATTCCCCCAAAGATATTTTCACATCCTATTCCCTTAAACTTGCAAATGTTTAGAAAGTTGAGATTCCTTATTTGGAAAAGGAGTCTTTATGTATGTCATTAAGGATTTTAATGTGGAACCTCCCTGGGTGATGTAGGTGGTGAATGATAAATACTGCTTCGTCTTCTCTGCCTCCTTCTTCTCCTCCTTCATCTCCCCCACTTTCTTTGAGACAAAATCTTGCTGTAGCTGGAGCCCAGCTTTGATCTCATGGTCCTCTTTCCTCAGTCTTGAAGTGCTGAGGTCATAGGCGTACATCATCATGCTTAGCTCTCATGAGCAAGAGCGTAGGAAAGCCTCACAGAGAAAGAGCAGGCAATATGAAGATTGTGTCAGATATGGAAGGGATTAAACTCCTAGCCATTCCAGGACTAGAAGTTGGAAGACACAGGGAAGGACTCCCCGGAGCCTCTGGAGAACGTGTGTGGCACTGCTACCTACCTTGGCATTGGATTTATGCCAGAACTGAGAGAATAATATAAACGAGGTGTGGTTTGTCTCACTTACTGTTCTCTTGCTGTGAGGAGAAACCATGGCCAAGGAAACCCATCAGAGAAAGCAGAGAATTGGAGGCTTTCTTACAGTTTCAGAGGAGGAAGCAGACAGGCATGGCATTGGAGCAGTAGATGAGAGCTTTACATTCATATCCACAGAGAGCAGAGAGGGAGGGAGAGAGAGAGAGAGAGAGAGAGAGAGAGAGAGAGAGAGAGAGAGAGAGAGAGAGAGAGCTCTTAGGCCTGGCTTGACCTTTTGAAACTTCAAAGCCCACTCCCAGTAACATACCTTCACCAACAAGGCCAAACCTACTACAATAAGGCCATGCCTCCTAATTCTTCCCAAAGAGTCTCACTCCCTGGTGACTAAGCATTCAAATATATGAGCTAATGGGGGCTGTTCTCATTCAAACCACTACATTTTTAAGTCACTTAGTCTGGGCCATTTGTTACAGCAGCCATAGGAAGCTAATGCACTCACCTTTTTGCAGGAGACTGTGATGGCTATTTTGAGTTGCTAGGAACTCTGGAATATAGTAGCCAGGGGGCAAAGTTTTGAACATTACATTGCACAGGATTAGAGTAATGGAAAACACCATGTACTACTCATATCACAACAGCAAAACATAAAATGTACATAATAAGAAATTATCCTCAATGGGGTCAGAAGTGAAAATGGCTGACTAGAGGAGCAATACAAATAAAACTCTTACAGATAAACAAAGAACAATAGAGGTTAAAACCCAGGGACTCTTCAGGCTAGACAAATACTCTACCGCCAAACTATATAACTAGCTATACAAGGGGCAATTTAAAATAAAGATTTCTGCAAGCATACTTCTATGAAGAATAAATTCAGGACTTCTCAGCACAGCAGATTCCCACATCCATTCATGCCATAACTCAAAGAACCCTTTGTGTGTGGCTAGTTTGTCCATGGTACAGTGCTGGGTGTCATAACTATAAAATTAACAATAATAATGCAGGTCCTGAAAGTATGCACTCTAGTGGCACAGACTTGGAAGTACATTGTAATATAATTACAGCACAATGAAGTAAGGAGCTGTTAGACTGTTCTAGATGCATAGAGCAGAACACCTAACTCAGATTTAGGGGAAGAAGATTTCTGAGAAGAGATATTTGAGTGGAGTTTTTTAAGGAAAATCAGATTCATGACTTAAACATAGATGATGACAGCCCCGTACAAAGGAAAGGAAAAGTATCAGCTCAGGACCCCCAAGACCAAGTTCTCAGCACAAAGGAGATTTGTTTGTCCCAGAAGGACAGAGGACAGGGAAAGAGACAAAGACTGGAGATAGAGGATGAGGGAGAAGGGGAAGGGAACAAAGGCAGAAGGGTAGGAATATTTGCTCTAGAGAGCAAAGGACACTTCTGGATAGAGAGGAGGCAGACTGGCCCATAGGAAAATGGCAGTTTATAAAGGTACAAGGGGAAACCCCGTGTTAGGGTGAGGTGTTTAATTTTAATTTGGCCTGTTAATTAGGTGAGCCAAAGGGGTCTTTTGAATTCTGGACTTGAATACATTGATAGCTGGACTTTGGTAGTCAATCTCAGGAGGAAGGATTGACCAAATAAGGGAATAGACCTTGGGAACTAGCTTTAGGAAAGCAATCTACTGCTTTTTAACAAATCTGAGGGAGTCTGAGAAAAGGGCAAGGCCTACCAGAGCCACATGCTTGAGTGGGCTAGTGTTCCTTCAACACGTGGGCAAGTCCATATGAGGATGTGCTGCCCAACTTCAAAATGGGCTCTGTGAAGAATTGACAGGTCATTTTTATCAGCATGCCAACAACCCAGGAAGATTTATGTCTTTCTGCGTTTTCCTGGCAACTCTCCCCAGGTAGCTATAAGCCTTCCCATATAGAACAGGAAAAGCTGGAGATCTCACAAAGAGACTTTTACAAGCAATGATTCCCAGATCCAGCTTAGCTCAATCCATCCAAAGAGACAGTGGGCCTACATTTATTGCAAATGTGCTGGGCAGGATTTCCCACACCAAGAGTGTGAGGGATGTTACAAGCAGCACGGGGCTCCTAACCAACCTGCAAAACTTTGAGGCCACCCATAAGCCAAAGGGCACCTTGGGCAAGCTATCAAAAAGCTTGTGACAACCGCTTTAAAGCTCTATCTGTCACTCTGACCCACATCAGAGCTGCCTTATGAGGGCAAGTTAAACTCAACCACTTAAAATGCTATCCCAAAGGCCCATCCCAGCAGGAGTTAGGTCTAAAGTAGACCACAAGGCATAGACTGAACTAGAAAGTGCCCATAATCAATATATAGAGCAGATAACATTGACACTAGGTAAGAAAACTTAAACCTTCGTGGACTTGGATGTCCTTCAAAACCTGGAGGCCAACAACCCCTTAGGATGAGCCTAACTCAGTCTGGACAGGGCTTTGTTTAATCTGATTATATTGTAGCTTAGGTTTACTGGATCCAGCCTATCAGAGCAAAGAGCATGACCAAAAAGACTCACAAAAACCTATGAGTGCCTGTTCCTGTGAAATGAAACCCAAACTCACTACTGAAAAAAAAGAAGGAGGAAGAGGAAGAGGAAAAGGGAAAGAGAGAGAGAGAGAGAGAGAGAGAGAGAGAGAAAGCTAGCAGAAGTAGCAGTAACTGACTCTCTTTGCCTTCTATTCTTAGCCGGACTGTTTTTGTATGTACCTTTAGTCATCTGAGTGTTTTCTCTGTATCACATCTTAGCTGGAGCTTAGAGTCACATCTAACATAATTGTCTTACAAGACTCAATAATAAACAGCCATTTTGCCTCATGCTTTAAATTGTCTTGCCAGCCTGCTTGTGCTTTGGTCTGAATTCTCTGGCATATTAACTCTGTATTTTCTGGGGTGCTTAAACCAGGAGCATCAAGTTCACTATTGTTATTCATGGCTCACATCACAATTAGATGTACCTTACAATGTTGTAGTAAAGCATCCAGGAGTGGTGCCACATGTCTATAATCTCAGCACTGAAAGGTTGAGGCAAGAGGATCAAAAGTTCAAGGCCAGCCTGGGCCACATAGTGACTTCCTAGCCAGTCTGGGTGAATGTGTCAAGACTGTCTCAAGAAGAGGAAGAAAATAAAAAAGTTAGAGTAAAATGATTATGAAAGGTCCTCAGGCTGTGGTGTTAAAATTCCCCTGATGATTCTAAGATCTGTCTCACATTAACACCAAAAGGGTTCCACACTCTAATTTGGACTGGGCTGTATGTGTCTTCCCCACACCCCCACTTCCTGCTCCTACACACCCCCAGCCCCACTCCATCTGTAAGTACTTCCAGGAGAATGATATTAAATTCCTGAGGGAATGAAGAGTGAAATGTCTCTGGGGGAATTTGTTAGCTGTTAACTGAGATAGACATCTTTGGTGAACTCCCCCATTAACGAACATCCACATGTTCTTTCCTTTATTGTAGGAATATTTTTATGGTACAAGCTGAAGATGTTCAGAAGCATTCCCTTCTGCCATTTTAACTTCTCAATTGTGTGTTCCTTACATGAAGTGTGCTAAAATATGTAGGCTATCTTTCCTTCTTGAGTTGTGGCTGTTATCTGAGCATGCTCAGAAATGTACTTCTTTAACTGAGCATGGTCACAAATGTGCTCCCTACCCCAAAAAAAAAAAAAAAAAAAAAAAAAAAATGCTTTCATGTGTGGTTCATCCTCCTGCATTCCTTGGGGGTATGTAATAAACCTTTGTTTACTGTTTACAGAAAGGGCAGCTCTCTAAGGTGGTATGCTTTCATTACTGTAAATGCCATAAAAGGCTTGAGGCCAGAGAGCAATTGCTCTGATTTCTCTGTTTTCTTTATGTGGAATATAGTACACTATATTCTAGAGTCTGCTCCTCTTACAAGATTATTCTATTCCAAGATTGCTGAAATTCTTGGAAAAAGGTGTAGTTCTGATTAGTTTTAGTGAGTCGGTTTCTTTGAATATATTGACTGCCTATCAAGTGCCCTTTGCTCCACTATCAATCATTAGCAGTCTGCATGCTATTACTAGAATCACTTAGCTGAATGAGACTCAGCCCATTTTTGTAATAAGGCTTGTCATAAGCATGAAGGTGAACATGCGGCTTATGACTCACACAAATGCATAAATCCTGGGTGTTCGTAGAAGGAAAAAGCTGTGCCCAGTAGAAAAGATTCAAAGGAAACGGCTTGACAGAGGTGGCCCATGACGAAGGCCTTGGAGGACACCTTGGGTTTTTGAAGACACAGGAGTGAGGTCTTATGGAGCCATGGTTCATGCTGAACTTTATTCTCACTCGTGAACGTTTCTGGAGAGTGGATGCTGCACACTTCTCAGCTTCAGCAATTTTCATCTAATTACATTTTAATATAACGACGCTGGCTGGGAAGTGAGACAGGAAGAAGTTCCCATGATCTAAATGTCCCCGGCTCCCGCTCCCGTTATATCAGCTGTGTCGCCTTTTCCAGTCTTTTTATTTAATTTTGTTTTAAGCAGCTGACACAGTAGCTGGTCTCCTCGTGGCATTTTCTCAATAGCTGTATTTGTGACATCTTTGATTTTTTTCATCGTTTGACAAGAACCTCATCATTGTTCCAATCCACATAGACACTGCTTTCCTTTCCCTCTTCACCCGTATGTTCTTATAGAATAATTTCCACTTATTTAAAATTTTAATTTCTATTTTTTTTTTGTATTTTGCTTTTTTCTTTCTCAAATGCACTCTCTTGATCTGAGAACTTACCTCATTTATTGTCTGCTTTTTCTTTTCTGATATGAACTGTGTACACACACACACACACACACACACACACTCACACACACGCATACATACACACTCACATATTCACGCACATATAACACCCATGCATATATACTCACATGCACACATACATACATACCCATATTCACACACATATACACACTCATACATACATACCCATATGTACACTCTCATACATACACTCACACTTACACACATATACCACACATGCATATACAAAACACACACACATATACTTTTAAATATTACCTTTTGATTTGTCCCTAAAAATGTTATTACCATATAACTGTGTTTTCTGATTCCATTAGCAATAGATTTCTTTATTTTAAAAGCATGTGTCAGGAAGAGTGAAGAATCTGAGATCCTATACTATACCTCAGCTTGTTCTGAATTCTACATGCTGGCAAAAGCCATGAGCCATCCGGGCCAGGCACAGAGGACAGCCTACTGCGCATGGCAATTGCTAGTCCCAGAGTGTGCGCTCTTTGCCAGTTCCCCCAACTCCAGTCCTCTTCGGATGCTGTAGAAGGAGCCAGGCAATGTGTTCTAAGCTTCAGTGCTCCCCTCCGAGGAAAAGGGGGGATCTCTTGCCTGCCTTTCCTCCTTCCTTCTAGTTGGGAGACAGTGAAGGCAGTGGACCCCTCTGGTCACCCTGCTCATGCAAACACAACCAGATCTGAGTCTGGGCTCTGACTGACAGCTGAGCAGAGAGAAACTTCTACTTGGCTAGCCGTGATTATTTAAGAGCCTGGTCATGCAGAGACTATGGCTCCGATGGTAAAAACACATGCTCTGAGAGCCTGTGGACCCCGAGTTTGACACCCGCCCCCGCCCCCAAACAAAGCAGGATGTGGCAGCATAGCATCTATGATCCCAGCACACCTACAGACTTTGGACTAACAGAATGAGAGGCAGACACAGGAGAATTGGCAGGAAGCTGCTGAGGCCAGCTAGCCTGGAGGGAAAGTACGAGAGAAAGAAACCCCACCTCAGCAAGGCAGAAGCTGAGAACTTACTCCTGAAAGTTACTTCCTGACCTCCACACATGCACTGTGACCCATGTGCTCGCTACCTTCCCACACAGGCACTAATCATAAGTACTAACTGGTCACCAAATTAACAATTAGCAATGTATAATAAACCAGAAGGTTTGACACACAGAAGGCAAGAGACTACAAGGAATGTACAACTGGAGATTCTAGACCGTGTTCACAAAGCTCTCCAGATATTTCAGTTTCCTTCAAACGCTAGCACTGCCCTTTGCAGTGTGTGAGTGTGTGTGTGTAACAGAAGGCACTGATAGGACATTTGTGATCCTTTATATTCTTAGCTTGGCAGGCTATTTTGTCTTTGCAAATACTCTCACTTAATTAGCTGTCCCAGAAGGAACTATGCAGTCCCGATTACTGCCGAGCAGTGTAGGTGACAGAGGCTTGACATTAACATGTTTCCTCTAGAAGGTAAACTTTGTCCTCAAAAAATGAATCTTTTTACCAATGACACATACACGTTACTAAGTACTAGTATGCCTTTATACAGTAAACATCAAGGACTGTTCGAAGGAATTGCAAATGCATTCACATGGCTGTTCTAAGAACCTTCTTGGTTTAAAGATGCATTGATTAATCTAGCGTGTGTGTGTGTGTGTGTGTGTGTGTGTGTGTGTGTGTGTGTGTGTGTAATGTGTGTATATATATACACATAGATACATAATATGCATATAGAGAGAGAGACACAGAGAGAAAATAAAGAAAATGGAAATTATATACAATAAACATAATAACTAATGTCATTTATTTGAAAATTCATGTTTTTATTCACCATATAACACACTACCAACACATTCTTGAAAGGTAACAAAAACTTATAAGATAAAATCTCTGTCAAAATATTTATACCCTAGTGTAATAACTAAAAAATAGTCTGAAATAAATATAACAGATAAAAAGTGACAAGTGTCGGCCAGGGGTATGAGTGAGAGCCCTGTGAGACCCCTGGAAGAGCTGCCTGTCTCACTGATGGTCACAGCCCTTGGCCCCCGTGGTCCTTTTTACCCAGACTTGGAATCTTTGGTCTTGAGTAGATGGTAGTTGTTCAGCTTCTTGGATCTTTTCTAACACTGCACTGGAAAAAGCCTTCGTTTTATTTCAGAAGCAGTCATTGGAACGGTATAAGCCATCATTTACGGTGGCCTTTGGAATGAATAAGCCACAAAGACGTCTCTTGAGCTACCATAACCATTAGGAACTATACACAAACAAAAACCCAAATCAATAGTTAAAGTCACAGTGAAATAATGTCTTGTTTCTTCTTTCTGGAAGAGACGACGGCATGAAGCACTCCATTCTCTTTAATCTGTTCTCTCCCATCATACACCGTTGTTTATGATGCTAACAATTATAGCAGTGCAGCCGCATACTCAGTGACTCATCAGCGGCTGCCTTCAGAGGCACTCGGCTGTCGCACACGCAGTGAGTAATGGCTCACCGCGACGTTGCTTAATATCTGTAATCAGTTTTAGTCTGATGCAATTCTCAAAATGCATTCTTCTTCCTCAATAAATGATAAATTATAATGCTATTGCCTAGCAAAGAGAGAGTCATTTTTTCCCCAGCCAAAGATTTATTTCCCAACCAAGTTGTTTTTGAATCCATGAATGTCACTTCTAGTTGTTTCCAATCCTCTAAACAAGTTATCTGCCAGTCATGCAGGCACGTGAGGGCCAACCATAGAGTGTGGAGCCACTTAGGAGGAAAGGCTCTTCACAAATGGAAGAAATGGTCGGCCTGAATCCGAGGAGGGCGTACAAAGAATAAGGAAGTGTTGTTTTTAGCAAAATCTCAGCCATTTGATTTTACCAATAGAGACTCAGGAGCCAGATGCTGGGGTGAAAGCCTGCTAGCTCAGAGAGGCAGAGAAAGCACCCAGCTGACCTTCCTCCTCCAATGAGGACACTTAACAGGAAAGACCTTTCTCCTACACCATCTCAAACAAAACTCCTCCTACTCAATATCCCTCTCTTCTACTTCCTGTGCATCTCTCTCTCCGTCTTCCTGACTTACTCACTCTCTATGGGTTTTTCTTATTCACTTCCTGTCAGCTGGTTGCTTGCTCGGCCTCTTGACTTATGGTTGACTTTATTTAATCCTGTTTACAATAGACAGAAAGCTTTTTGGATTAAAAGTGTGTGCTAGGGCGGTAGCATTCCACAGCTAGAAACCATTTTCCCCAGTAAATAACGCAATCTCGGGACAGTGTGATCAAATATTCTGGAACAAAGAAGGATATACAAGCAGCAGAAGAGAACAGGTGGGGTAAGGAAGCCACAACAACATAAGGGAGCAGAAAATGTCACAATAGCAAAATTGCATGAACTTGGGCTAAACAATAAGAAGGGAGAGTTCTTAAAAAGAGTCTTCAAAAAATTCTTTTTTTTAAAAAAGGAGTTTGCTAGGTAAAGAAATATTGTAAATAATATTGCCAAGAGGCTAATTTAATCTGCATTTTAAAATCCTTTACATTTTTTTTACTAGCTTACCTGTAGACCCAATGAGGGCTGACGGTCTGCTAGCAGTTTCTCTGTGTTCCTCAGACTATATTCCCACCAGACTCCTCTTACTGGATACGTCCCACAGGCACAGAATACTCGATATAGTCAACTGTACACATCAGTTCCTTCTGACCTTGACCTGTTTTCCACTCTGTTTAAGTAGATAGTGTGAGAGTCTTCTCATTTCTTTCCATTTGATCTTTAAGTGGTTTTACAACCCCAAACTCCCAACTTCCCCCTACAGAGCAGGGGTTCTCAACCTGTGGGTCACGACCAGCTTGTAGTTTAATGACCATTTCACAGGGATCACCTAAGACCATCGGAAAATGTAGGTATTTAATTACGATTCAGAACAGTAGCAAAATTACAGTTATGAAGTCACAACAAAAATAACTTTATGGCTGGGGGTCACCACACCATGAGGAACTGTAGCAAAGGAGCGCAGCATCGGGAAGGTTGAGAACCACTGCCCTAGAGGCATTTCCCATGGCATCCAAACCTTTTTTCAATCAGATCCGGCGCAGTCATTTCAGCTCCATTGCCCACCGTGACATACTGCTCATGCTGCAGACTCGGCAGAATTCACCATTAGGTAGATGGCTTTCTGAGTAGCTGCATTTTACTTCTTTTCCTGCTAACCGGAAGGTTCTTCTGACTTGTTTATTGTGAAAACGCTTTGTTATTCACTCTTCTCTGACTCAGAGTTCTACTCTGTGGTCTAGGTTGTCCTAGAACTCTATGTAGTCCTGGTGTGGTAGATTGAATGTAATTGGCTGTAAGCTTATCAGGAGTGGCACTATTAGGAGTTGTGGCTTTGTTGGGGGAACTGTGCAACTGTGGGAGTGGGCTCTGAGGTCTCCTATGCTCAAGATACACCCAGTGTCTCGATTTATTTCCTGTTGCTTGCAAGTCAAGATGTAGAATTCTCCAGAACCTTCTCCAGCACCATGTCTGTCTGCATGCCACCATGTCCCATCATGAAGATAATGGACTAAACTTCTGAACTGTAAGCCAGCCCCAATTAAATGTTTTTCTTTGTACGAGTTGCCATGGTCAAGCTGTCTCTTCACAGCTGTAGAAACCCTAATGAGGACACCAGGTTAGCTCAAATTCAATTACCTCTTCACTCAGCATCTCCAATGCTGAGATTATAGGCATGAGCCTCCATGCCCACTATATGGAGATTAAGAACATGGGCTTTAGAACCAGGGCTGGCTGGTCGTTTTTCATTATTTACTAGTCATATAGTAGTTTACAAGTTGCTCTAGCCTGTGCCTCTGTTCTATCTATAAAATGAATAGAGTATTTACACTGGACAAATAATGTGACATATGAATAGACTATGTCAAAGTGCCTGATGAATGTTGAATAAGTAGTAGCTAAAGACTTTTGAAAAAATACTACATCATTTTTACAGCTCTGCTCAAATGTGACTTCTTACAACCTATTTCCAAATCTCCACAGGTAATTTAGTTGTGTGCCCATGTGTTTAGTTGTGAGATTCTTGATGTCTAGAATCTCCCAAGTCTATCCATTTTTATGAACTTCAACACCCTGTCATATCCAGTACACATTGAGTTTTAGGAATTATCTGTTATGGAATAAAACATAATTTTAATGCATTAGAAACTGACAGGTGAGTTGAAGACATTAAGTTCAGCCCAAGGGAAAAAAGGTGACAAACACATAATCATTTAAAAATGCTGTATAACCAGGTGTAGAACCCTGTGATTTGAACCATAATTTGATTGAAGAGAAGATGGATGTAGATTGGAGAAGCTGAGAATGATTCTTTACCTGCCAGGAGCCGGGTTGCCCTCAACTCAATGAAAACACCTTTCCTTGGGCCCAGTCTGGTTTGGTGGTGGTGTTGAGTTTAACAGCTAGATGTTGTTTTGTTTTAAATCCAATGGATTGAATGATTTTTGCTCACTGTGAAAATTATTTGTCCATTTTTGTCTGTTTCTTTGTATTCGAACCAGGCTCTCATTCTATAACCTAGGTTGTTCTGGGGTTCCCTATCCCAGGATGGCCTCAATCATAGGTAATCTCTTCCCTTAGACTATGTGCTGATTAATTTTTGTCAATTTGACACAGACTAGAGTCTCCTGGGAAGAGGGAACTCAATTGAGCAATCTCCTCCATCAGATTGGTCTGGGGGTGTTGTAGAATAATCTTTTTGTACACTATGAAGATGTGTCTTTGCCAAGGCACCTTCTGATTGTCAATAAAAAAGCTAAATGGCCATTAGCGAGGCAGGAGTTACAGGTGGGAGAGCCAGACAGAGAGAACTCTGGGAGGAAGGGCAGAATGGCCAGCAGGTGAGAGGGAACAGGCATACAAGAAAAGAGGTAAAAGCCATGAGTCATGTGGCAACATGTAGATGAATAGAAATGAGTTAATTTAAGTTATAAGAGCTAACTAGAAACAAGCCTAAGCTATTGGCTAAGAATTTATAATTAATAAGAAATCTCCATGTTGTGATTTGGGAGCTAGCAGGAGGGACAGAAAAATCCACTTACATGGGGTTATGTCTGTGGGCCATTTCTTTAATTTAAGATTGATATGGAAAGGGAGGTCCCAGCACACTGTGGGTGGTACTGCCCTTGGCAGGCAGTCCTGGGTGCTATAAGAAAGCAAGTTGAGCAAGCAATGGAAGCAAGCAAGCATTCCTGCCTGATCACTACCTCAGTTCCTGCCTCCAGGTTCTTGCCTTGCATTCCTAAGCAGTTCCTGCCTTAGCTTCCCACATGATGAACTGTAACTTGTAAGCTGGAATAAACCCTTTTCCCCCAAAGTAGTTTTTGGTCAATGTTTTAATCACAGGAACAGAAAGCAAACTAGGGCAGCCTATCTAGCACTGAGACCACAGTCACGAGCCGCCATGCTGGCGAGGTAATGATCAAGAACTATGTTTGCTACATACTGAGTTTTAAGATCTATCTGTTTAGGAAAAAGATTAAGACAGGGTTTTAATGTATTAGGAAGTGACAGGTGAGTTCAAGACAGCAAGTCCAACACAAGGGAAACAGTGATGAACACAGACTAAGAGCATTCAGTTATTTAATATAACAATTTAGCAAATCATTCAGCTTGAGAATGTGGCTAAATTGGATTGAGTCTAAGAATACAACTAAGCTAAAGTCAGACTAACATGTTTTCAAAGCTACTGTTATTTCTTAATATATAAAAAAAATTGATATAGAACCTGGCCTCCATCTTTCTCCTTCCTTTCTTCCTCTTATTTCTTCTAAATATATAAATTCTGCCATCTGTCAACATAATGTCATTGTTTTGGCACAAATTAAAAGTAAAAATTATCATTTGTGATAATTTTTGGTGAGGGCAAAGGCTGAGGAATGAGGAATACCTTCAAATTCTGTTGTATGTACAACTGTACTACACACTGATATACCCCACCTGGATCCTTTAAACCAGCCTCCAGCTTTGAGATTATCCATTTTTTGATATTGCATCATGGAGACTGCCTCTAACCTTGAAGATCACACTTACCTAAGAACTTTCCTGTGGCAAGCTGTGGCCTCGAGTTTATCTTCCTACCAAAATTCTTCAAAATATGAATTCTGATAGAATGTATTGGTGGTAGCAGAGGCAAGGTTAGAGAAAACAGCACAGGAACCCAAAAACAGCTTGCAAATCAAGAGGTGATGTTACGTTCTCTTCTCAGATGTGGGTAATTGGCTTTTGTAGAGAAGTCTCTTGTTTTTCTGAATAGAGAATGAAAGTTTGTGGCCAGAGATAAACTGTTTAAGACTAAGGGTTCTCAAACACTAGGAAGCAGAAACCCTTAGGCAGCTTGGTAAAACTCTTTGTCTGGCCTCCCCCCACCCCACCCCCCAGAGTTCCAGACTCAGTAGGTCTGGGATGAGTTCTAGTAACTGCGCTTCTACAGGTTCTTGTGTGAGGCTAATGCTACTTTGGGGACCACAATTTACAAAGCTGCACTCTAAACAGAGTGAAAGTGTATATCCCAGTCACAAGACATCTTATGTCTCCTCTCTGTACTATATATCCAGCAATTATAGGTTAAAATTAAGTGTCAGAGCTAGTCAGTAATGAGCCTGAGCTAATGGCCAAGCAGTTACAATTAATACAAGCTTCTGAGTGATTATTTTATAAGTGGGCTGCAGGACCACAGAACTGGTGGGACCAGAGAAACCTTACAACTACACAAAGATGCCAAGCTTAAATGGTTACCTGTATGAAGATTTCATCAACGAGGCATTCTGAAGAGGTAAAATCACAAGGAAAAGAATCGATCAGCCTTTTCTAGAGTCTAGCAAGGAGAAGAGTTTGATCTGAAAAAGACTACAGTGGTGAACATTTCAGTTTCTTTGGGGTAGCAGAAGTGGTGATAAGACATGTTCTTCTGTTGAAATTCATCTAACTATCCAAAATAAAGCATACTTTGTATACTATTTAAATTATACCCTATCAAGTTCCTTAAAATAACTTGTTATTCTAATTATTCAATGTCTAATACTTCTAATTAATAATGTCTTCAGCAGCCCTTTAGTCAACTGAATGAAACATAGTTGTATGCTATGTGACAACATGTCAGCCAAGGACTTACCACTTAGATGATGTTGGCCCCATGAGACTCTGTCAATCATTTACTGATGTAGCAGTCTTACTTTTGTTAAGTCACTATCCCAGGTTAACAGAATGACAGCTTACCATAATCATCTCATAATGCAAGTCTTAGAACTTACCCCCACTGTCTAGAGGACATGACCTATAAAGCACGGTCATCTCCAGATGTGCTGGGATTTTGCTTTTCTCAAAACTGAGTAGTGCAGGGGCTGAAGAAACAGCTCAGTGGTTAAGAGCACTTGTTGCTCTTGCAGAGGGCCAAAGTTCAATTCCCAGCAACCACATATGGCTCACAAAAGCCTGTAACTTCCATGCCCAGGGGATCTACAGCTCTCATCTGACCTCCAAGGGCATCAGGTACACCCACAGTGCACATACATACATGCAGGCAAAACACTAATATACATAAAAAATAAAAATTTAAAAACTGAGAAATATGAAATGATAGTTTGTGCTGCAAAATCGCTAAAGGTTAAGAAGGTATTTCCTCTTTGGTTGCCACCTCTACTCCAGCTTGTTTCCTTTTGCCTTTTCATGAAGATTAGACTCCATCTTTCAGACTGCTCACTAGAGATTAAGTAAATTCAAGGGTTGCCATGAAAACATTCTAAATGGTTTGAGTTCATTTAACATTCTGCATAATAGTATTTTTGCTCATATATCTTATCAATTAAGGAGTAATTTTAGATAAGTGAGTATCATTAGAGAAAGAAGTATTAAGTGGAGGATATTTAAGCACTTATATTGGCCAGAGCGAGAATAATTTGATTAGATAATTTGGACAGATTCCCTTTCTTTGTAATTCTATGAGAAACAAAGGGGTGAATATGAGTTCCCTGGGGGACTGAATGGAACAGATAATCCTGTGGTCAAACAAGCAAAGAGAAGCACGCTGCTGAAGATGAGGCTCTCTGTCTTCATTGAGGATGCTTTAAAGAACCCCATTAAGATAATGGTGTCTCTTGAAAGAACTGTGTGCTTCACGGTGTAGGTACTTGATTAAGTGGTAATTCACCCTCGGCTTATCTAATTGATCTTATTTTCCCCTCCTTCATCCTGCCCTTGAGATACCCAGAAGTAAATGACATGTAACCAATAGCGATTTCTCTGCTTTACTCATCAAGCAATGTCAAACTCCATCCACTGCGACCTCAGGTCCTCTCAGTGCCCCAAAAATGATGAGATGAATTTGGGGAGGAAGAACTGAATTTTCCTGAGAGAGCAGCACCCGGCTTCCCTGAGGGTGGGAAGCCATTCTTAGTGTGTTTTCAGAGAAAGGGGTGTTTACCATGATGGGCAAAAGAGACTTTTCCCTTAAGCCACTAATCCGTGTTCACGATGTAGCCCAGTAAGACACCCCTATCATAGAAGAAAGATAGCATGACAGCTGATGGGCAGCTCAAAGGCCTCGAGAACAAATTAGTGTTTATTCTGCTCCTCATAAAATGTGACATGTTCAATCATCTGCCGTCACACACATGATTGATGAGATTTACACTTCTGACGCAGTCATTCATTTATTCTGGACAAATCTGTTGAGCACCCATCATGGGCTAGGTGCTCTTCTATACCCTAGCAACCTAAGTGAACTAACCGAAATAATTAGTCCCTCTGGCACTTAGCATTTCAGTAGAGCAAAGGAAATGGTTTAGACGCCAAGCACAGTCATAATTTTAGATACAAGGAGATTAAGAGAGATGAACAGAATACCACGTGAAGACAACGGGCATAGATAAAGGTGACACATCCACAAGCCAAGGAACCCACAGTGGCAAATGACAGATGTTGGCAATGAGGAAGTAAAAGCCCTGGCCAGCCAGCAGTTTGATTCAATCTTCCAGCTCCCAGATCTGTGGAAGAAGTCGTTTCTGTTATTCTCTGCCATGGCCTCGTGTTACAGCTGCCCAGGAACACTGCTGCACTCATGATCATAAAGGCCACTGGAATTCTTGATGAGTAGGAATAGATAGCAAAAGAAAGAAAAGTTAAAAAACAAAACAAAACAAAACCCACTAAAATTGGTGGAACTGAAAGAATGCCACTTAGAGGCAATATCTGAACTTCATTTTTTAAATATTTCATTAAAATATCCATACAGTACCCAAACCATATAATAGTTACTCTACTTACTCTGTGCTAAGAAAAGAAGAAGATAAGCTATCCTGTCCTTTGGCCTCCGGATAGGAATAAGAAGAATAGGTTTAACAAAAGCCATGTTTGATAGGCATTTAAAGAAGTATTTAACTGCAAAGAAACAAGGAGAGGAGGAAGCAGGCACCAGATCACCCTGTGCTTTTGTAATGAATGCAGCCCTTCTCTCGTGCCAGCAGAGACCATATGTAGTGCAGGACGCAGGGTACTGGGCGTGAGCTGTAAGCAAGCCTCCTACAGCGCTATGGCCAGAAACTAAAGGGCTTTCATTTACTAAAGGGTCAGTCACCATATTTTAAAGCAAGGGTAGGTTTTCTTCCATTGATATAGGGAATAGATACAGTAAGATCTCCTACAGAGAGAAGCTTCTGCCTAAAAATAGTGCAGTTTGTACTCTCCTTTGTCTCAGAGCTCATTAAAATAACAAAAATAGCCCGGTGGTGGTGGTGGTGGTGGTGGTGGTGGCGGCGGCGGCGGCGGCGGCGGCGGCGGCGGCGGCGGCGGCGGCGGCGGCGGCGGCGGCGGCGGCGGCGGCGGCGGCGGCGGCGGCGGCGGCGGCGGCGGCGGCGGCGGCGGCGGCGGCAGCAGCGGCAGCGGCGCACGCCTTTAATCCCAGCACTCGGGAGGCAGAGCCAGGCAGATCTCTGTGAGTTCGAGGCCAGCCTGGGCTACCAAGTGAGCTCCACGAAAGGAGCAAAGCTACGCAGAGAAACCTTGTCTCAAAAAACCAAAAAAAAAAAAAAAAAAAAAAAAAAAAAGAACTAAAATAACAAAATAATTTTTATAATCATGATGTAACTACTGTTGCCTTGAAACAAACAAAATGATTGTGACTCCAAACCACAAATCCTAACGAACATTTTCTAGACACCATGAAAATTTGGACCAAAATTGGGAGGGATGCTGAGAACTTATGTAAAGGTCTTAAGACCTCAGGTGTGAAACAAGAAACGAAAACCAGTTGTTAAGTCAGTGCATAATGTGAGTGTGGTAAATTTGCCACTTGCTGTCTGTGTAGTTTCATTCCAACTTGACATAACTTGGAGTCATCTAAGAGAATTGAGTCTCAATTAGAAAATGCCTCCCTAAGATGGGACTGTAGGCAAGCCAAGGGACATGGTGTTTTGTCACAGCAATAATAACCTGACTAGGACAGCAATTGGTTCCCAGGACCATGGGGTGCTGTGACAGACCTGACCATGTTTTGGGGAGGACTGTGAAAGGACTTTGGAACTTTGGCCTTGAAAAGCCATTGAGCGTTCAAAGCTTGGTGAGCTGCTTTGTGTGAGCTTGGATGATACGAGTGCTGAAAGCAATTCAGACGATGGCGACCTGGCTCGTGATGTTCCCGAGGAAATTTGAGAGTGCTTTAAAAGACTCTGTCAGGGCTATTTGCCATTTTGAGTTGAAAAATCTACGATTCTGGCTAGCTGGGGCTGAAGAATTAGCATTAATAAGATACTAGAATCATGGAAGTGAAACTTTTGCTTTGCTGGGACAGCTGAGGCTGCAGCTGGAGCTGAGATACTAGAGATGAACAGGAGGTCAGCATTAGTGAGGTGAAATCTTCAGGGAAGTGTTTTCTCAGAGTCAGCACACACCAGCTGTGTTCCAAGAGGTAGCCAAGGTTGTTGTGCAATATCATTTTAAGATGTGTTACACTTGTTTATGCTGTGGAACATTTGTTTTAATGATGCAAAGTTGTGTTGCATTCTTTTATGTTGCATTTGTTTAACTCTGAATCTGTGCTACTTTGCCTGTCTAAAACACCTGATGGTCTAATAAAGAGCTGAACAGCCAATAGCTAGTCAGGAGAGAGGATAGTTAGTACTGGCAGGCAGAGAGAATAAATAGGAGGAGAAATCTGGGAGGAGAAGAAGATGGAGCAAGAGAACAAAAAGAGGATGCTAGAGGCCAGCCAGCCAGCCAGCCATGGAGTAAGAGTGAAAGTGAGATTACAGATGTAAGAAAAGGAAAACGCCCAGAGGCAAAAGGTAGATGGGATAATTTAAGTTAAGAAAAGCTGGCTAGGAACAAATGAAGCAGCTGGGTAGTGAGTCCCCCAAAGAGCCAAAGAGTAAAGCGTAAAATGAAAACAACCAACAACACAAGGTTGTACCTCCTGCTAGCAGCCGAATTGCTAATGTAGGAGTCATCCAATTGGTACTTGTTTTGAGGTATGAAGGGGTCATAGAGGGCAGCTGTGTTTGGCACTGGCACTGTGTGAGGAGGCCAGGGGAGGCTCCTGATGAAGGTGCAGCCTCAGCAGCATTTGAAGGCCCAGGACTGAGGGGTCATGCTTGACACCATGAGGAGAGCCTAGAGAGGTTATTGGTGAAATTGCAGCCCAATTGCATCCCAGTATTTTGGAGATGCCAGTATCATGGGGTGATCACCAAGAACAGCAGCATCAGGGAGTGGAACCAGCCAGAGCTTAGAACACAAACTGTGTGTGCTGCAGAGGGCGGACCTGGAGGAGTGACCCAGGGCTTTTGGAGGAGCCCAGAAGACTGTGAGTGGATCTCAGATATTGGATACTGAGCTATTTACCGTTGGAGTCTGGTTTTTTATTTTATTTGGTTGTGACTGTACCTGGTTTTTCCCTTTTGGAAGAAGGCATTAAACTTATTTTTGATTTTATGGAAGTCACAATTGAGAGACTTTCATTTTCAAAAGAGACTTGGGATTTTTTTTTTAAAGAGACTTAATTTTTTTTTTTTTTTTTTTTTGGTTTTTCGAGACAGGGTTTCTCTGTGTAGCTTTGCGCCTTTCCTGGGACTCACTTGGTAGCCCAGGCTGGCCTCGAACTCACAGAGATTCGCCTGGCTCTGCCTCCCGAGTGCTGGGATTAAAGGCGTGCGCCACCACCACCCGGCTTTAAAGAGATGGCTCAGCCGTTAAAGGCTAGGCTCACAACCAAAAATAAAGAGACTTAATTTTTAAAGTGTTTGAATTTGTAAGACTGTGGAACTTTTTTGTTTGTTTTTTGTTTTTTGTTTTTTTGCAAGACAAGGTTTCTCTATGTAACAACCCCAACTGTTCTATAACTCGCTTTTTATTCCAGGCTGGCCTCAAACTCACAGAGATCCACCTGTCTCTGCCCCCCCCCCCCAAGTGCTGGGATTACAGATATGTGCCATCTGTGCCCTGTGGCCGTGGGACTTTTTAATTTTGTAAAATGTTTTCTTTTGTGCTGTTTATATTAATGTGAGATCTTGGGGATGACTGAAAAAGGAAAGGTTGTAGCTTTACAATGATGTGTTTGTGTGTCAAACTGACATTGGGTCAGTTGTACTGGATGGTTTTGTCAACTTGATACAAGATAAAGTCATCTGAGAGGAGGGAACCTCAACTGAGAAAATGCCTCCCTAAGATAGGGCTGTAGGAAAGCCTTGTAGGGCGTTTTCTTAATTAGTGATGGATGGGGCAGGGTCCAGTCCATTGTGTGGTATCACCCCTGGGCTGGTGGTCCTAAGTTCTATAAGAAAAGAGGCTAAGCAAGCCAGAGGGAGCAAGCCAGTAAACAGCACTCCTTCATGGCCTCTGCATCAGCTCCTGCCTCCAGGTTCCTGCCCTGTTTGAGTTCCTGTCCTGACTTCCTTCAATGATGAACAGTGTTGTGGAAGTGTAAGTCAAGTGAACCTTTCCCTCTCCAACTTGCTTTTTGGTCATGGGGTTTTACCACAGCAAAGCTAACCCTAACTAGGACACTTGAGTTTAGAAAAGATCTCCAACAGCCACACACCCGGTCCCATGAGATGTTAGATGGATAGTGCAGAATTCATAAAAGATGAGGCAGAAAATCAGATTAGCCTGTATGTCCCCAGCCCTCACCCCAGAGGGATCAACAAGTTGGAGTTCAAAGAGTTGATAGACTGTGGCGCACTGTGTCCTCTCCGAGCCTGCATACTCAGGCTCCCACTCTGGCACAGTGGAAGAGTAGTCTGCTTTTCCCATCTCAGGCTGAACAGAAGAAGGTCCTTCCCAGTGGCCACCAAAGCAACTTGACTTGTTCCAGACAGAACTGCTTGGCTCTGTGCATGGTTAGAGCCAAGAGAGTCGACAGCAAAGAGGAATGGCTGTACTAGAGTCAGCCCTGGGTTTTTCAAGGGAAAGAATAAATGAGTATGAGATTTTTGTTGTTGTTGTTCAAAAGAAATTGAAGACAGCATTTTCCCTCTAAGGATAGCAGAGGGAAATGTTAGAACTTGAAAAGGAATGCCAAAACCTTGGGAGATGAAAGGTAGGCTGGCAGTATTCAGGGGGAAAAAAAGTTGTTTTAGGAGTAAAATTCTATTAAAAAATACACAGCAGAAAGCATATCACTGAAAAAAATAATGTTTAAATCCAGATAAGGAGTTAAACATAAGATTATAGATAATGAAGATAAAGCTCTAATACTTTATAGTTTATGTATCCTAAAATCATGTATACAGATACACTGTATCATTGAAAAGTACCCTTAAAAATAAAACTCTGAGGGGCTGGAGAAGTGACTCAGTGGTTAAGAGCACTGGCTGCTCTTCCAGAGGACCTGGGTTCAATTCCCAGCACCCACAGGGCAGTTCACAACTGTTTGTAATTCCAGTTCCAGGGGACCTGACACCCATGGCAAAATACCAATGCACATAAAATAACAATAAATAATTAAAAGAAAAATAAAACCCACAGTCTTTGAAAACTTGGTAAATTTAAGTGATAAACAAGGATCTTACAAGAATCACTATGGAAAATTAAAATTGCAACATGTTTTAAAAAATTAAGGTATATTTATTGCCCTCATATTTATACAAAATATTGTTACAAATCTTGAAGGTCCAAGAATTTCATGCCCAAGCAAAGTTGTCCTCTGAATCAAGTCTAGAAGTGTTAGACAATTTTAGCCATGAGAGAAACCATGAGACTCAGTCAAAAAAAAATAAATAAATCTCTGATCACAGCATCTTTTTCAACCAGAAATAAAATTGTAAATGAAGAGTACAAATGTACAGAGTAAAGGGCCTGATAGCCAGCATGGATCCCACTTTTCTAGTATTACACACCTGAGAGAATTGTAAAGATGGCATAGAAATCCCAGGTTAAACAAACAAAAACAAACAAACAAAAAAGCTGAGAGAAGAGGACATAGACAGTCCAAGAATAAGAGGATGAATTTTCTTATATTTATAATGGGGATTTAATTGAGATTGAAATGTCATGAAATACACACTCACACCCTGACTTTAATCTCATTCCATTTTCATTATCTCTCTTCTGACTTGGAGAATATTTTAGAAACTAAAAAGCACTTATGACAAAGAAATGTTTATGCATTATAATCTTATTTTAGAAAATTATGTCTCATTATTTTGCTGTCCACATGAGTACATAGAGAAATAGTCTAGTTAATGTTTCTCAGATGTAGATAGTAATTATTTTTGTGTGGTACTATCCAAAAACTTTTCATAGATTTCTTCCTTCTATTTTTCTATATTGCTTGAGCAGTAATAATGAGAATGTATAGTTTTGGTAATAATAATTTATAAAAAAGAATCTGTCCCATGATCTTTTATGCAAAAAGTATTTAGGACCAGCTGTGTTTCAAAATTAGAATTTTTCAGTTTTTAGAAAGACACAGTAATATGGGTCTTATAGTCTTGAGGCCAGCACCCTATAATCAAACTTATTAATATCACCACAGGTGAAATCCATACAAAAGGCAAAATTGTTTCTATAATTAGCTTTTTAAGTGTCTATTCTGGTCAGGGACAGCAAATCATAAATGACAAGTGATTTTTTTTTCTCTGCAAACCAACCATAACAGCCCTCCATTTTCAGTGTTTTGTGAATAAGGACACATGGACCATTCTTTGAATGTTGGTGTTGTAAGCAGTTAGTGACTTAATCTTATGTTAATGTGTTGCTGTTTTAAGGTGGAGATTATACACAGCCCCTCAATCTTCCATGCTGTCTGGGGTACAGAGCATGCCTCTGAGCACCCCCACTATCGGAGCCTCTCCTCACACACACCTTTTTCTCTTACTTTCTCAGGTTTCTCGACACAGGAAGGCAGGACAGTGGGGTGGAAAGAGACTAAAGTGAGAATTATTTGGGCTCTGACATCTAATCCATGTGTGACTTTGGACAAGTCAATTCCCCCAATAATCCTGTTTCTGCATGACAGAAGTATTTGTAGCACCTTTTAAATCTAATTACAATTAGGTATAACTCACATTTTATACCTAACTGCTAAAGCAGTCAGCCTTGAATGGAAAGGCAGGGAGGGATTTGTTAAATAAGAACAGCAATGAATGGAAGAGACCATAGTGGCCAGGAAGCCAGCCTTAGAAGCCAATGGGCTAGGAGGATCAAATCCACCTTAGCATGGACACACATGCTCTGTGAGCATCCTGATCAAAGGAAAATCCCTCCCCTCCCCTCCCCTCCCCTTCCCCTCCCCTCCCCTCCCCTCCCCTCCCCTCCCCTCCCCTCCCCTCCCCCCTCCCCTCCTCTCCCTCCCTCTCCCTCTTCCTATCCTTCTCCTTCTCCCTCCTCTTCTCCCTCCCCCAAAACTACCTGTCATGTCTTTTTATTTTCTCAGTTGCTTTGAGGTCAGAATATCTGGGCTAGCCTTCCGATTCACTCCACTTCCCTCCATGAGATAAGCAACCTGTGTGTCAAACTAGTCAGGATTGAGTTTGATGTCCTAGGAAGTTCAGGGGAATTCTAACCCAAATCCTCCAGGTCTACAAATATACAAGAGCACAGGGAAGAAAAACAAGCAATACCAAAGAAGTCTTTGCTCCTCCATGGCTATGAATCATTCAAATATGTTTAGAAATAATGGAAGTATGCCTTACCCTGCTAAAATTCCTCCATAATGGGGATGTAAGCATATTCATCAGATACGGACTTGGGTTAAAAAGCTCCATTCTGAGCAGCTTTTGGCTATGAAAGCAATGAAGCTGCGCTAAAAGATCACTTAGAGTCATAAAAAGCGATTGGATTGCTCAAGTTCCATCAGCACAAGTTGTGGGAAGATCGGATGGAGGAGATTTCCAGGGTAACAAGCTTTGGGCCGATTAATACGCAGCAGCAGGAAGCCAGACCCTTGGGCTGCTGACTGACATGGCAAACCCTTTTATACTGAGTCTCCCTTTGGTGGTTACTGTTCGTGCAGAGGAGGGAACTCTGCTGTGATGTCTGGCCAGCTTGCCTCCCACGGGGGCTGCCTATGTAGGGGATGCAGGATTCACTGTGGTACTGTAGCCCTCTGCATCAGAGGAAAAGGAAAGAGGAGGAAGTTCACGGTTTATTTCCTCTGATTGATGTCCAAATTGCTGCAATGGCATCTAGCTCCAAGTTTCTGAAGTACTGGGTTAGAACCAAGAAAATCTGTGTTTCTGGGTATGTGCTCAAACCAGTCAAAATGTCCATTTCTTAGCCACATAATTTGATGGCTTCTGTGATGTAAGAGGGCCTGGAGACTGGACTTGTGAACTTGACCAGTCTCTATACTAGAGCTTCTTAAACGTTTTCTACTGGGGCCCCCTTTTCCCTTGAGAAATGTTTGTATGACCCTTAGTATATAGAAACATAAAATAGGAATACAAGTCAACTTTTTTCTGATAATAAATTATAAGAAATTAATTTTTAATAATCCTTTGGTATACATGTAATTTTACCATTTATTAAAGATAAAAGCAAATTTGCATACATAATGAGATGATTATGCTTGCTTTATATATAAAGAATTAATTAAAGTGTGATGCTGCAGGGTGTGAGGCATGTTCAGAGTTTTTCAGAGTTGATTGATATTTTGATTTTATAATTATCAATGCTGAGAATGATAAGTTTTCTATTTTGAAGCTCAAGTCAGCAATTCAAATAGCAATTTTAAAAATCAAACATTCTAACACAATGTATTTCAAAGATATACTAATTTTCTATTTATATTTGAAGAATGACATTAGGAAAATATTACAAGTTTAGTTTTCTGTAATTATACCATTATGATTCTAGGGGGCCAATTTTTTATGTTTAGGTTTACAAGCTCTAGTAGGCTTTCTTGGACCACCAACCCCCAAATCATGACATGGAGATATATTATAATTATAAATGCTCAGCATTAGCTTAGGCTTGTTATTAGCTAACTTTTTTTAACTTAAATTCTATTAATCTATGTGCTTCCTTAAGGCTCGTTTACCTCATCTATGTACTGTCCACCCCACTTTTCTGCTTCCTCATGTCTGTCTGTCTATCTGTCTGGCCCCAAACAGGCTGGCTGGCTCCCCTTTTCTCTCTGCCCACCAGTCCCACCTATCCCTCCTCTGCTTAGCTATTGGCTGTTCAACTTTTTATTAGACCAATCAGGTGCCTTAAGCAAACAAGGTAAAAGAGCAACACATCTTTACCCAGTTAAATAAATCCAGCATGAACAAATGCCACACATCTTTACATAGTTAAACAATTATTCTGCAACACAAGTATAGTTAAACAAATGTTCTATTCCACAACAGCGAACACTGCAGCCTGCAACACAGAGTGGTCTCAAATCTCTACCAAGGCATCTCATGCAACAGTCACTGTTATTGTTTGGTGTGGTGGCATGAACTAATGCAAAGTACGTGTTATATATTCAGAACCAAAACAGTATGAAAGCCACATGATGCAACATGGCAGGAGACAGGTCATGCCAGAAATACCTCAGATCCATTGCATGTGTGACTTTTAGTTATCTTTGATTGTTGTGTGTTCAGTAGCCTCCAATTGTTACCAAGTGTTTCATGACCGCCACACGCAGGAAACAAACATAGAGTTGTGATCCACAGTTTAAGAAGCGGAGTCATAAGCCATTCATTAATGTGATCTGTCTGCATCTTCACAGAATTGCAGCTGGATTCAAATCAAGGCCATGTACCCCAAAGTAAGTGTATGTTCATACACACACACACACACACACACACACACACACACACACACACAGAGAGAGAGAGAGACAGACAGACAGACAGACAGACAGACAGAGATACAGAGAGACAGAGTGAGTCCTAATGGATTGCTATTTTTTTTCTTTTTGAGCAAATAATATTCTTATTTCTTAAACACACAATGCCGTACCAGCATGCTGCTCAGCCTGCAGGGTAACTATCCACAAGCTGGCAACATAAAGATTTGCATTTTACCTAGCTCTTTGAATAATCTGTTTCTTCTTCTACAAAATTAGATTCCAGTCTCTGAACACTTTCTTAAAAACAATGTGATGTTCAGATGAGTCTGTACATCAGAAGAGTGCCTTCACGTTCCAACCCTGCAGCGGCGTCGCCAAACAGACGTCTCTAAAGACGGTAATGAGTATTTGACAAAGATGAAATACATAAGTGCAATTTCCAGCTCAAATTAACTTGGAGAAAATTTAGGTTAAGCCCACTGTCCCTCCTAAAGAATTTTCCAGAGCTTGGACGTCCCCAGTGGGTAGTTAGGATTTCCAAGGGAATTGGTATGAGCTGTAGTGCTGTCCAATGTACCTCACCTTGGAATCATTTCTCAGGAAGAATCTCAGGGGATATTTTCTGGGACACACTTAGTTTTAAAATTCAAGTCACATTGCTGTGGGTATAAATGAGCCGAACAGCTTGGCCAGGACCTTAATGGAATTAACCAGAAGGCATAGCAGCGTTCATGTTTCTGCTCAGAAGGGAGCCTATTTCTCAGTTTGGAGCCTCAATCAGAAAAGTATTTCTCATGCTGGAAAGGAGGCAAGAATTTTATCACTTCATCACAGTTTAGACAGGATATGCAGGCAGAAGGCGGGCCACACAGAGCTGCTGGGGTACACAGCTGGTGGCCACATTCCTGGGCTGATTAATAAGTGACTACAAATGCTTCTAGACTTGCAATAGCATCAGCCCATCACCAGTTGGAAATATATTTAATACTTACCTGCTGAACACCATAGCTTAGCAACACAGCACTCTGGACTAGCAGTGAGTTTCTCATATGATCACCTGGGTGACTGACTGAGCACCACACCTTCCCAGCATCCTAAGAGAGCATCATAATGTACACTGCTAACCTGGAGCGGAGGAATCAAAATTCAAAGTATAACTTCCAATGAATTAGTGGATCCTTCACATTCTTGTAAAGTCAAAAAATGACAAATCAAATCATCATAATTTGGAGACCATGTGTAATGAGAGCATTTTGTATAATATGTGGAAATATGCAAATCTCTTTGTACATAACGTTGAAAAATATTATTACAAATTCTACACATGCAGGATTACCATAATATGGTTGATTCAAGAGTCCAACCAAATCCCAAATCAGGAAAATTTCTTAAACACAATTCCAGCTCACAGAATGGGAAATTGAAAACTGGCAACAGGATACTATCATATGCATATTATCAATCATATGCTAGCATATATAAAATATACATTTCACGGTGTAACTTCTCTAATGAGTTTTCAATTGTTTTACATAAAGCCACAGTCCTTCCAAACATCATTGGAGACTAAGATGTAAACAAGGTGGATTACCTGAGCATATAGATCTCAGATGTTCTCATACCTTATAGAGTATAGTTCCCGTATGGAAAGTGTTATTACCGTGATTTACTTAGGCATGCCCAAAAACATGTCCAAGTTTATCAGCCTGAGAACAGATTTCAGTTTTGTTTTTTTAAAGCACTATTGAGTTAATTGAAGATTACTTCAATATAATGTCTACTCTCTGATTATCATTCTACTTTGAGAAGTCAATATTCCCAATTAAAATTATGACTACTATGTAGGAAGCTCTGTAAATGGCCTATGCATTAATCATAGAAGAATATTGACAGTTAGTATTAAATGCCCACAACATGGCATATTCAAGTGTTCAGGATGGGGCCGAACCAAGTTGCAGTCCCACATTTATTACCCCAGCTTGAGAGGTACAATACCCACTCCTTGAACTTTTGAACAAAATTAATGGTAAAGTTATGCAACTATTGGCCAAACCTGTGACTCTTACTACAGAGGATCCCAGTGCTTGGAGATCTGGCTCACACACATGGGAGAGAATTTAGATGGGACTCTAAGGATTATGGGAATGCATAGGTGCTGATTTTCCTCCTTTACCAGCAAGCTTGTAGACTACAGCAAAGAGTGAGACCACAGAGAACTCAGTGAAAGGCTGAGGCGTCTAGATGGAGAATGCACAGCCAACTTTTCAGCTTTCCTGGAGGAATAAATAAGCAAGGTGGTGGTGAGCAGCCTGTGTGAACTCACTCCGTAGACCATGCTGGCCTTGAACTCACAGAGACCCACCGACCTCTGCCTCTCAAGTGCTGGGATCAAAGGCCTGTGCCACCACCACTACAAATTCTTTAGCCTCTAACAAAGCTCAAATCAGCAAGCCCAGGAATGCCTCCAGCCACGGCAGGGAAGCAGAAGAGGAAGTGAGAGCTACAGGGAAGCAGAAGAGGAAGTGAGGAAGACATGTCCGTGCCTCTGTCCCTTCCCTGATATGGATTCTGAGGCTGTGACCGAGAAGAGAGCAAACCTCAAAGAGCAATGAGAAGTTCAAGCTGGGACAGTAGACAGCTCTGAAATCTTAGAACCTGCAAATCACTAGCAAAGGTCTGGGGTCTGCTCAAAACAAGACTGAGGAAGAGGAAGCCTACAGAGTCGGATAGAAACAATGGTGGGAAGGAAGGAAAGAAGGAAGGAAAGAAGGAAGGAAGGGAGGGAGGGAGGGAGGGAGGGAGGGAGGGAGGGAGGGAGGAAGGAAGGAAGGAAGGAAGGAAGGAAGGAAGGAAGGAAGGAAGGAAGGAAGGAAGGAAGGAAGGAAGGAAGGAAGGACGTTACTCTCTGCTTGTTCTTCATTGAGTCTAGCCTGTTGCCCGGAAGGGTGGTAGATATCCCGAGTTTGTGTCTTTCCCTCATAGCCATTGGAGCTCTTCCTTCCTCGTTCTTATCCCAATCGAAATAAGTATTGGTGATCACTTACCCTATTTTGTCATCTGGGCAGGGAGTTCCCCAGAGCCAGAGGCCTTCTTGTCTCTTGCTCATTGTCTGCTGGGCTCCTACGTGAACTTAGTGCACAGCTGGCAATCAATATGCATTGGTTGTGAAACGGGACAAGAACTGACAGCTGAGGGCATTCTAGTTGTGGGACCTGCAGTCTGATAAGTGATAGGCCAAGAAGAGTGTGGGGACATGTTGTCAGTTTCTAAGCAGGACTGGAAAACACTATAAGAGCAGATAAACATACCGGGTTCTCAGAAAGGAGAAATGCTAAGGGGCAGGGCTGTGTGGCCCAAAGAGAGACCCATGTGAAAGTAGCTGATATTAATGAGTTAAATGAATCCCCAAACATTCAAAACCAGTCCATACCCCCACAGCGTAAATGTATTCTTCTAGAATTCCTTATTCTAAGATGTGTTTTGGGCTGAGTGTGTGCTTTTCGAGGGTTTGTTTGTTTGTTTTGTTTTGTTTTTTAAGTTTTGGATATATTATCAGGAAGAAGTTGACAAGGGAACTAAAATGCTTTAAAACTAAGTATTTGCTTTTAAAAAAAACAACTTATAAATTATCTCTAGGGAATGCAGAGATGGCTCATTGGTTAAGAACACTTATTCTTCCAGAGGGCCCAGGTTCAAGTCCTGACATCCACATGGTGGCTCACAATAGCCTGGAAGACCAGTTCTAGGGGTTCTAATACCCTTTTCTGGCCTTCACCAGGCATGCAAATGATGCACAGACATATAGACAAAACGTGCACACCTATCAGATAAAAATCAAAAATAGTAAGTAAATTGTCATCTAATCACTGTTTAAAAAAAACAGCACTACTGATCTCAGACAGGAATCCTTTTTTGCCATCAAATCTGTTATTTATTTGTTTGTTCTTATTTTAAAAAATTTTAAATTCATTTTACATACCAACCACATCTCATCCCCCTTTCATCCCTCCTCCTGCTCCTTGTCCCCTGCCTTCCTTCCCCACCACTGGCCTACCCTCATCCCCTCGTCCAAAAGGGTAAGTCCTCCCATGGGAGGACAGCAAAGCCTGGTACATTCAGTTGAGGCAGAACCAAGCCCCTCCCCACTGCATCAAGGGTGAGCAAGGTGTCCATCCATGGGTAATAGGATCCAGGAAGCCAGCTTATGCACCGGGGATAAATCCTGATCACACTGCCAGGGTGCCCTCAAACAGACCCAGCTACACAGCTGTCTCCTGTATGCAGAGGGTCTACTCTGGGCCCATGCAGGCTCCACAGCTGTCAGTCTAAAGTTTGTGAGTACCTATGAGCTTGGTTCAGTTGTCTCTGTAGATTTCCTCATCATGGTCTTGATCTCCCTTGCTCATATAATCCCTCTTCCATCTCTTTGATGGCCTGGTGCTTGGCTGTGGATCTCTGGATCTGCTTCCATCAGTTACTGGTTGAAGGTTTCTATGACAATTAAGGTATTCATCAATCTGATTACCAGGGTAAGCCAGTTCAGGTACCCTCTCTACTATTGTTATTAGTTTAAGGTGGGGTCATCCTTGTGGATTCCTGGGAATTTCCCTAGCACCAGGTTTCTCTTACCCCCTAATGTCTCCCTGTATCAAGATATCTCTTTCATCGCTCTCCCACTCTGTCCCTCCCCCAGCTCGACCATCCTGTTCCCTCATGTTCTCATCCCCCATCCCCTACCCTCTATTGCTTCCCCCTCATGCCCAGTTTACTCATGGAGATCTCCTCTGTTTCTCCTTATGAAGGTGATCTGTACCAAAATATATAAAGAACTCAAGGAGGCGGAGGTAGGAGGAACACAAAAAATGGGCTACAGATCTAAACAGAATTCTCAACAGAAGAATCTCAAATGGCTCAAAGACATTTAAGGAACTGCTCAAATTCTTAGTCTTCAGGGAAATGCAAATCAAAACAACTCTGAGATACAATCTTATACCTGTCAGAATGGCTATGATCAAAAACACTAACGAAAGCTTATGTTGGAGAGGATGTGGAACAAGGGGAATACTCCTCCACTGCTGGTGGGAGTATAAACTTGTACGGCCACTTTGGAAGTCAGTATGTTGACTTCTCAGAAAATGGGGAATCAATCTACCTCAAGGCCCAATCATACCACTCTTGGGCATACACCCAAGGGATGCACAACCATACCACAAGGACACTTGTTCAACTATGTTCATAGCAGCATTATTCTTCATAGGCAGAACCTGGAAGCAACATTGATGCCCTTCAACCAAAGAATGGATAAAGAAAATGTTGTACCTATACACAATGGAGTACTACTCATCTGTAAAAGACAATGACATCATGAAATTTGCAGGTAAATGGATGGAACTAGAAAATATCATCCTGAGTGAGGTAACCCAGACTCAGATGGACAAGCATGGTATGTACTCACTCATAAGTGGATACTTGATGTAAAGCAAAGGATAATCAGATTGCCAGCAAATCTTAATAGATGGCGAGGAAGCATTAGATGTCTAATACTTCATTATTGGTGTGTTTAAATGCAAGGTAAGGCTAGAGGGGCAAGGCGGTTGGTGAGCAGTTGCCTCTGCACCATGCCTGGTATGGGAAGAGTCAGGATAACTGAGATAAAGGGTAGACTTTATCTCGGAGAGAAAGGGAGGAAGGGCATTGGAAATCACTGAAGAGCTAATAGGACAGCCAAGAAGCCTGGTGAAGCAGAACAGATAGCTACAAGGGAGAAAATAGCAAAGAATCCATGCCTCCCAGCTCTGCTCCCCAGTGGAAAGAGAACAGAAGCCTCATCCACAATGTAAGGCAGGTGGCACTTGTGACAAAAGGCTGGTAAGCCAAGCCACAGGACAAGCCTGCAGTTCTCACAAGCCCTAAATCCAACCAGAGGATTTGGTATAAAAATGATACAGACCAGCCACATGAGAGCCAGCTCAACCTACATGGAAGAAGGAACCTGCTGTCAGTCGCCATGTCTTTGAGGGCTATGGCCAAGTGCTTGCTTGAAAGGTGGACTAATATTTGAATCTGAGCTCCTGTGAGGGTCTAAAAAACAAGGAGCAGTGCAAATCAAGGACCCTAGGGGTACTTCAAAAGCGGGGGGGCTAAGTATACATATACTGAGAAGTTTAGGTGTCAGGAGAGGCAGGATTGATAGGCAAGGGACCCCTGGTAGCCTCTTCTTTGGCAAAGAACAGAGTTGTCCCTTGAGGACAACATGAGATTGATCATCTCGATACAAGGAGATTCAGCCTCACAAGCTACCTCTCTGCTGTGTGGCTCACTGTCAGTGGGTGTGAGAATGCTGGAGTTCAGGTTCAGTGGGGCACAGGGTGGCCAGAGCCTTCTCCCTGCTGCAGTGCGTTTACTGGGGGTGGGATTTGAACGCACTCAGGTGGGTATACTCCTGGACAGATCTCAGGACTCTCTTTCTTTCCTCCACTATCCAGCCAGTTTAAGAACCAGGCTCAATAGGTTACATTTATGTACTTTTTTATTTGTGCATGTAACAATAATAATTAAAGAACAAGAGGCTATGAATTTGAAAGAAAGTGGCATGGGGGAGGCATGGGAAGAGCTGAGAAAGGAGGGAAATGATGTAATTATACTTTAATTAAATAAAAATTGCCTGACCAAGACCTGAAGAAGTACAACACCAATAGGCAGTCTAACATGGAAAGGGGAACTCTTACAGGGCTCTACCCATGGAAAAAAATTTGCAAGCTAATAAGAAATGCTGAGAACAGGAAGATTGTCTTCCTTGGGGATATGTCCCTAAGTGTTTATTTAGTACCAAGTGGTCAGCTCTGAAATCATATACACTAAAGTAATACTAAACAGACTGAACAGGTGTACTTACATATTAGGTAGGTAGGTGTGTGTGTGTGTGTGTGTGTGTGTGTGTGTGTGTGTGTGTGTGTAACAGTATTGAAAACGAGGCCATGATTTCCAAGGGGAACTAGGGTGAGTTCACAGGAGGGACTTGAGGGAGAAAGGGACAAGGACTTAGGTAAGTATATTTTAATTCAAATGTTTTAAGCAATTATTTATTTAAAAAGAAACATCCTTTGGCTTAGACATTAACAACTCCAGGTTATGCATGTGACTACTTGTCTAGCTCACAAGCTGCAAAGCTAAGCGTTGCCAGCAGAGAGGTTCTAGACAAACCAGCGGACACACAGATGGAGTTTCTAAACTAAATGCAGTGCGATTCTGTGGCTTTTGAAGATACCTTGTTGAAAATATGTCATTGCCAACAAGGCTCAAAGATTAAAGTTGTAATATTAAGGGAGAGAAAGGACAAATGTCACCCTTGACTGTCAGGCTGAGTATATGTGTGGAAAACAAAACACTCCAACTGAGGCCTCTCACATGGGTCCGGCATCAGACACCTGAAAACAAGCCACGCCAGCATCCTCTCTTGAATGTATTGCTAGTCCCTGGTGTTTTCCTTTTCTTCCTTTTTTACTTCGCTATTGGTATTATTTTAAGTTTATTATTTTAAGTCGTTGAGTCCGCTCCTTCCCTTTGCATGTTTTTCTTTAATGTGGAAGTACATCTCTCGACCTGTCCCTGCCCACCCCCTCACCTTGCCCCCCTTCTTCCTCATCTCCTTGACTTAACTTTGCTCAACCTCATTTGCTGTCCCCCTGTTTTGCTTCATCCTGTTATTATTTTTACCTCTCCCCAGGTTGACGTTTCAACTCATGGCCTCATAAAGCATGTTGGGGTTGTTGTTGTTGTTGTTGTTGTTGTTGTTGCTGCCATTTATATTTCTGCTGTATAGGTTATGGAGTAGTTGGCCTTAGTCAGTTTTGACTACTTCTATATCGGCTTTGGGTTAGTGCCCTTGCTGTTACAATAGTCCCATTCCCCCTCTGTATGTGGTATTGGGTGTTGGGCTTCCTACTGAAGGAAGCCCCAACTATGACAGAACAGGTAGTCATGTCAACTTGTGTATAAATACCAACAGAAGCACACAGGAACCATGAAAAAGCAAGGGAATGGGAGTCTTACTAAAAAAATGTATAACCATTCAATAACCAATGACACTGAATGGTTAAGGTGTGAATGACAAAGAGTTCACAAATCTCATTGGAAAATTGACCAGTAGTTTGGTCTTTCACATAATAGGTGAAAGCTTGGCGTTTTGAGTATCTGCTACATGCACCATTATCAGGGACTGAGCAAAGTGGTGGGCCCCTGTCTTCACAATACACACCATCTAATAGGAGGAAAGAGCATTGTAGCAAATAATCATTCTCTTATAGTTACAGTGAGAGAAAGTTCTAGAAACAGCCGTCACAGAGAGGCTGATTGTGAGCAGATGATTCAACAGAGACTTTGACCTGACCCGTGTGTGGTCTGACCTCCATCCCCTGCTTATTTTCCCATTCTTGGCACCTGAGGCTGTCTAAGACATTCAGATTCTACTCCATGATGAACTTGGGAGTCACGGACCATAAACAAGACTAACTGGTTGTTCATTCAAACTGCTCTTTCTGTCACCAGGATATCAGAAAGCCAGAAATGAATATTGGGCAGGGTGGCTCATTACTCAGAATCCAGAAAGCTGAAGCAGGAGAATCAAGAGTTCAAGGCTAGCTTGGGGTACACAACAAGACTCTGTCCCAAAGTGTACAATAATGCCATGAAGTTTTGTTTCTCAATAGAAGTATTATATTTTAATATACAGTATTATATTTATCCATTATTCCCACTTCTTGGGAATAGAGTATTTCACATAACATATTTTTCATAATTTGGAACATTAGTATATACATAATGAGATCTCTTAGAGCTGAGACTCAGGTTTGAACACACAATTCATTTATGTTTTTTGTGCACCTTATGCACAGAGGCCCAAAGTAATTTTATGTAGCATTTTAAGTTTCCTTTTATTTTTATTTGTGTGCACGTGCATCTCTCTCTCTCTCTCTCTCTCTCTCTCTCTCTCTCTCTCTCTCTCTCTCTCTCTCTCTCTCTCTGAGTGTGTGTGTGTGTATGTGTGTGTGTACATGGCCAGGGGATTGTTCTGTAGAGGCTGGGAGAAGGCATTTGCTCCCTTAGAACTGAGTTACAAGCAATTGTGAGTCATCCAATGCAAGTGCTAGGAAACCACTCTGTTCTGCACTTCCGTCTGCCCAGCTATCTCTCCAGCCCCTTAGGAAGCATTTATAATAATCAATGGCATGAAAAAATGGTTTTATGATGTGGAATCTCTTACTCATGGTATCCTGCCAAGAATCTGAGAAAGAAGAGCACACTGGAAAATGTCAGTGTGCGCAGGGGTTTGGAGTGTCTGTGGAACTGAAATTGTATGAGTTCATGATGTTTGGGCCTTCAGCTTTTCAGTTTCAGGGTGATCAGCCTGTATTTTTTATGTTGTTTTGTTATCACTGTTGTTATTCTTTTCATAAGTGGCTGAGATTAGCACGTATATCAACAATAAATGTGGTTTGCACTTTAAAGATAGGCCTCCTGTTTAGAAGTCCGCGAGCACATTTTTATTTCTACCACACAGTACTTTGCAAAGGTAAGGGATTATTATTACCACTGCTCTGATAAGGTCACAGCATATGTTTTTTATCAGTGGATTAGCTCCATTTATTTTTCTATTGCTAAGCATAGTCAATTTATTTTAAGCTTACTCTAGTCTAGCCAGCGAATCTGTGGATCTTTCTGTTCCAATACTTGCCTTTGAAGCATTACCGAACCTAAAGCAGCATGGAGCCAGAGAAAGGAGCCATGCTCCACAGTGGGTCTAGTTTTTCTCACTCATTCCCAAGACACCATTGCAACTTCTGCTTACAGGGCAGAGCAGATTGTCTCTGAACCATCTGGACAGCTGTGGTAACGTGCTTCATCCCCAGAACGCAGTGTCGTTCTACACGGTCCCTTTGTGCCATCCTTCTCCCTCTGCCTCATCCTCTCTTGACTCCTCCTCACCCCCCTCTTCATCCCCTTTGTTCATTCTTGAAGGTCAGGGCTCTTGGGAGCTACCTGGAGTTCCCTATTACATCTACCCCCCACATATCTAATTTATTTAAATCTTCTCTCTAGGCCATGGGGTTAGTCATCTGCCTCCAAATCTATTACCTTACTTTATAGTCCCCAAATGCAGCTGCTCACTCACAAAACCAAAAAGAGTAAGATCCAAATGCCCCTGCCTTTGTTTTGCAACCTTCATGGTCTGCCTCCGTATTTATGTTTTCCTTATGTCTGCAGAGAATCTTGAAGTCATCCTTGACTTTGTTCCTTCACCTTTCACATTCAGTCGGCCAAGAAGATATTGCAGACTCTACCATCAATACCTCTGTGTGTGTGTGTATGTGTGTGCATATGTTTGTATGTATGCACTTGTGTGTGGTATATGTGCATGTGTATGTGTGTGCACATGCATGTGTGTACATATGCATGTGTGCATATGTATGTGTACTTGTATGTATGTGCATGTGTGTGAGTGCATGCGCGAGTGTGTGTGTACTTGTATGTGTGCAAGTGCAAGTGTGTGTTGAGTGTGCATGTGCATATTTGTGTGTGGTGTATATGTATGTATATGTGGGTGGGTGTGCTTGTATGTATGTGCGTGGTTGTGAGTGTGTGTGTACACACTTCTATTGCTACTTCATAAACATCATCACTCCTCAGCTGGATGAAAGCTATAACCTTTCACCCCCACTTTTGTTATCGTCCCCCACATTCCACACTTACTGAAACCTAAGTCCGTGTTCTTCTGCTTAAACTCCTGAAACATCCCTGGGTTTTATTCAGTTAAAAGCCAAATTCTCTAGAATGAGTGACTCTTAATTCTGACCCCATTTCCGGCTTCTTCTTCTCACATTTCTGGTCAGGTCTTCTGGGACACACTAGGCACATACCTGCCCCAGGGCCTTTTCATCTGCTCTTCTCTCCACCTGGAATGTTTTTCTCCTGGGTAGAACACAGAGAACCCCTTCACCTTCAAGCCCAAACTTCAACACTCTCTGCTGTGGGATGGTCTGTATGTCAAATTGCTCTTATTGGTCAATAAATAAAACACTGATTGGCCAGTAGCCAGGCAGGAAGTATAGGCGGGACTAACAGAGAGGAAAATTGAGAGAACAGGAAGGCAGAGGGAGACACTGCCAGCTGCCACCATGACAAGCAGCATGTAAATACACCGGTAAGCCACAAGCCACATGGCAAGGTATAGATTTATGGAAATGAATTAATTTAAGTTATAAGAACAGTTAGCAAGAAGCCTGCCATGGCCATATAGTTTGTAAGCAATATAAGTCTTTGTGTTTACTTGGTTGGGTCTGAGCAGCTGTGGGACTGGTGGGTGATAGAGTTTTGTCCTGACTGTGGGCAAGGCGGGAAAACTCTAGCTACAACTCTCTTTCCAGTTCAGCCTGGATCTCTGGAAACTGGCTTCATTGCACTGTGCTAATAAGCAATTCGCAGAGCTCAGTGTCTGGGCACAGCATCACTCACAGGGTGCGTCAGCCCAGTTTCCCAGGGAGTGTCTGCTTGTGTTGCTCCCCTGAGGACCTAGGCCACTGGTGGTGTCCTTTATCATGTCCTAGCACCATCACGGCTCAGACAAATGGTGAGCTTCCTTGTCTTCCACAGGTAACTAAACAGGTCCACTCAGGAAACCCCATACTAAACCTACTTACGTTTTCCTTCTTGTACTATGGCACATGACTATTCTCAGGTTAAAGAGGTTGAGAAAAAAATAATTCGCCGGGCAGTGGTGGCGCACGCCTTTAATCCCAGCACTCGGGAGGCAGAGCCAGGTGGATCTCTGTGAGTTCGAGGCCAGCCTGGGCTATCAAGTGAGTCCCAGGAAAGGCGCAAAGCTACACAGAGAAACCCTGTCTCGAAAAACCAATAATAATAATAATAATAATAATAATAATAATAATAATAATAATAATTCTAGTTGGTACCTAAAAGGAGGAAAATTAAAATAGTGAGAAGAGGCTCTATGTGCGTGTCATAGACTTGTTATAATTATGCTGTATAACCAACAGTGGGATGCTGTTGTGGCATACAAGATGGGCAGCAGTTGCTGGCTATGCTTCTGGAACCTACTTCATTCCCCATAACCACAGGATCTATGTCTTCAGAGTCAATCAACTGTAAGTCAAACACTATTCAAAAAAGTGAGGGCCTGCACTGCCCATGGACAGGCTTTTTGTTGCTCTTCTCCCCATAGTACAGTCTAATGGGTATTTAGAGAACACTTTCACTGCAAGCTGGAGACGATTTAAACTGTATACAGAGCTGTGCATAGGTTATATGCAAATCCTACATGATTTTCCAGGAGGTTGTGCCTCCCTGAATTTTGGTGCCTGCAACTGATTCTCCATCAGGCAGCCAGATGTTCACGAAGCTCCTCTGCTCCTGGCTATGCTGCTCACATGTGTACAAGAGACAGCTTGCCATCCTCTGCAAAGGCAGATGGACCAACCTCTGTCCAAAGTTTGGTTTGCATGTCAACACCGATGATGCTCTGTGCACCAAGAAGGCATAAAAAGAGAGGATCTTGTGTGTCCCTGTATTGCCAGCAGGTCAGCTGGGTGTGTTAAGGTGGTAGCAGAGAAATACCAGTGAATGGATATACACAAGGAGTCAGGAGACCAAGGCTTGGAAGTGGCTGAAAATAATGTACTAGTGTTTCAAGTTCTGAGCCAGGGGTCACAATGTTTATACTGGGCTTTATAACCACGGAGCAGATCATACTCTTTCTCTATGAAATACAGGAATTCTAAATACTGAAAGGAACCAACAGAGCTGGGGAATAACCCAGTCAGTAAAGTGCTTGCTGCAATTTCAATACCCAGAACTCAAGTAAAGAATAACCAAGTTGGTGATCAGCACTTGAAATCCTAGGACTGACAGGATGGAGACAGGCAGATGGTGCTCACTGGCCAGTTAGACAGCCTAGTCTTCTTGGCAAGTTCCAGGCTAGCAGGAGACTCTGTCTTCACTAAATTAATTAATTAATTAATTAATTAATTAATTTAAAAAAAGGTGCATAGCACCCAAGGAACAGTACTCTTAATGGTCCTCTGGTCTCTACATGGACTTGAACCTGCACACATATATACACTTACACATCACAAAATAAATGAATAAATAAATAAAGTCTCAGTGACAATGTTCTAACATCTTTTTCAATAGATCATCACTGGCTGCAGCAAGTATTAGAATATCTTGTGTTAAAAAGCATGGAAAAGCCAAGCATAGTGATCCATGCTTTCAAGGCCAGTACTCTGGAGGCAGAGGCAGGTGGATTTCTGTGAGTTTGAGGCCAGCCTGGCATATATAGTGAGTTCCAGGACAGCCAGAGCGACATAGTGAGACTCGATCTCAAAACAAACAAAAAAATCATGGAAGACCATTGTTTCCACCTAAGTTCCTGCACCAGATCCCAACAAAACAGAACACAATGAATTTGGACCTCTTCTATTAAGTGCTACATGAGCAAACTGAAATTTTAGGATGCAGGTAGACAGAAAAATAGACTGCTTCTTCCTGGAAGCAGGGGCTGCCCATCTACAGGGTCCACAGAGCAAGAGTAGCCCCTCAGCTCAGCCCTTACAAAATCTCTAACCTGAAATGACCTGATGCCAACCAATCAGCTCTTCGTCTATGTTCTCTTTCTCTGTCCCCCACCTTTCAGAACCCCCTTGTCCTGCCATTGTGCAGCAGGAGCTTTTATTCTGTTCCCTAGAGTGGAGGCTGCCTCAGATTCATGAACTGCAAATAAAAACCAATTAGATCTATAACTAAATGTTTCGTAATTTTGTCTTTTGACACCAGCCGAAAGTCTCTTACACAATAAAGGGTTTATTATTTCACATAATAAGTAGGCTCTGTCGGTTATTTCGACTCTAAAGAATGCTTAGCCTTTGGGCATAATTTTCTGAAATTCTCATGGCTTTCTCCTGATAGTTGCAACCCAACTATTGGAGTTTCAGAAACCATGCTTTATAAAACAGCACACAATGACAGAGAGGATTGAGTCACTGCCTGTGTCACATTTAAAGAACGAAGACTTTTTTTTTTCTAGAAGTTCCCTTAGGTGGATTTCTCCTAGTCCCCTCTAGCCAGGATTGAAGTCTGTTCTGTCCTTGAGTTAGCCACTAAGAGAATAGTTGCCATGTTGGCTTGAATAAATTGCCATGTACTGCCTACCCTCGGTAAAAGTTCCTGATGGATTCTAATTCCTGGACATGATATGAATATTCTTGGAAGAAATTTGTAGAACAGGGAATAATTGTTGAGCAGGCCACAGACACTTTCTCCACATCCACATTGTTTTCCATGTAGGGACTTTGAAAAATGCTCCTTCCTACATAGAACATACTCAGCCAGTCCTCTAAGAAGGAGAAAATCCAAAGTCTGTTCACATGTGTGGGGCTCACGTGTGTGTGAGTGCATGTTCATGAGTGTGTATGTGTGTGAGGTCTGAAATTGATGTCACATGTCTTCTATCACTCTCACTTTATTTATCGAGACAGGATTTCCCACCCAACCAAACTCTGATTTAAGCTAGTCTAGATAGCTAATTCGCCTCAGCAATCTCCTGCCTCTGCCTCCCTCATGCTGGGATTACAGGTGGCCACCACACCTACTTGGGTTTTCTATGCATAGTGGGATCTGAACCCTGCTCCTCATGCTTCTTCAGCAAGTGTTTATGTAAGACAAATTGCTAAATGGTTTTAATAATAAAAAGCCCAGAGCCAGACAGTGGGGTGAAAATTGAAAGATCAGAGAAATAGGACAAGCCACAGCCAACCTCACCTTACCAACTCCTCAGCCTCCAGAGAGAGCTACTTCCTGTATACTCACGTCTATATCCTTTCTGTGCCCTGCCATCTCACTTCCTCTCTCCGGCCAGCTACACCACTTCCTCTTTCTGCCCAGCTCTGTTGCTTCCCGTCTGTTTGTATAGACCTCCAGACCTCTATGGTTAACTGCCACTGGGAATTAAAGGTGTGTGCCACCATGCCAGGCTCTGTTCCCAGTTGGTCTTGAACTCACAAAGGTCCAGATGAATCTCTGCCTCCTGAATGCTAGGATTAAAGGCATGTGCTACCATTGCCTGACTTCTATGTTTAATATAGTCACAGGTTTTTTCCTCTGATCTCCAGATAACCCTTATTGGGGTATACAAAGAAAGTATCACCACATGTTTTATCCACTGAGACATCTCACCAGCCCCCAGAAGCTTTAGTTTTTAAAGATCCCATCTGAAATAAGGTAGGATAGTAAAACTCACAAAAAGAGACATTTGGGCCTTCAGGCTGGCTATCTTTGCTGACCAGAAGGTTTGCTCCTGCCATTGTCCTTCATGGTTCTGATTATTACCTCTTGAAAAATAGTATTTTCCCACTATACTTTAAAACCATAGCTCATTAAAGAGTTATGGAAGCTACAGGGTATGGTGATATATTGTGTCCCCCAATATTGTACACCCTAATAAAGTTTATCTGAGGATCAGAGGGAAAAAAAACAGCCACTATAATAAACATAGAAATCAGGCGATGGTGGCACTCACACCTTTAATCCTAGCATTCGGGAGGCAGAGATCCATCCAAATCTCTGTGAGTTCAAGGCCACATTGGGAACAGAGCCAGGCCTGGTGACTCACACCTTTAATCCCAGCACTAACCATAGAGGTCTGGAGGTCAGTACAGACAGATAGGAAATGACGTTGTTGGGCAGAGAGAAGAAATGAGATGGCAACAGAAAGGCATATAGGCATGGGTATGCAGAAGTAGGTCTCTTTGGAAACTGAGGTGTCGGTGAGGTGAGGTTGTCTGTGGCTTTTCCTATTCCTCTGATCTCTCGGGTTTTTATCCCAATATCTGGCTCTGGGTTTTTTTTTAATTAATAAGCTCATTTAGCAATTCATGTTACAACAGAGATTTGGCAGCCTACTTCCTTTTAGAGAATTCAAGGATAGTATTTCCTTAACAGGCCAGTGCCATAGTTTAGTAACTAAATAGGCTTCTATAATATCTGTTTAGGGACAATAACATAATGATAAAATGATTAATGGCAGCTGTCTTGTCTAGATGTGACCTTTGAAGATTCCCGTCTCCTGTCTTTCTGATGTTTGTCCATGATCCTTCTTCAAGAATAGTGAAGTCTGAATGTTCTTCTCTTCACTAAGTCAGGGTCCTGAACCCCTTAATGTTTCCCCTAGTGGAAACAGGACATAAAACGCTGGCTTTGGGAACGAGGAGCCTAGTTCCACTAAAAAAGGCTTTGTCACCCCATCCCTGCCTCTTCTTTCTGTGCCTCACATTTGGACCGAGTGAGAAGAAAACGAGGGCATCCCATCCTTTGGGGCCATCGGGTGAGTCCAGCAATATCCACAAACCCTCACCCGGGGCCTCTGTCTTCCAATCGCAATAGAACTCAAGTCTGTTGCTTTCCCTCATCCACCACTACCCAGTGAAGCCTGCCTTGATTTCCCCAGCATTTCAGTTATGTGGATAACACAGCCTTCTACTTCCACCTCAGGCATGTGTCACCTCGCCAGCCATGACAGTTAGAGCATGTTTGGGGTAATGGTCTCCCTGCCCCTACAGATGAAGCTTACCTAATGGTGTTTATTTACCTCCTGCAAACTGCTACCAGCAAGAACAGTTCTTAAGAGGCCTGTCTTTTCTCTATGCTCTGCTTTTAGGCTAGATGAACTTCAGCCTGTAGCCAAGTCTTTCCTTTTTCTATTGACAAACTTAAAAGTCTTCAGGAAAACTCTCATTTTTTTTCCTGTTGTATTGTAACATTTGACTCCCTCTAGCAAATAGTGTGAATCTGAGATAGGAGGGCCACAATTGGTAACCTGTCATTCTTAATAGGCAGGGTCCATTGACTTCCCTGCCTGGAAAGCATGAACCTCCCTATCTTCTTTAATTCTGCCTCAGCAAATCCCCAAATTTAGTAGCTGCTCCTTCCAGTAGCAAATTCTATAGTAGACAGAAGGTCTCTCGCTGAAGTTCTAAAAATATTGAAAAGAGGACTAAGCCAAAGTCAAAAAGGTCCCAAAGTAGGCTAAATCTGTAACGTAAAAGAATTAACTCTCTGTACTAGTCAGGAACAGAACTGATAGAATATCAGATATATGTAACATTTTATATATATGCTAGAACATCTGGCTCTTGAACATGGGGTTTCTGTTACTTTGTTCCTCCCAGCACAGGTTCTGGTCATCTCCCTCTTCACTCACAGTGCTTGACAGCACCCCCAAGATGGTGTGTTTTGGTGAGAAGGCCCCTCAGTGTTGTATTCTTTTGGTCCCTTTGGCAGGTAAGCATTGGGATCCCCACTTCATTCCTTCTTTTGTGTTGTCAATCATGTTTGTCTGCCCATTCCATTAGGAAGGCACATGCCCAGCACCTCCACATAAGGATTGATCCCCCAGGAGGTAGAACCAAATCTTGGCTCCCGATCACTGTCCCTCATCTGGAGATACCATGTGACATACAGTCATGGCCTAAAAAACCATGAAAGTCCCCCACTAAGCACAGGACATAAAGGTCCGATACAAATTTTCATCCCATTGAACAGATGGGTAATCTTTTCATCACCCCCACCAGTTCCCTGTCAGGTATCTCTATGATATCCAATGAGACAGACAGTTTGGGCCTTGAGAAATCTCTCAGTTTAGGCCCCGTGAAATCTGTCAAGGAGAACGTAACTGTCAGTTTGGACCCTGAGGTATCCGTCAGTTTAGGCCCTACGTTGGGCCACAGATGTTGCTTAGATTCTAACAGCTCCTAGGGAGGTGGGGAAGTGGGGGGGGGGGTGAGAAGGTGCAGCGTCAATGTCACAGATACCAGTAGTCTATTGAAAGCAAATAATGAACTCATTTATTCAACAACAGGAAAGGCCTTATATACCCTCCTCCCAGCACCCAGTCTGTGTGGACTTCCCTCATTGGCTGGGCATGATCAGGAACTCTGACAGCGACTGTTGCTAGGCCCTCAGGCAGACTCTAGGTTGGCTCTTAAGGAGTACGTTATGTGCATGCCTTGGTTACTGGTCTGAGCCAATTTCCTCGATCCTATGGGCCTGTCCTACTACATATGTATAGTGTGTATATATGTATGTATGTATGTATAGATGTATGTATGTATACATATCTGTATAGACATTTATTAGGCTAACAGGATGCATTCTGATAGTGTAGCAATGGCTGTCTCATACTGGTAAGTTGGGGAAGCTGATAGCTGGTCATTCTGTGAGGCAGGTTGTGTCTTTATGCTTCAAGTCATCTGATAAAAAGCCCTCACAGGAGCACCCAGCAGCTTATATTTTTGCTGGTTCCATATGCAGTCAAGTTGACAGCCAAAATTAGCCATCACATGCTCAGATCTGACTTTCAAATTACTGTGTAGTAGATGCAGGGCCAATGTGCAATCTCTATTTTATAAGCAGTGCCAACTGCCAAAATCATGCAGACCGACTCTAGTTGCTGAGTGTCTGTGATATGCCAACTGCCGGCCTACCATTACAGAGATATAATACAGAACCTATTCTAACCTTCAAAGAGTTTATACTGCACTATGTAAGGAATTCTTACATTTTAAAATGATGGGCTGTGATTGGATTCATTAAGAAGAAAATACAACCATGTAGCCATGTTTACACTTTTCCAAAGAGAACGTATGAACTACTAAGATAATGTTAAGTCTCTTCTTATACTATGTATATCCATAATCATACTATATTTTACTTTCATGTTTTAACCCAGTATTATTTAGTTTTACCTTATATATTATTTGGTTTTAGGTCCTTAGGCTATCTAATCTCAGGTTCATGGTCACCCAAGCAGTGTCAGATATGGAGTCCATCTCAAGAAGTGGACCTCAAGTCAGATCAGTTATTGGTTGGTGACTCCCACAGGCTTTGTGCCACCATTGCCCATGTATCTTGCAGACAGGACACCATTGTAGATAAAGGGTTTGTGGCTAGCTTGGCACTTACATTTCCCTTTTGGGAGTGTGCAGAATTCTTTCCCGTACCAAAGATGCTGGGATGTAGGGGCGGGGGCTTCATGTAGGCACATGCCTGACATCTCCAAGTTCAATGAATTGTGTAAGTGGTGTTTTCAACAATAGGGCCTCACTGTCAGTTTGTGGAGAGCAACTTTATAGTCTTGGCAACAGCCTGGGTTGTTTGAGAAATCCTGTGGGGCTCCTTTGGCCAACAACTCAATTAGGTACAACCCAATTCCATGACTGCAAGCTTTGAAGAGATAGCCAGTTGGGACTCTATCCGTGCCCCACCCCCATTATTTGGCAATTTCATTTAGGTTACTTTCATATTATATATATTATGTATTTATATAATGTATAATGTATGTATGTATATATAATGTAAAATATATGTATTTATATAATGCTTTCATATTATATATTATATATTAGGAAGTTTCTACTATATTAAGTTTCCATACTTCCCCTCAAATGCACCCCAATTTTAACTGTCTCTCCCTGCATTCCTCCCATAGCCCCTTCTCCCTGCCCCTACTTGTTCCTTCCATTACAGTCCCCACCCATCCATCCATAATTATTATATATTCTATTTTCCTTCCCTAATGAGATCTATCTGTTCTCTCTGCTTCCTTACTCTATACCTACCCTCTGTGGTTCTATGGGTTGTAGTTTAGTTATAATTGGCTTAACAGCTAATACTGAAATATAAACAAATGCATATTTGTCTTTCTAGGTCTAGGATACTTCACTCAGGATGATTTTTCTGTAGTTCTATCTATTTGCCTACAACGTCTATAATGTCATTTTTTTAACAGCTGAGTAATTCTACTGTGTAAATGTACCACATTTTCTTTATCCATTCTTTTGTTGAGGGACATCTCAATTGTTTCCAATTTCTGGCTTTTATGAATAGAGCAGCAATGAACATGGTTGAGCAAGTGTCTCTGAGGTAGGATGAAGCATCCTTTGGGATATGCCCAAGAATGGTATAGCTGGATCTTGGGGTAGATTGATTCCCATCTTCCTGAGGATCTGCCACATTGATTTCCATGGTAGCTGTACAAGTTTTCAGGCCTACCAGCAATGGAGGATTGTTTCCCTTGCTCCACATCCTCCCCAGCATAATCTACCACTTGTTTTGTTGATCTTGGCCATTCTGACATGTGTAGGATAAAACCTCAAAGTAGTTTTTATTTGCATTTCCCTGATGGCTAAGGATGTTAAGGATTTCTTTAAGTATTTCTCAGCCATTTGCATTTCCTCTGTTGAGAATTCCCTGTTTAAATCTGTGTCCCATTTTTTAATTGGGTAATTTGTTTTCTTGATATCCATTTTACTTTCTTAATTTACAAATCTTGATGTTCTTCCCAGCCTTCTCGTCTCCATGAAAAGTTTCTTTTTGCCTTGTTAAAAAGGCTTGTCTTCGCCTGGCTGTTTAAAACACCTGTGTTGTGTCCTCCGCTGTCTCTTCTTCTTGGAGACCACCAGCCCAGAGGCACTGTGAACTCGACTACCTTCTGTGGCTGCTGTACAGAGCTTGTGCTAACATTTCTTTCAATTAATTTCTAACTACCTCCCTTGTGTCCGTGAGTCTGAACACACTGCCTCTCATTTCCCAGGTCCCTTCCTGGCTTGCCCAACTGTTTCCTAAAGCAGTATTTTCCTGTGGGAAGAATGTTGGCAGATTCCTTGACTGTTGGAAAATATCCTCATTTTGATATTCATTAGCTATGATATCATACAGTTTTGTTGTATCTCCCACAAATTCAGGATTTCTGATTGTCTCCCTTCTTTATTGCTATTGCTACCATTACTATTTGTACTTAGTGCCACTGTAATTTGAGGAAGGGGTGGGGTGGGGGCTATGTGCAGTCCTCAGTCTTCAGCTAGAGGTCAACTTCTCCCTTTCTTGAAAACTCTGTATTTCAGATCAACCTTTCAGTGTTGTTCCTTTGTTCCATTCTTAGAATTTGACACCATTTTAATACATATAAATGAGCCACCAGATGGTATTGTGGATATCTCTAAACTTATTCATAAATTCTTAGGTTCATATAGGTTTTGTGAAGTCCTATGATAATATTCTTTCTTGCAAAATATTCAATTAAAAGAGGAAAGTTTTCCCAGTTTAAAAAAACAAAACAAAAACCTAGGCTATCATTCTTTTTAATTCTAGTAAAATAAATCACCCCAAATCTCATGTATCTCTAAAGTTTTAAGTTTTAGCTTCCCAACTTTTTCTGAGAAAACAAGTGTTTCTGGTTTGTTGACCCATTTTTATGTCCTATATATTATATAATTTATTGTATTTATATCCGTTTGATAAACATTATATTAGATATATTTCATGTTCATCTCTCAAGGACATTCTTTTAAATGTTGGTGATATTTCTGTATTTTCTTCAGATTTGCTAGACACATCTAATTATACAAGTGTACAGTGTCTCCATTTTAGAAAAACTAATAACCTTTTAATACAACAGAAGTTAGATCTCTTTCCACTCTGTGATAAGGGATGATTTTTCTATCCTGCACCACATGTTTCTGTGGTTGAAATTTCCAAGCAAACTCTGCTTTCTCAAAGGAACATTACTGAAACTTTGGCCTCTGGTATTAAATTTTCTCCAGACATCAAGAGTCCACTGCACAGAGGTAGCATCAATCTCCTCTCCTGAGACAAGATGTTCCCATTACTTACCAAGATAACCAGTTCCCGGATTTTGCTGACAAGATCCTTTCTCAAATGTTCAGCCCAAAGAAGTTGGCAAGAACTCCCTTCAGGGAAGAGGACAGCCAGGGTAGAGTCCTCCCTTACTGATGCTCAGAGCATGAATCATTTCAACCCCAGTGGTGACAGACACGGAAGTCACTCCATGGTGTGTGGTTGGGTGTCAGTAAGATATGAGGACTGTTTTCCTATAAACAGGAACTTTTTTTATTTGTCCATATACCCCATAAAAAAGACAACAGCCTCTTAGCCCTATGCTTCGATTTTATGTTTGAAGTATTACTTTTGAGGCTTTATTTATTGTTGCAGACACCCGGTCATTTGCATATAATGAAGTACTCAAACCGGGGACACATTGCAAAACCATGCATGAGCAGTCTGCATCGACTTGAAGTGTAATTACCCACCTGATGTCTACAAGAGAAAAGTGAACAGCTTACGTTGAAAACGGAGTTTTAATCAAAGTCTTTAAAACAAGTAAGTGTACTTTTCTCTCACCCCTTCATATTTTAAAAACACTTCTGGAGTTGTTTGTTGTATTTAAACAACTGTTTTTTAGAAGATTTAATCAATGAATGCCTAGATATTTGGTCTTGAACTCTACCAAGAAGTTATGTGTGTTAGATTTCCATGGCATACTGAAATATCTAAGGCATATAGTTCTATATAGAGTAAAGGATTATTTGAACCACAGCTGGGGGAGTTCAAGCACATGTTGTTAGTATAGGTGAACAGTGGTGGGCAATCAAATGCCATCTCAGATTAAAAGGCAGCAGGTAGGGCCAAGTTTGTTCCTTTTAATAAAATTCTCTCACAAGAATTTCATGATTCTGGGTTTGGAGATTTAGCTCAGTGGTAGAGCGTTTGCCTAGCAAGCACAAGGCCCTGGGTTCGGTCCTCAGCTCTGAAAAAAAAAAAAAAAAAAAGAATTTCATGATTCTACTTCAATCCCTTGGTGACATAAAGAGCTACCTCTAGGTCACACCTCTCAAAGGTTTCAGGACTTTCCTAGTGATCACCATAGCCTAGGATCACTAGGGACCTTTAGGAACATTCAGACAACCCTCATACCGTGACACTATGTAAGTTCACCTCTGTGTACCTCAGTTTCTCATTCTTTCTTTCTTTCTTTTTTTTTTTTTTAAAAAGATTTATTTATTTATAGTGTATACAGCATATATGCCTGCAGGCCAGCAGAGGGCACCAGATCTCATTACAGATGGTTGTGAGCCACCATGTGGTTGCTGGGAATTGAACTCAGGATCTCTGGAAGAGCAGTCAGTGCTCTTAACCTCTGAGCCACCTCTCCAGCCCCAGTTTCTCATTCTACAAAGACAGGGTGGCCCTTCATGACTTCATGTCTACTCCATCTCAGAAACACAACTGATTCCAGAATCTCTGTTGTGTTGTCAAATTCCTGATCTGTGTTAGCCATGGACACGGCATCTGGTAATGATGATTGCAGAAACTAAAGCTATTGATCCCTGCAACTCAAGCAGCTTGTTTCTCTGGATTCCTGCCTTCCTCAGAGCCATGGACTGCTAGCAATGGTCCAGTAATGAGATGTGTCCCTCACCTGACAGTCTTTGACTGAGCACTCACTGGCCACTCCCAGCAGTGGCCAACTGTGAACCCAAAATGGAAATGTTTCCATCTCCTTCTCTGACACTTTCTGCCCTGTAACTACCATAAACTGTAAGCAGATGATAGACTGATGGATGTAGTGATGTCCTTTGCAGGTCCCCTGTGATGCCTATTCTTGGTTGTCAACTTTACTATACCTGAAATGAACTACAATCCAGAAATAGAGGGTACACCTGTGAGAGATACTCTGCTTGGTTTAAAGTGGGTGAATCCACATCCAGTCTGGATCTTTGAGGTAGGAAGACACACCTCTGTCCAGATATTGAGGTGAGAAGACATATCTTTAATCTGGGCCACACCTTCTGCTGGTAGCCTATATAAGGACATGGCAGAAGAAACGTTTTGTCCTTCACCTGCTTGTCCTCTCCTTGCTAGACATCCATTCCTTCACTGGCACTGGAGCCTACTTCTTCAAGATTCCAGCATATACAGAAGACCAGCTGAGATACCCAGCCTTGTGGGACTGGGCAACTACTAGATTCTTAGACTTTCCATTCGCGGCTAGCCATTATTGGATTAGTTGGACTTGTGGCCTGTAAGTCATTCTAATAAGTTTCCATATATATAAGAGATTCATTCCATAAGCTCTGTGACTCTAGAGAACCCTGACTAATACTTCCCCTACCCCCAAAATGCATGCATTGTCAGAGGTCACCCTCTGCCTTGTCTGCCTGGCCTTTTCATTGACCTTACAAGTTGGGTAAATGAACTAAGACTAACTTGGGTGAGGGCATCAGGCATTCCTGGGCCTAAACATGTATGCTCTGGAGTTCCGCATTAAGAACTTGAATACTGTGTAATTAAAATATGACCATAAATTCATACAAACTGGTTGACGTTCCCAAAGGAGGTAAATGTCGTCCTTGCTGATAATCAAAGAATGATAGATGGTGTGTGTGAATATGTGGGAAAATAAGCTTGTGATTTTCCAGGACAACATTGAAGTTGACAAGATGAAAAAAATTCGTTTCCCTCAAAGGGATACTGTTTCTGGCCTCTTTTGGCAATGTTGATAGAATGTGACAGTTTTATATAAGGTTGTGATTTGGTTCAAACATAGCAATTTTAGATTATCCTCTTCCCTCTTTCAGGGTAAAGACGTGAGCAAGGTGCCATTGATCTGTCACGCATCCCACTGAAAATGTCTGAGTTAATGAAGTGTTCAGGCTCAAAGAGATTTGGAAGTTGAACGGCACATTAAGGATCTCTGTATTTATTTTATTTATTTTTGAACCTGACAGCACTAGAGACCAGGTATTTCATTGTCAGATAAAAATTACTGCCAAGATTCTCTTTATTTTCTGGAGGAGTCACTGGTCCTGTGCTTTTGTTTCAAAATAGCTTACAGAGCAGCAGGTTTCTGTATGAGGTTTTCACACATATTTCCTCTCAGTTGATTTTTCCTTGCCATACCGCCTCATCTCTTTACCCTGCTTTCCTCCACTGGACCCTTTTCATTCCTACCGTTCCCTCTTCCCACTGGATTCTGTTGTCTTCCTCATCCTCCTTCCTCTCTTAAAGCCTCCTTGTTTCCAGTCTCCTTGGCCCCTTTCCAGCATCATGGTCTTTGCCCACTTTTCTTCCCACCTGGATATACATATTTAACGGTTAGAAGCAACGATCTGCATTTGAGAGAGAAAACCTAGAGTAACAAGCAGTATTTCCAAATTTAAAAAAAAAATAAAGTCACACACACAAAAAAAACAGACAAGCAGTTAGCAATAATGTCAGCACATTTTGGGGGTTATAATATTCCAACAGAAGAAATTATCATCTAGACTAAGGATTGGAAACTGAAGCCATGGACCAAATCTGGTCATGCTCATTCACCTGTGAATTACCTCTTTCCTTGCTATAGTAGCAGAACTAGTTACCATGGAGACCATGAGTCATACAGCCTAAGCAATGAGTGAACCAACCTTTTCCAGGAAAAGTTGACTTAGCTCTGATCTAAACCAGGGGTCCTTAACCGTGGCTGCTGCTGAGCCTTCCGAGTGTAAGTGGCACACCAATCCATTCACAGAGCAGAAATAACTAAATTGTCATTGCTTTCCCCAATAGTAAATCTGTCCCCAACCTTTTCTTCTGACTAAGAACCATTTTTGCAGCTATAATTTTCAGCACATGTTGGATCAGGCCAGGTAGGCGTGCTCATATAGAACTTTGAAGATGTTGGAGACAGGGATGCCCCTGAGGCCACAGCCCAGTGTTGGTCCTTTAGCTAGAACATAGGCTGCGGAGATAGTAGTTTCCTCACTCCTGTACCACAGCCATGGCAACATTTCTTGGGCTCTGCTGTTGGGGTGGCTTGCTGATCTCCTCCTTTGCTCGTGAGAGAGGAGACAATCAGGGTCTAGAAGCATACTGGGAGTGAGTCATGCCATGTCTGCCCTGAACCTGATCCTTTACCCTGTTAGTGATTTGTGAGTGCTTGTCCTTTTATTCAAAAACCTCAAGTTTTTTTAATCTCTCTGCACACATGCTCACATAGTTCTTGCGTGACTCTGCTTTGAGATTCTTTTTCCTCTTCCTGACTTCCTGTTTTCTTCAGCTCCTCACTTACTCCATTGAACTGGTATAAACAATGGCCATTCGATAGGAAAACAGTCCTACACACTTTTTAAAGGGGGGGGGCATTATTGATATTAAATTATTAAAAAGAAACTTTGGAATAAACTTGTCAGCCAGGCTGCAGTGGTGCATGCTTTCTTTGTTGTTCTTTTCTTTTCTTTTTTTTGTTTTGTTTTGTTTTGAGATAGGGTTTCTTTGTGTAGCCTAATCCCAGCTCTCAGGAGGCAGAGGCAAGAGGCTTTCTGTCAGTTCGAGGCCAGACTGATCTACAGAACAAGTTCCAGAACAACCAGAGCTATACATATTGAAGAATGTTTCCCTCTATGTATTTTTTTTCTTTTCTCTTTTAAAGCTTTATTCCATAACATATTTTTAATTTTTTGGAGAAAAAGAGAAAGGAAAAGAATAAAAATCCACCCAGACTTTATGCATGATTATAGTTGTGTAGACAGATAGCAATAGAAGCTGAAGCAAAATGTAATGTCATATGGGTGGTGAATCCCATCATCTACAAGTGGAGGAAAACATGGTCCTTACTGGGTCGAAATATTATACTTGATGTTCACAAAAACCGGAGCACCCCTTGAAATAATCTAATTACTCCTGTTCAGGTACTCAATCTGCTAAGAAAACCAATTCAGACCAACCATCTCCCACCTGTAAGAAATTTTTGAATTGCATTCCTAATTAATCATTGTGGAAACTAAGCTTACTACTTGGTGAGGTTTCTATTTCATTCATGGCAAAAAAAAAAAAAAAAAAAATCTAATGGGAGAAGATTGCTCATAGGCCGTCAAATTCCCCTACAATACTATCTTCTTCTAGATCTAACATGAAGAAATGTTACTGTCTTGGTTACTTTTCTATTGCTGTGAAGGGACACCATGACTAAGGCAACTTATAGAAGAAAAGCAGTTATTTGGGGGCTGGCTTACAGTTTCAGAGGCTGAGTCCATTTCCATCATGGCAGGAAGTATGGTGGTGTGCAGTCAGACATGGTGCTGGAGCAGTGGCTGAGGGCTTCCATCTTAGCAGCAGGTTAGAAGCAGAGAAAGAAGCAAGGCCTGGTCTGGACTTTTGAAACTTTAAAACCTACTGCTACTGACACATCTCATTCAGCAACGCCACCCTTCCTAACCCTTCCTACGCAGCCCAACAACCAGTGACCGAGCATTCAAATATATGAGCCTATGAAGGCCCTTCTCGTTGAAACCACCATGGTTACGTTTGGAAAAGCCAATCCTTCACATACCTAACAGTAACTCTCATCTCCATGTGCACACCTCAGTGGACCCCTTTTCATTTCCCAAACATCCTTTTCCAGCGCGTGCCTCTCCCCTTCTCTGCTCTGTCACCCTTCTGCAAACTTAGCACCATGCCTCACACCCCCATTCATGAGCAATGTCCTATGAGCCTTCTTCTCCCATTCAGCAGGCCCTTACTCCCTCTCCATACTTATGATGTTCCATTTAAAGGAATGCTTTCGTGAACGTTGAATTGTTTGATCCATAGTGTACATTTTATCATCCAGTCGTCTTATTTTTCTTACCTGAAATTTAAGGCAGAGGTGCTCTGAAGCTGCATGTTATATACATGCCAGCATGTGCCCCCCCCCCCTCTGGAAATAATTTCATCTCAGGATAATAGTACAAAGAGTGCCCATGTGTTCTTTACCCATAGTGACAATTATTAGATCCTTCTCCACTTGCTTTATGACATGAGCCCCACCCCCTCTCTGCTAGACTGTCCCCTCTTTGGCCAGTGACAGTACTTCAAGCTGGCTCTGGCATCCTCTCCACAGGCCATGTTATGTGCATTCCTTCAGGTTGGGGGTAGTGCTCAGCAGTCTATGCTCACCTCCTATCTGACACCAGACCCAGCACCAGCTATGCCCCAAAGGCCCCTACTTCCTAACAATAGGGAACTGCATCCACACTTATAATCAATTGCCATTTTCAAAGCCTAGGAGGAGCTCAGATGTCCTGTGCCCCACCCTTCTTTATACGAATTATTCAAACTCAAGCAGCCATCTGGAACCAGAACCATGACAAAGCCACGCCTAACTTCCAAATATCTGTTCTTTCTATTTCCTAACCCTTTGTCCTTTGGGTCTTGTGGTGGCCCACAGAGACCTTACTCAGGGTCAGAGAATCTGAGCTTGCTTTACCCAGCAGGGCTGTGTAAGGAGATGATTTGGCCATGGGTGTGTCTACCAGGTGTTTGGAAGGGTCTATACTTGGCTGTATGGTGTGCTTTGATCTTGCAAGGGGGAGGCCTTTTGCCTCTCCCCTTGGCATATTATAAAAGCCCTTTTGAATAAAGCTCTAGGTGGCTGGGTATTGATACAGGGCTCTCCTGAAGATATCCTGTATCTGTCTTTCTTATCATCTCTTTCTATCTTTCTGTCTAATATTTCCTCATTCCTCTCTCCTCCACCCAAGAACCCTTTGATAGGTGGGAGCAGGTTGGAGCTGGACTCCGGCAGACTCCCACAGGGTCTGTGTGGTTTTATTGTATTGATTTTAGCCCACCATTTTATCGCTCCAATATCCAGGTGCCCTCACTGGATATTCAACCCCCTCCGACATACTTTAAATGTGAGCTTCAAAACTGAGCTCAGATCTGTTTACAACTTCAAAAGAGATTTCTTGGGCTGAGTTATAAATCTTTGAATAATGAGGTTTTTAATGAAACCAGGCCCAACACATCGTTAACTGTGGAGAGAAAATGGCGTTCTTATAATCACTATTTTTTGGAGCTTAATGGAAAAATACAGAATATTGAAAATGTTTTCTTATTATTACTTAATTTGTCAAAACCACATCATTTATGCCACATTTTAAATGAGGTGGAATAGTTTTTAAAGATGCAACAGAGATCATTATAAAAGCCCTGGGAAGCCAACTATGAGGGAGGGGAAAAAAAAAAAGCATTACTAAGCTCAATGTGCATCCGGGCGCCTGCAGCACGCATCAGCTTACCTCCTTGCCAACAGTCCACAGGGGGACATAATGTGCACGTTAAAATGGGCTGGAGATAGGTATGTTGACAGCTTTGCCTCGGTAACATCCATTCATCCCCAGGCACCATCTGTTACATCTTCAGTCTTTTTGTGAGTATCAGCAACAGGGGTAATTAAGCAAATGAGCAGCTAATATTGAAGTTTTCAGAAAGGAGAAAGAGTTTGCAAAGGCATGACAGTGGGGTGTCATTGTAGGAGCAGAGCCTGAACACCTGGAGGCTCCTGCAGGGAAAGGCAGAGTGGCCAATGGGGGTGGAGCATGGGTGGAGCCATAAGGCCCAGAGCATCATGGTAGTTGTAGTAGCAGGAGCTCTTGAGAACAAAGGGAAATGCTTCTGACTTCTTTATTAAAGGGAAGCAGGAATGTACTCTGGAAAGACAAAAGACCAGCTTACTACTTTGGTGGCACATAACAGTCAGTGTCTTAAATTAGGTCTTCTAAACCCTAACTTAAAAAAAAAAAAAAAAGCAAGTTGGGGAGGAAAGGGTTTATTTAGCTAACACTTCCATACTGCTGATTATTATTGATAGAAGTCAGGACAGGAACTGAAGCAGGGCAGGAACCTGGAGGCAGGAGCTGATGCAGAGGCCATGGAGGGGAGCTGCTTACTGGCTTGCTTGCACTGGCTTGTTCAGCTTGCTTTCCTACAGAATCCAGGGCCACCAGCCCAGAAGTGGCACCACTTACCCTGGGCTGGGCCCTCCCCTAGTGATCTCTAATTGAGAACATGCCTTACAGTTAGATCTCAAGGAGGCCTTTCCTCAGCTCAGGCTCCTTCCTCTCTGACGACTCTAGCTTATGCCAAGTTGATACACAAACCCAGCCAGGACAGTCAGTGAGTCTTCTACTCACAAATCTCCTAAGATGGGTGCTCCTTTTATCACTGCGATGTCAATGGACACTCCATGTTTGGAGCGGCATTAGGTGGTCATTGGTCTTGGGACATGAAAGAACGTTGTAGCACAATCCAACTGAGAGAGAGAGACTAAACCACCGGGTTGCACAGAACCAAATTAGGTGCAGAGAAACACCAGCCATGATTCCTCTGTGTGCACATTAACCTCCATATCCCCTGTGCCGGAACCATCCCTAAAGAGTCTCAAAGGGCTGGAGAGCTGAAAGGAAGAAACCTGTATCTGAAGTGACATTTTTGATGGCGAGATGTTGGGGGCCCAAAAGGCATTGGACTCCTTTGCTGTTTTTTATTGTTGTTGTTTTCTTTTTAATGGTAATGTTTTGCTTGCAGCGCATCCTTTTGAGCATTTTCTAACTTCCTTCCCTAACACTTTCCTTCCCTTCTTCCCACTGCCTTAGGAATTTGTCACTTCACAAACCCTGCATTTTGACACTGATCTACTCTCCCTCCTCAAGAGGATGAACTGGTTTTCCTTGAATACTGTCCCATCGCTGTCCCAGCCACGCAGGCCTCAGAATGCATTTCTACTACCTGGCCTTCTGCCTTGCTCTTCAGCCAGTCTTCTGGCCACGCCCTTCCTTCTTAGAGACTGGCACCTGCATCATCTGCCTCTAGGTTGCTATGGGAACAACTTAAGGATGGAAGAGTTTCATCTGGCTCACAGTTTCAGAGGATTCGGTCCATGGTTGCTTGGCTCCATGTGCTTGAACAGGACATCATGGTGGTGGGAGTGTATGACAGGATGGTTAGTCATGTCACGGCTAACCAAGAAGCAGAGAATGAAAAAAGAAGAGGCCAGGAATAATACGGCTCCAGGAATCTTCAGGTCAAATGCTAATCAGAGCCACAGCACTGACCTTCACAAGCTTGGGGACCATTGTGCTTAGATTCAACCTTTTCCCATCTACCAGGGCCCTGTACCTGCAGGCTGAGCTGTTGGCCCATTGCGTCCCTGTTCCCGGCTGTCTGTCTTGGGGTTTCCTACAAGGTCCTTCAGGAGCTTACTCTGAGCCCTCCCCTCACCTTCGGAGTTCCACTCCAGCTGAAAGCCCTTCCTTGCCTGAACCATAGTCATGACTGAGGTGCTTATCTAGAAACCAGTAGAAGATACCAGCTAAGTGTGAGTACATTGCAAGTCACGTTCAAGTAAGATGGAGAGACTCAAAAGAACGGCTGTCCCAGTCAAGACTGGTGGCACAAAACTGTCCCAAATTCATGGGCTCTTAAAATAGTTTCAATTAGCTTCAGCTCCCTGAGCAGATTTGGAGGCCCACCAGTAAGCTCAACAATGTTTTCACACTGATTTATCTAACGGGTGTCAAGGTATTTGCTCTCAGTACCTTATTGATTGAGGCAGAAAAGGTGAACGGTGAAGAATTTGCATTAAAATGAAATTCTGTCAAGGAGGAATGCTCCTTGGTGGGAGGCATTTGGTTTCAAGAAAAGAAGTATTAACTATAAACACTCATATCAAAACTTCTGAATGTCTGAGCCTACCTCCCGACCACCAGGAACACCCTTAGGGAGCTTCTTTCTGCCTAGGTTCCCTCAAGACCAAAATTAGAAGCTACCTTGTATGAACCAGCTCCTTCTCTAGATGTGACCAAGAACTCCAAGGAAAAATGAGAAGAGAGTGCTGAGCCATTCCCTACACATGTGGGCCATTGCGGAACAAGTACAGGGAACATGGACAGCAGGGTGAAGACCACAGTCATAGGCTGTTCTCTGGGAGAGAGGCGCCAATCACCACCTTCCAGAGTCTCAGAGATGCAGATGCCTATGATGATATTCAAAGAAAAAGAAACTCAGCATAGAAAACACTTGTGAGAGAAAATGAGGAGGAGCAGGCACAGAGCAGCCTGGAAAAGTGGTGAGACCTCAGTGCTGTCCCAATCCTAGGGAGAAACAAAGGAAGGGAGGCTGGATTAGAGGAAAGATCTTCAACTAAGTGCAGTTCGCAGCAAAGATCAGGAAGTCTGTGAAGCCGAAACTACGTGTCAGGTGGACGTTACATTCCAACATAGGCCTGTCTTAGTACTCCGGGGTACTCATTAGGGAAAAGCATCGGCCCTGACACAAATACACCAAGGGACTTACAGCAACCTCAGCCACCTACGCTCTCGTCCACTATACAAAGTGACCAGCTCAGATTCTTAGATGTCATTTGTACATTTGTATTCCTGCACCTGTCAATCACAATCTCAGGAGGTTTACCAACAACAACAACAACAACAGAAAACCTGCAGGCAAAAACAAACAAACAAACAAACAAACAAACAAACAACAACTAACAGGAAAAGGAGAATAAGTTCGTAAGAAGCTACCTTTTATTTAACACTCACCAAGCACCAGGTTCTTTACATCATTATTTCTAATCCTCACAACCTTGAGAAGTTATTTTGCCAGTGAGGACATATTTAAGGGCTTAAGTGACTTTGCTAAAGCTATCAGCCGTCATGTTGAATATATAGGTCTTGGATATATTATACACTGACAAATTTTATTTGTACATATTCTTGGGGGGTACAAATTAGTTACTATAGTTTGGATAAAGGTCCCCTAAAAGTTCATGTATTACAGGCTTGGTCATCAGGCTGTGGTACTAGTGGAAGCTGAGGGAATCTTTAGTGGGTAGGGTTTGCTGGGATGAGGTTAATAAGTCATGGGAGAAATGTATTAGTCAAGTTTCTATAACTGTGACAAAATACCCGAGAAAATAAGAAAAAATGAAGGACCATTGATTTTGGCTCACAGTTTCAAAGATGTCACTTCATAGTTGACTTCCTCCCCTTCTTTAGGCCTGCGGCAAGATAGAAACTTAACCAAAGGGCAGGACAGAAGAAAGCTACCCACATCTTGGAAATGAGAAAGTAGAGCTAGGATCAAGAATCGTAATTCTAATGTACCCTTTGAAGGCATCCCAGCAGCCTACTTCTTCCAACAAGGTCATGTCTCCTAAAGCTCCCAGCATCTCCCAGTAATGCCGCCAGCTAGGGACCAGGCCTTCAAAGCAAGCCTTTGGGAGGTATTCCACATATGAACCTACAGGGTATTTGGGACCATCAGTTCTCCCTTTATCTCTTGTGTCCCATCTGTCAGGAGGTGAGCAGGCCTCCTCCGGGATGTGTTTCCACCAAGATGTAGTGTGTGGCCACAGACCCAATGCAATAAGGTCCAACAGCCATGGACAGAAGCCTCTACAGCTAAAAGCCCAGTCTTTCCCTTGGAGTGTCCGGGGCTTGAGCACTCGGGTCTGCATCCTGGACATGAGAAGAAGAGACCAAATCCCTTCTCTTTTCATACTGAGGGGCAGTCAATGCCATACAGAGGAGGGGCAACTGCAAATACGCTGAAACCCAGCAACGCTTTGGGGCTGCTGGAAAGCTAAAGCCATTAAAAATACACAATTCCCACATGGTTGCTCATCTGCTCAATGGTCCTTTAACGTCCCCTAGCTTAACATCTGAGTCACCTACTGGTTTTCAGAGCTCAAGGGTAGACACATGTTTATTTTCTCATGTTATCCTCTCATGTTTGACTCTCTCTCTCTCTCTCTCTCTCTCTCTCTCTCTCTCTCTCTCTCTCTCTCTCTCTCTCACACACACACACACACACACACACACACACACACACACACACCCCTCTGGTACAGCTGATGTCTTCTCCTTTATATTCCCCCCAACTCCATTAACGAGGCAAACAACAGGCTCCAAAAGTCAAAGCCATTTTCCCTGCCCCACCTCCAACTCATCCACAGCTGCAACATGGCCGAGGTTGCCTGTGTTTAGAATTCTTCTATTCTTAGATCTGAAATCACTTGACAAATAGAGTCTCATCCCCTAAATGGTTCAGGGCTGTGGAGTGTGATTCTTCCCACCCGCACAAATGAGAAAATTTGAGCTCCAAGTGTGACAGATTGTCTGGGCCTCCCAGACTTGCCCATGGGCTACACTGCAAAGTAACAGACCTGGCCTCGCTGGTTACTGCTGCGGGCCCCCAACTCCTCAGCCCTTGTTAAGTCCCCTGGATTAAATCATGGCCGGATTGAGAAGAATGGCTTTGAAAACAAGCTGACTTCGATACTTCCCTCTTCTCCAGGCTCTCTGGAAAGCACGCTGCCAGTCAGATGACATCCTTACCGATTTCATCAGCAGTGAGTCAGGAATATGAAAATACCCACCTCTGTCATTGACGAGTTCCCCTCTCCACTGAACTCACAGAGTCATCTTTTCTTTAGTAATTTTTGTCAGTGGCATGCTTGTTGTCGGCAAAGCCAAGCCAGTGCAGCTGATTCAGGGTGACCTGGGCTCTGCTCCACTCCCAGCATCAATAAAATTCCTGGGTCTACTTTGATTTCAGAATTTAGATCGCAGGTAATGATGATATATGAGCTTACAGAACAGATTCGATTCTCCGTGATAAGACCAGTTCTGGCAGCTGAGGAAGGGAAACATCATTTTGATTTACAGTCGACAGGCTTCTTCTGATCCGGCTGCCATCAACGGAACACTTGCATGAGTACCAAGACGCCTATTCTGCCCCGACAACTGGCCCGCACTGACCATGGAGTGGCAGCTGTAACACTGCCAAAGACAGGAGAAGGGAGAGATGGGTGTGGGACGTGAGACAAGGGGCCAGACTTTAAGTCAGCTGCCTTCCAGTCACGCTTTATTATGCACCAGTGGCATGCAGGGGACACAATCAGGTTCAAGCAAATGATTACACATTTACAACAAGGTAATCTGAAAAGACAACTCCAGCCCAGGACTGCGGCTTCTGCAGGCCAGTCAGGATCTGACAGGGGCTGACAGCCTCCCGTTGAGGTGGTAAGGAAGGCAGGCTCTAGTGCTAATTAAAAGTGTGGGGCAGTCAGGAGGGCAGGCTGGGCTGCTGGAATTGTGTGGTACCCCACTCCCTGCCCTGATCCAGTTGGGCAGAGCAGACTCTCCTGCTGGCTCCTATATTAGACTCGATGTGTATGTGTGATAAAACATACATAACTACAAAGTGAACTATTTAACTATTTTAACTGGTAACCCAGTGACCAGTCGATCGCATGACTTTGCACCAGCTCCGGGACTCTTTTGCCATCTCCAGTAGGAGCCCTGTACCCATCACACACCAACTCGGAACTCTGCCTGCCTCTCAGCCTGGCACCTACCATTCTCCTTTTTATCAGTCCTGCTTATTCTAGACACATCACGACATCCATCTTTTTTACGTCTGTCTCATTTTACTTAGCATAATGTTTCTGAGGTTCATTTGCCCCAAAATTTTGTCACTGTAGCAAAATACCTGAGGACGTTAACTCAGTAGTTTGGCTTCTGGCTTCAGAGGTTCGGGCACAGAGTTGGGAGCAGGGTGAGCCAGCTCAGAGAAGGGTCCAAGGACAAGCTGCAGGTATCTCAGGGACATTCCAGGGACCTACTTCCTCCAGCCAGCCTCCACATCCTAATAACCCACTTAGCTATGAGCTCATCAACAAGCTAATCCACTGAGAGGGTTAACACCCTCATGATCCAATCACCTCCAAATGGGGCCACTTTTAGGGGCACATTTCATACGCAAGCCATCACATTGTGCCACATAGTAAAACTATATCCCTGTTGGAAGCTGAATGATACTCCATTGTAGTTAGACTCCACATTGTCTGCATCTATTCAGCATGGCGGACATTTTGGTTGTTTCTACATTTTGGTTATTGTAAACAATGATGTCGTGAACATGGGTTCACAAACTCTTGCTTTCTGTTATTTTGGGATATAGTCTCAAAAATGGAGTTGCTGGATCCTGTGGTGGTTTCGCATTTATTTTAGTAAATTGTCTGTAAATAGTATTTTTTTAATGTGAAAAATGTCATCAGCATTAAGGGGGCCAAGTGATGAGCAGGCAAGGTTATGCTCATCATACCGGAAATGGTTCTCCGGAGTTCATTCTGAGCACTCAGATTGTGACTCTACAGTTTCCTAAGCCTGGGGAAGTGTGAAAACATGCTGTGTGCTCTCTCTCTCTCTCTGTCTTAATCTGTTTCTGATCTTTATCCTTCCCCTTCTCTCTAAAGAACTGCTTTAGCATATCTGCCAAGGCAGGTCTAGTAGCATCAAATTGCTTCCATTTTCGTTTGTCTTAGAAAGTCTTTATTTCTTCACCTCATGAGATGGATAATTTCATGGAATAAGAACTCCAGGATGCATTTTCTTTTTTCCCACTCAACACTATAAATACTTCACTCTTCTCTCTTGCTTGCATGACCTCTGAGAAGTTGGGTGTAATTCTTGCTTTTCTGTTAGTGAAATGGCTTCCCTCCAGCCTCTTGGTTTCTTTCAGGGTTTATTTTACCTCAAATTTTTGTAGCTTGAATATAAACATGTTATGTACATGTGTGAGTCTTTTTTCCCTCCTTGGTTTGATGTCTTACATTATTGTTTCAGGTATTCTTTGCTGTTGTTGTTTTTTTTTTTCTGACTGTCTTCTGCTCTTACATTCCCATGAAGTAGAGTCATTTGTAGCTGTCACATGGTTCTTTGATAGTCTGGTCTTCAACTTTCAGTTTTAGGGGCTTCTAATAATTTATCTCCAAGCCAAGATATTTCTTATCCAGCTGTGTCTAGTCTACTAATAACTCCACTGAAGACATCCATCATTTCTGTTACAATTTGTCATTGTCCTTAGTCTTGCTGATTTGACAAGCAGTAAGAACAATTCAACTGAGAACTTAAGAACTGCCCTCAATGAATTTTTAAATGTGCACATGTTACTACCGATATAGGTAAATGCTATTCAGCAGATTTCCAGAACATCTTCATCCTTAACTGAAGCTTTATGTTGGTTGATTGATTGATTGATTGATTGATTGATAATTTCCCATTTCTTTCCTCTTCCTGCCCCTGGCAACCATCATTCCTCTCTTGAGATCATGTTCATGGATCATACAGTAGTTGTCACCCTATTTTGTCTTTTATGCTGTTTGTCTTTTATTCCATCAGTTTACATCAACCTTCATTTCTCAAATACTATCAACAAATTAAAACCCTACATATCAATTATAGGTATTTGAAATTCTTTATATGTTCATCCCATCATCCTTGACATATCTGAATCCCATTCTGAGTACTGGTCTCTCTCTTCAAACTGATTTTTTCCTTTAAGTGCATCTTGTAATCATCTATTTCTTGATAGCCAGACATGATATTATACAAACAGGTAATTGGTAAACAATGTGCCAAGAGCAGACTTGGCAGTGCTGTATGGGGAGGGCAAGTGAAGCCTTCTGCAGTCATGAACTGATGGTTTAACCTTTTTCTGGGCCTGGGCCTGTATGTTATGAAATCCCCAAGTGTCCTTCAACAGCTCAAGCTCTCAAAGTGTAACAGGATGGCTATATGCACTGGAATTGGGTGTTGTGTCTCTTCCTCCAGGACAGTTAAGATTCTGATAAAACTCTAACATGGTAGGTTTGGTTCAATAATCTCTGCTGGGAGTAAGCCTTCTCAAAAACATAATGTTTTCACATATGTCCAGACAGTTTCTTTTCCTTTCTTCCTGCTTGGAGTACACATGTATGTTTTTCTGATGGTGACTGTAAGTACTATATTGATTTCCTAGAGGTCCCCCATGACAGGCTCCCACAGAGTTCTTGACTCCCAGCCTTGTCAACTACAGATCAGAAGTCCCTCACCCCAGCATAGATTCCCTTTTGCTCCTAGATGTATTCCCTGGTACGTTGTACATCTCAGAATTGAGCCATCACTCCATTTGGGAATTGATGCAGTTTAGATTTGAGTGTGCCCCAAAGTCCCATGTGTTAAAGGCTTGGTCCGCAGTTTGTTATACAAGTAGGAAAAGGTAGGACCTTGATGGAAAGAAATTAAGTCATTGGAGACATGCTCTTGACAGAGATGTTGATATCCCAAGCCTTCCTGTATCTCTCTTTTCCTGTACAGTAGTGGAAAGATGAGCAGGCCTCCTCTACCACATGCTCCATCCATTGTATAATCTGCCACCACAAGCCAAGAGCAATAGCACCAAGGGCCATGGACTGAATCCTCTGAAAAAGGCAAACTAACTGTGTTCCTTTATTAGGCTAATTATCTGTGTACTTTGTCATAGTGGTGGGCAGCTGCCTGACATGAAGTTAAGAAGACTTGTTGACTCCACAGTTTGTCTCACTTTGTGATGGTTGTTATGGTGATGGGATGGTGGCCACTTCCAAATATCTTAAATGGTGTGCTGTGTAGCTGTTTCCCCCAGACTGGACCATTCCCTGTGAATGCAAGAGAGAAGCTCATGAAACTCACAGGAAAGTTACAGGACTCATAAAACTCCTCCCACCCTGTCCTACCTCCCCACTCCATCCCTTACCCCGACATATACACCGTGCATCTGTAAACCATCGCTGACGGGGGGAAGTGTCCTTGTCGTGATGCCTGAAAGTTTTGCAGAGAGCTCCAGTGATGCTGGGATAGGATTTTTAGTGACACAGCTGTCAGCATCACACATGCACCTGCAAATTATCTCTCATCCTTAGTTTCTTGTCTTGTTGTTGTAATAAAATATTCTGACAAAAATAAAACAACAGAAAAACAGCTTAATGGCGAGGCATTTGTTTTTGCTTATAGTTCAAGGCACGGTCAGTCATAGCAGGGAAGTCAAGCCAGCAGGAGCTTAAGCAGCTGCTCACATCACATCCACAGTCAGGAAACAGAGAAGGGAGAATGCATGCTGGTGCTCAGCACACTCTCTCCACTTTAGACAGTCCAGGATCCCCTGCCTAGGGAACAGCCCTGTCCACAGGCAAGATGGCTCTTCCTACATCACTCAACATGATCAAGATGATTCCCTGCAGATATAGCCTACTAATGGCTTGTCTCCCAGGTGGTTCTATTCTGTCAGACTGACAATTAATATTAACTATCATAAATACATTCCTGAGGCTAACCACAATAAACTCATTGGTCCACCAACACAGTCGTGAGTAGAATGTGTCTTTTGGTAGCTATCAATACTTTATCTTGGGTAAATGGACATCTGTGTTTATCTGCCAGGAAAATTACACAACAACCAGAAACAGGAAGTCAACTGTTAGCCTGAAAAGGTAGGAAGGTGTGACCAGAGGGCACCTCCTCCCACAATCTTGCTGCCAGTTCTTGCTGCCGGTTTTTGGCAGCCCACATGGAAAGAGAGCCCTGGTCTGTCAGTACTCATGATCTCAAAGGATTTCACAATCTCCATTCTAATAGTTTGGTAGACTTCGGTGGAACTAACCTTCAGACTTAAAATAGACTGAAGAAAGCAATTCTTAGCGTGTAAGCAGGTTGAGCAAGATGTGAAAAGTTCATCAAAGGGCTGGGTTTGGGAAAGACCTGCTTCTGAATCCCAGGTTTCTTCTGGATACTGTTAGCCGGGCTTCCAGCCTCCATCTCCTCGCCTATGAAAGGACCAGAAACTGCTTCCCAGACATAAGATGATGTAACATGAATTGCTAAATGGTCTTATTAATAGAGAACCCAGAGCCAGATATTGGGGTGAAAGCTGAAAGATCAGAGAAGCGGAACAGCCAGTCACTAGCTGACCTCTGCGAAATCCTTAGCCTCAAGAGAGCGAGTTCCTGTTTCCTCACACCTTATACATCTTTCTGTGTCCTGCCATATTACTTCCTGGGGTTAAAGGTGTGTGTCACCACTGCCTGACCTCTATGTCTAATTTAGTGGCTGGCTCTGTCCTGTGATCCCCAGGTAAGCCTTATTGGGGTACACAATATATCACCACAGGACTTGATATAGTGTGCTGTTTGTTCATGGAGGCTGCACAAAATCATCATCATTAATGAGTTTATTAAACTTGAGAGGAGATCAGTACAGAATGAGGCCTCTTGGGTAACAGGAAGGAGGAGTCAAATTCTAAAGACAAATAGATGAACTTTCCAGGGCCTCTTGGAGGACAGTCTTCCCCTTGGCTAATTACATGAGGTGCTAATGAATGTAAAGACAGGTTTGAAGCTTGACTGTGTTGGCAGGGCATGAGAGGAAATCATAAGCTGATTTTCCTAATCATAGTTGCTTAGGTCACACTAAGCATCACTTCTGCCTCCCGCTCCTTCATTATGTAACTGTAGGGATTGGGATCCTGAAGAGTTTCATGTGTCATGGGTGGAGGAAATATACCAACATGAAACATTCATCTCTATAGCCAAGAGTTCATTTCATGCTGAGGGAGTGATGGATGTCCATAGTTGCAGGTCTTTTTCTTTAAGTCATTTAAGTGCTATTATTGAATGTCATAGCCTAGATTTCTGGGAGAAAGAACACAAACGCTAACCCACAGGCAGTCTGATGCAGGGCAGCTGATCAGAACAGGTACCCATTCCACAAACAGGCTCTCCCATTATAACCTTCTACAGCCTAAGCTGAGTGTGCCTGTACCTAGGACTGTCCTGTCTCCACAAAGAACATTCTAGGGGATTTTGTTGATGCTTCTGCATTTAAGGAATCTCCCTGTGTCAAATCCTATCTTCATTTCTTTTATTTTTATTTCTGAGATTTTAATATAATATATATTTTAATATAATATAATTTAATATAAATACAACATTTCTCCCTTTCCTCCTGCCAAAGTGTCCTATATAATCTTCCTTTCTGTCCTACATACTTTTCTAAACTGTCCTCTATACTCTTCTTTCAAATTCATGGCCTCTTTTTAAAAAAAATTAACTGTTACTAACAAACATATATAAAATAAATACAAATACAACCTGCTCAGTCTGCACAATGTTACTTGTATGTACATTTTCAGGGCTGACTACTTGGTGTTGGGTAACCAACTGGTGTGCTCTTCATGGAGGATGACTATGTTTCCGGCTCTCAGCATTCCTCAGTTTCTTGTAGTTCTTTGTGTAGGGTTGAGCCCTTGTGTGCTCCCTCCATACACCCCCATCACAAGATGGTATCTCCCGGTCATGTCAGAAGCTGCACCCTTAAAGGCTCACGTAGCTGCCTACACATGAGCTGAACAAGGACGACACCTACCTTTGTTTCTTTCTGCTTGCATCTTCAGAAACTATAAAATATGACCAGGTAACTCCAGTGCATGTTACTAACTGTTCCTCAGCCACTGAGAAAATGTCACAGTTATAGATATGATGGAAGTAAAAAGAAGCAAAATGGGAAGAACACAGAGACACAATCACACTTTCTGACATTTTCTCTCATAAAATATTAGTGGCTATTAAGGATGCATAAGAGCTATCCCTATTGGTTTTTTAGAAGCTATTTGCTGCATGGCTGTTGGCAACTGGTGCCCTTCCCGCTCCCCTACTCGGCTAGACAAATGGCACATTTCAAATCCTTCCTCCAGGAAGGAACACATCTCAGCACTGTTTTCCACCAGTATCTGAAAGACTAGTTCCCTGAGCATTTCTGCACTAAAGAGAAACATTTTCTCATCTATAAAGCTCTGATCTAGAGGAGACTGTAAGTAACCATGAGATTGGAAGTTGCGACTATTCCCACACATTGTGTGTGTGTGTGTGTGTGTGTGTGTGTGTGTGTGTGTGTGTGTGTGTGCACTAAGGTATATTCCATGTCATTTCCTCACGATGATTCTTGCCATTAGAGAAAGGTCTACATAAGGAATTTACTCTGTCCTCACATTGAACCATGTGTTCTTCCCCTACATTCAGGACAAACCCTGAATGTAAGCAACTATCCTCAGCATCTGGATGTTTGGCTTCCCGTCATTCCAGAACACAGAAGTTCTGGAACACCTGCATTTCTTTGATTCATTGCATTTAGATTTGCCGTTTACTTGTATCAATCAATCAATAGTGAATGGAAGGGACTTAGCATGAGGAAGGTGATTATCTGAAGCCATGCTGGGCAGTCAACAGTATAAATGAGGACTACAATGCCAGAAGACCCCAAAAAGCCACCCTCACTCTGTCCCACTCCTGTGAAGAAGTACCCGCACTCTATCTCAGGATTATATACCACCCTCAGCGCTCATTCCTATTTGTCCTAACCAGGTTATTCTGGAGCTTTCATCTTTGCTTTATAAGCAAGTTCAAAGGACTGTCTCTGAAATAGCCAGTGACCTGCAGCTGTCCATGTGAGTTTCTTGAGTAGTCATATTTAAAAGATTATCAAGTACATTTGAAAATCTAGTTTTCCAAGATTGAAAAGTTAAATGTGTCTCAATTACCCATCTTTTGCAGAACATCTGTAATGATTTTTAAAGTGTATTTCACAATCTCCTTTAAAATAGAAGAAATAAGTATTTGGTGAGTGAAAGTTTTGCTGACAGCGCAGTTATTGCTGTTAACGGCTTGGGCATATTCATTTGCCGGGGAACAAGATGAAGAGTTTGAAAAGGCCTATAATAAAGTGGAAGTTTGATTTGTGTGGAGGATGATATCTCTGCTCCATCTTAATTTACTTCATTAATGTACCCAGATAGTATAAAGTTGGCAATTAAACTTGGTAGAAATACAAACAGTGCCATCTTTTGGACGATGCTCAAACAACACATCACACAGACATACCTGTTGAACTTTGGTTTACAAGCTTGGTCCCTCACCAGCCTCATCACAGATGCAATTTTTTATCATTAGTTAATTTGCATGGCATAAAAGTGTTTATTGTCTATGGCAATGCAAGCCATCATGATGTAAAAGAGTGTGGAATCTGTACCTTCCAACTTACCTGTCATAGAACATTCAGACTGGCCTTATTTAAAAAAAAAAAGTGTGTGTGTGTGTGTGTGTGTGTGTGTGTGTGTGTGTGTGTGTGTGTTGTATGTGCATGTGTGTGTACAGGTGAATGTCTTTGTTTCTCACATGCAAAGGCCATAGGAGGATATCAGGTGTCCTGACCAATCACTCTCCACTTACTTCCTTTGAGACAGTCTTCCACTGAATCTGGAGTTCTGCTGGCAGCCAGAAATTCTCCAGTTTCTGCTCCCACAATACTGAGGTACCAGGTATGTGTGGCTCTATGCCCAGATTTTTATGTGGATGCTGGGGGTTTGAACTTGAGTCATCATGCTTATACAGCAAGTACTCTTAGCCACCGAGCCACCTCTCCAAGCCCAAACATGGCTTTTTAGAAGCTCCCTGAAAGTATCATAAGAATCACATGCTCACGTACTTCTTAGAGTGCATGAGGACCTCTCACCGCCTTGGAAGCTCCTTTTTAAATCTGAGATGAAGTGTATCTGTCTTGGGTGTCAGTTTCAAAAAGCAAATAGGTGTACAAAAAATAGAATATCATTGCTATTCTGCTCATAAATGTTATTCAAACTGAAGTGGAGGATAGACAAGCAAAGAATATTTCACCAAAACCTGTTTTCTGTTGAATACCACAAAGCAGTGCTGGGAATCTGAAAAAGATGACCCAAGCATAAGAATTCTTAAACAACAATAACAACAACAAAACCTCAAAGAGCCATTCTAGTCTGGCACCCAATAGCCACCTAGCATTATGCTAAGAACTAGGCATGATCAGCCCTATAGACCCTAAATTACTTAAACAATTACTTCTTGAACACTTTGTGGGAGGAAAAAATGGATTAAAGGATTGTTTTAAAGCGGTGACATACATAAAACTTAAATGGAAGTACTTTTATGTTAATCATAAAGAGGAAGAGGAGGAGGAAGAGGGGAAGAGGGGAACTCATATACTGGGCATTTACCACACATTTGGCAGTTTAAACACTGAATATAGATAAACTCATTTAACACCCATGAAAATTTAATGAGGTGGTTTCCTTTAAGCTCATCATTTTACAGAAGGGGAAACTGAGCCAGAGAGAGTCCTAATAATTTGTTCAATGTCAAATAGCCAATGACAACATACTGGAAATTTTCATATCAAAGAAATTGAAAAAAGATAAAAATTTATCCTGGTGAAGAAATACTGAGCCAATGCCAGAATAAAAATATGACACTAGGGGCTGGAGAGATGGCTCAGGGGTTAAGAGCACTGGCTGCTCTTCCAGAGGTCCTGAGTTCAATCCCCAGCAACCACATAGTGACTCACAACCATCTGTAATGAGACCTGATGCCCTCATCTGGCCTACAGGGATACATGCAGGCAGAACATTGTATATGTAATAAATAAACCTTTAAAAAAAATGACACAAAACTCATTCACTCATTCATGCAACAAACACACAATTATTTGGGCACCTGTTGTATATCAAGGCTGAAGTGAACAAACTCCCTGACCCTGCAAAACTACTCACATTGGAGATAATATCTTGAATGTCTTTGAGGAGTGAGAAAGACATCTACTGTCAATGTGTACCTGAGGACTGTATCTGAGCTGTATGAAGCTCAGATTAATAAGTGATGAAATTGTTAATTCTAGTGCTCTGAGCCTGTATGAAGAATACAAATGAGTTCTATATGTAAATGATACAGTTTCCTTTAAGATTATAATTTTATGGAAGGAGAGTCTGAGCCCCATCTATATTACATTTTATATTACTATAAAAATGCTGTGTGGCCGGTGCTGGGGAAGAGGTTAGTACAGCATGGTTAGAGCATGTACGGTTCCCACCTTGGCTGGGATGCAACTTTTGGAGGAGGCTTTTTAGAGATTGTGATGTCACCACTGAGAACTTTAGCCTGGAAAGAATTAACAGGCAGGAAGTTTAGGTGGACATTGGGAAAGAACACACACACACACACACACACACACACACACACACACACACACACAACATAGAACTTCAGAGTTGGGGAAGGTAAGTGAATGCAGTCTGCAGAGTGGGGAAGCTCAGAACCTTTATTTTATTTTATTTTATTTTATTTTATTTTATTTTATTTTATATTTTTTGGTTTTTCGATACAGGGTTTCTCTGTGTAGCTTTGCGCCTTTCCTGAAACTCACTTGGTAGCCCAGGCTGGCCTCGAACTCACAGAGATCTGCCTGGCTCTGCCTCCCGAGTGCTGGGATAAAAGGCGTGCGCCACCACCGCCCCACTGCTTAGAACCTTTATTAAGGAGTAGATGAAAAGAGGCATTCCTGGAGCTGGGGGCGTGGCTCCTTGGGTAAAGTGCTTGCTGTGTAAGGGTGAGGACCTGAGTTTGGCTGTCCAGGACCTGTGCACACAACCATCTGTAACCCTGGTGCTGAGGGAATGGGGACAGGCAGATATCAGGAGCTTGCTAGAGAGCCAGTCCGGCCAAAATGGTAAGTTCCTGGTTCAGTGAGACATCCTGTCTCAAAGTAAGAAATAAGGTGGAAAGCAATAGAAGAAGACACTCAACAATGGCCTCCAGCCTCCAGAGATATGCATGTACCCACATATATATGTGCACACACATACATGCAACACACACACACACACACACACACACACACACACACACACACACACAGAGGATGTCTGTAAAGTTGAACAGAAGTCACTAGATCATTATGCTCAGAGGTGAAGGGACTGCTGATCCTGAGGATTGAGAGTAAACATGAAGTAGTCAGTGACGAGAAATAACATGGTAGATTCAATTTTCTACAAGGCACTCCAACAATGACGAAAACTATTGGCTGCAGGCATCAAGGCAAAGGTGGGGTAAGTATAGGGTTGTCATAGCAATCTATGAGAGGAATGGGGTGGGGGTCTTAGGGGAAAGGACTGACATTTTTGAGGCTCTGAGAAGAAAGATGGTAGATTATTGGACTTAAGGGGAGAAAGGAAAAAAGAAGAAAAGTGGGAAGATGTGTTGTTTCCCTCCAAATAAGAAGATGGCAAGTGCCATTTATAAGAAGAGAGAAGAATAGATAGAGAATTTAGTCTTTGAAGAGTGCCAGATGTTCAGCCAACTCAAATCCTTATCAAATATGTGAGAAACCCTATTCTCTCTGGGCATTTGAAAAGACTGCAGTCCCAACATGTCTGCCCACACATCCTATGGCCTCCTGTGGCTGAACTTTCTCTAGGTAACCTGTCCTCAAACCTCAAGTCCTATCTCTGATATCATGACCACCCTGCTCCCCACAAACCAAGGCGGGGTGCCTCCTGCCCTTCCAGGCTTAGTTCATTCTTCTCCAACTGTGTGAAAACTTGTTTTTACTTGTCTCTCTCCCAAATTCAACACAAATCCTGGGTATTTTACTACCCAGTCCCTGCCCCATGCATGCCCTCCAGAAATGCCCAGATGCCTGAATGAATGAGTACCCTACAGGCCCGCAGATAGATTGGTGTCAACCTCCAAGGAAGGATCTGAAATTAGAAAGATGATTTGGACATCATCAAGTGGCAGAAGCCATTTCCCTTCAACTGATGATCTTGCTGTCCTAGAAGAAAAATGTTTTGTTGGCTTTATAACTCCATCCTGAAAAGCAGTGCTAAAAAGAAATACTGTATGTTCTCATGCTCAAGGTTCCTTGAATCTGTTTTCTTTAAACATTATCTTATCTTCCCAGGAAAACAGGAGCTAATGTACACTTTCCCCCCACAAACACTGGTTTCTTTTCAGCTAAAGAGAAAGACTTTTACAACAGAGATAACATAGAGTATACACAGAAATGTCATGTAAACCAAAGGTCTCCCCTTCAGTCCTAGGGAATGACTTTTCTTCAGGGACAAAGATAGAAACATTTTTTTCCTCTCCTCCCCTTCTAAGCCCTCTCCCATCCCTAGGGTTCTTCCTGTCTCACAATGGCCTGTACCCTTCTGAGCCCCATTCTTTTCAGTAGCCTCCTCAGTATAGGATGGCTGAACTTGAGCCTTTGACCTGACTTCTCTATCATAGCTTCTCACCAAGGTGAAGCAATGCTTTTTTTTTTTCCTGCCGGAGGTTAATGGAGACATTGCTTCTGTGGCACACCTTGTGTTCAGTGCCTGATAAATACAACCTGATATGCTAATGAGTGATAATTAGGGTGGGTTATGGCATAGCCATCTGTCACATCACTTTATATCATTGTATTCCTCTGCTGGAAGAAGTTACACTTCCTACTCCTGTGAAAATTACTTAAATGCGATGTAGAATAAGGGGATTTCTGTCTTCCACTGATGACTCAATAGTCATCGTCATCTGAATTTAGTTTGGACATTTTTCTACACCTATCTAGATAGCTGAACACCACATAAACCCTGAAAAACAACACAAGACTAATTAGTACATATTAAATAAGTGCACAAAGCATGTATACATTCGGACACAGATGTTGAAGTATATAAGAGGTCTTTCTTAAATGCTTGGCTAGGGATGTTGTGAATGGCTCCCGACTTGCTGGGTAGTATTTTAAATTGGAGTGAAGGTGTGATTCAGGGTTAAATGGGTTACATCCTTCAAATCTCCCTGGGAAAAAAAATCATACAATTATTATAAATTACTCATTATTTTCTGGAGATATTGAGACTGTCACAGAGGACTTTTTGTTAGAAGGATGCTTTGAAGATATGTGTGTGGCTCTCATCTAAAGCTGGAGAGTGATTTCAATGTAAGTGAAATGATTTATTTTTTTTTTTGCCAAAAGTAGTCTCTTCCTGGTTCAGATACTATAATATGAAGCCAATCACTCCATAAGTGACTTATAATTGCTTTGACACCCTCCTCAATGTTCACATTTGAAGGATAACAGGCAGGAAGTTTCTGAAGCAATTTCAGGACTTTTTTTTTTTATCCTGGCCCTCCCTCTCCCAACACCACCAAAAAATCCAGAAAACTGATAGTTCTTGCTGGAAGATCAGATGGTTAATTTTGATTGCCAATTTGATATGCTCTAGAATTGCCTGGGAGACGATGCCTCTGGGAACTCCTGTGTGAAATACCTAGATTAGGTTAATTGCAATAGGAAGGCCCCCCTTCACTGTGGATGGTACCATTCTCCTGGATAGAATACAGAGAAAATGAGCTGAGCATCAGGACTCACTGTCTTCTGCTGCATGGTGTCTGTTACCATGTGACCAGCTGCCTCAAGCGCCTTCTGCCATGATTTCTCCACCTGGACAGATGTGCCCTCAAACTGTGATCCAAAATAAGTACCCCCTCTTTAAGTTTCTTTTGTCGGGTGTATTGTCAAAGCAGCAACAAAAATGACAAATATTAGAGGCTTTCTAACAAATACCTAAAGGGTAGTAAACACAGGGACAGTGCCTGGCCCACGTCTGGGAAGTCCAGGTTGCCTGTGAGAACAATGTGTAGTGCAACCACGGCCCACGCTTCAGAGCCATCAGGAACTAAGGGTATGAGAGTGATTGATGTCTTGGAACCAGACTCAGTGGGGGAGGAAGATAAATTGCTATGAGGCCAATGTTTCTCAAGAGTGATTGTGGATGCGCAAAGACATCTTGGTGTGTTTGTGTGTGAGATTGTGGTAAGCTTTTTAGCACTATGTTTTCCATTTCAGAAATCTAAGCTCTTTTTAAAAAATTCTTAAATTTTTTAGCAAAAAATAATTTTTCATACAATATATTCTGATCATGGTTCCCCCCCTCATCACCTCTCATATTCTCCCCATCCCTGTCCCCCCCAAAATCTATGTCTTCTTTCTCTCTCTCTTCAGGAGACAATAATAAGACAAATTAAAAAAAAATAAACCAGAATAATGCTGAGTGTGGTTAGTACACACCTTCAATCCCAGAACTAGCTTTCTTCACATGAAGGCAGAGACAGGTAGATCTCTGATCTATAGAGCAAATTCCAGTACTACACAGAGAAACCCTGTATCAAACAACAACAAAAAAGCAGAATAAAAGAAAAATACAAGAAAAAAGCACAAGAAATGCAACACACACACACACACACACACACACACACACACACACACACACACACACACACATAAAAATATAAAATTGGAAACCAAAAGCAAAAGACCAGTAGGGTAAAAAAAAATGCCCAAGCGAAGCAATTTGAAATAAACAAAAATCTCCAAAAATACCATCCAGTTCATTTTGTATTAGCCATCTACTGCTGGCCTGCCCTTCAGTGTGGTCTAGACTCCCAGTGAGACACCATTGGAGAAAACTAATTTTTCCTCTGCAAGAGGTTGTCAGTTGGAGATAGCTTCTTGGTTAGGGATGGGGGCTGTGGTCACTTCCCCTCTCCGCACTGGCATCTCATCTGGCTTGGACCTCTGCATACTGCCACAGTCTCTGGGAGTTCATATGCACATTGGTCCTATTGTGTTTAGAGGGCCTTGTTTCCTTGGTGTCCTCCATGCCCTCTGGCTCTTACATTCTTTCTGCCTCCTCTTCCACAGGTCCCCTGAGCCCTAAGGGGAGGGTTTTGATGAAAACATACCATTTGGGGTTGAGTGGTCCAGCCAAGGCCTCTTACTCTCTGCACATTGTCTGGGTCTCTGTATCAGTTCCCATCTAGTACAGTAGGAAACATCTCTGATGGATCAGTGATGACACTGATGTCATGTGTGTAGCAGAATATTATTAGGAGTCATTTTATTGCTATGTTCCTTTATCATATCATAGTATTTGGCTTCCCCTAGGTCCATGGCTTCAGCGTGGGTTTCATCTCATGGAGTGGGCCTTTAGTCCAGTTAGATAGTGGTTGGTTGCTCCTACAGTGTTTGTACCGCTATTGCCGCAGCATATCATGGAGGTGGGTCATTAGTATAGATGGAAGGGTTTGTAGCTCAATTGGCATTTACCTTTCTCCTCTGGTAGCATACAGGGTCCAGTTCCATGACAATAGTCAGTAAGGGTGAAGTCAACATAGTTTTTTAAATGTATATGGAAACTAAATCCTAGACAGTAATTTCTCCAAGGCCCTTCGTAACAGCTAATCTTGGTTGTCAAACTGACTACATTTGGAATCAATTAATATCCAAACAGCGGGGCGCCCCTGTAAGAGATTTCTTGGTTGGATTATTTGAGGTAGGAGGACTCATCCTAAACATGGGCAGCACCTTCTGCTTCCATTCCACAAACAAGTACATGAAAGAAGGAAGCTTTTGATGTTTGCCTGCTTGTCCTAATTCTCACTGGAAAGCTCATCCATCCCATTGCTGAGGCATTAGAACCTACTTCCTCCAGATTCCAACATGGACTGAAGACCAGCAGCTCCCTAAGAATTATCCAGGACTCCCGCACAAATTGGGACTGCTGAGATGTTCAGTCTTGTGGACTGAACAACTACTAGATTCTTAGCCTCCTGTCAGAAGATAGCCATTGTTGGACAACCTCACCTGTAATCCACTCTAATTCCTCTTATTCTAGCATTTCTGTTCCTTTAGAGAACCCTAACTAATATAGCCCCACATAGTCAGGCTTAGAAATTAAAACATTGAGCAGAATTGCAGCTAGACCCCCTCTGGTTAAGCTGGCAGTCTGCAAATGCAGACCGAACCTAGGTCTCTCCATGCTGTCTCTGACTTCCAGCACATACTTACTTCTTCATATGCTTTGTGTGCATGGCTATCCTTTATCACACATAGTTCCTAGGCAGTCTCATAAAGTCAGTGTGTATCAGGGTAATACTAACTTACCGCTGGCTCAGACTATGTCTTAGTGATGGACATGATGGACTTATTTTGGATTCTGTATTTGTGGCTGGAAAAAGGAACACGAGCTGCTGACTGACATGGCATGAAATGGAAGGAGGAGAATTGTAGCTTCAGGTCACATGTAGGCATCTTTTCACATTCTTTCATTTCTGCCACTGTGTGGCTCCATTGTTTCCCATGGTGGCAAATATATTGCCAATGTCAGTCAAGAGGAGTCAGACAGGCAAAGCCACCAGAGTCTCACCGACCACTATACATACCCAGATCATGAAATGAAAGTTTTCCAGAAAGACAAATTGTATCTTAACATCTATAAGAAGACACATGCTGTGTTTTGCAAGCTTGCTGCCATCTGGATTCATTTGACAGAAGTATCCAAAGGCTCAAAATCCATACATTGATTCATTTGCTCATTTATTTTCCACATTTTCCCACTTTGCGTTTTTGCATCAAAACCTTTTGATTTGAAACACTAATTCCGTAAGCCTGCAAGCCGTCCTTCGATTCTCCAGTAAGCAGCAGGGTGCTCATCAAAGGAGTTAGCAATCTGATTTTTCCAAAGAATTCCCTTTTATGATCAGGCAACAGACGTTCTACGAATAGATACATAGTATTCATGGCTTATGTTTTCTAAATCCCAAATATTAAATATGGAGGGACTTTGAAGATAGAGTTTTCCTCATCTGGTAAGCACAGTTGGCTCTGTTGTTGGACAGACTTTGCATTTAGTCTAAAGTGAATCATTTTAGTCTCATTACTAAAATTCCTACGGCCTCTGATGGAGAGAGAAGATGTTGGAGATGTTGGTCGAAGTACACAAAGTTAACCAGGCAGAAGCAATAAGCTCAAAGGATACATTATATAGCATAGACACTAATCCAGAACAATGTAATGCATTGCTTGGAGAGCAGACTTGAAGTGCTCTTATCACAAATGAGTGTGCAGTGTGACAGTCCACATCTGGATTGTCTCTCCCAGAAGCTCACCTGTTCAAGACCTGACCCCAGGATGGCACAACTGGAAGGTTTTGGAGTCTTTTAAGAGCTGGGGTCTAGTGTGAGTAGTCAGGTCATTCGCCAGGCCAGAGAGGGAGCCTGGATTCTCAGAGGTGAAGCCTCTTCCGCTTCCTGTTGTCGCTTTCCAATCATGAGGTAAATACCATTTCTCTGACACAAGCTCCTTGTCATGATGTGAGTACTTCACCACAAGACCAAAAGCAACAGGACCAACTCACCATGGATTGAAACCTCCAAACCTGTAAGCCAAAGTGACCTTCTCATCTTTATAAACTGATTGTCTTAGATATGCATTATAACAGAAAGCTGACTACCACAAAATGTAAGATTAATTAGATTTTATAGTGTATATGTTTATCAAAACACCATGTCACATACCACAAATACACATAACTTTTATTTGTGGACTCAAAACAAAGACAACAATTTTGGAAATGAAAATAAAAATCCCACCTGCGGCGTGGGTGGGGGGACCCTGGGAGGAGGGGATAGAGGGGAAACTGTGGTCTGATGTAGTGCATGAGAGAAGAATAAAAGCAACATCGCACCTGCCGTGGCTGGTTCCATGCTTTTTGTTTCTTCTCTTAGCCTCTGCTTTATTATCTTCCCCATGAAGTGATTACATTCTCACTCCACCCCGCCCTGTGCTTGATGGTATTCCTGAGCAAGGAGGCAAAGGTGCTCAGCCTTCCCATAAAATGCCTGGACATTTTTAGCTTGGGCTCTCCTCACCCAGAGGAAGTCAGATGAGCCCTGGGGATGCCTGCTCTATCAACCGCCTCTCATTAAGATGTTCACTAGACAGTGACCACATTCCCCTGCATTTACATTTTTGCAAGGCCAGGCTAGGTCTGAAATAGCCATAAGATGGTACTAGACACCTTGAGCTGTTTCTTTCACTGGGCTGGCTTCTAGTTTAGTTTTTTTCCTTCCACTCAACAGACAACCATGTCAATGAGAAGGTGCTGGCCTGTCACATGATGTATTACTGTTTTTGAAGGACCTCTGCATTCTATTTGAATATTTCTTCAATAGCATACATGCTATGTCCAGTCCCCTGCCTCTTGAAAGCAGGAGTCTTTGCTCTACTAACAAAGACATATTATTTACTGCTCTAGAGGTAGCAGAGGATTGATCTCTCCAGCCAGGTACATGCACCACTTGCCCAGCAGCTGTTGGAATCACAATCACTTGCTTAGAAAATCCATCAGAATTAAAGCGAAATCTCAAAATTAATTTTATGCTTTTCATCTGCAACCTGGCTGCATAGACTCTTTGAAGTACAAAAAAAAAAAAAAAAAAAAAAATGCCTCTCTTGCTTAACCAGTCCTTTGAACCTCCTCCCTTCAGTAACAACAGCTATGAAAGCAATTGCCTCAGGAGTTATTCCAGGGACAACAGCCTCGTGGTATGGAGGTGGGCTTGACAGGGCCTGGCTTCTGCTAGCAGCAGGTTGGCTCAGAGAGTGACTTAGAACTTTTGACTCCTCATGGCCGTCCCAGCTCTGAAGAAGCAAACCACCTAGATATGGAAAATGGCGCCTCGTGGCCCTACTGAACACTGGTGAGAGTCTGGCCCAGTGCCCAGTCCTGTGAAGAGGCAGACAGTTTGCCGGACAGTGCCTGGAGCTTAGATGTTCCTCCCTGGAAGGGTGGATTGACTCCATCGTCTGGTCCTTGGGTGTCAGAGGAAGGTGTCTCCTCTCTTTTGTTTCTATACTTGACTCCATTCTGTGATAGCCGGCTTTGTCTCGGAACTTTTGAGATGCTTAGTTATCTTTTTCCATTGAGAATAGATTCTTTTCATACATATAGGCTGATTATGCCCCCCTCCCCAAACTCTTCCCAGATTCTTCCCACCCACCCAAATCCTGATCTTCTCTCTCTCTCTCTCTCTCTCTCTCTCTCTCTCTCTCTCTCTCTCTCTCTCTCTCTCTCTCCCCCCCTCTCTCTCTCCTTAGAAAACAAATAGGCATCTAAAAGTAAGAAAATTAGATAAAAACAAACAAACAGAAAAACCAAAGACCAAAGAAAAAGCACACGAAACACATATAGTTGCAGAGACACACAAATGGCCCACACGGAAATTCCCTAAAAACACACAATCAGAAACCCTAATATGTAGAAATGCTTAATGACCGGAAAGCAAACAGCCAAGGACAAACACTCACCAGCCACCTGTCAGGACTCTGGCCTCCACGGTGTCCCTGCACCATGATACCACATTGGCTGCATTCCCAGGCCTAGGCCCAGGGCTCTCACCACACAACACTCTGAGGGAACCCGAAAAGTATCACCCCAACATAGGCCTCAATGACATGAATATTTTCCTGTTGAAATAATTAAGCAGTAGCACATAGCAAAAGATCTCTTTGAACCTTATCACCTACTTTCTTCCTAAAACAGCGTGTAAACTCCTCTCCTCTTCTCAGCCCAGAGACGGAACCCAAAGAATCAACGAGTGTATATTACTCTGTTAGCATACCCCCTAGATTTACTCTGCCATGGATCCCCACCTCCAGAAGCCTAAACCTGCTTGTCATTTCCCTACATTTTATTGTTTCAGGGTGCTCTATAAATCAGGGTAACTGCTTTGAGTTACAGAGCTTTCTTTCTCATAACTCATAGTATTTGACTTAATGAGCTCGCCTGTGTTTTTCTTGTTAACCTGTCTTTTGTTACAAGGGTCTGTACCAATTACACACTTATGAGGGATGAGGAGAAATTGGATTTCCTCCTTATTACTTCAGTGGTTGCCCTCACTTTCCATCTCTTGTTCCCAACTGTGAGGTCTCCCCATTCCTGCTCTTCGTGATAGTATGGTTTCTCTTCCTTCCCGTTCTCCTCCTTGCTCCCTTTTTTCCTGTTCCTCTTCCTGCATCTCCTTCTTAGCCTCGTTGTCCTCCTCCTTAATCTCCACACTTCCATCTAACTCCGTTTCATTCTGATGACCCAATCACGCAAACCTGACACAGCCAACAGCCAGGACAAGGGCGGGGCCCTGGGAGTTTGCTCTGGTGTGTGGGGTCGTTTGTCTCCCGTGCGGTTTAACTCTGCTCTGTCCCATGCTCCCCACTGCCCCAGTAAATTCAAAGCTCTTCAAGGCCAGAAGCTGTGCCTTATTTTTGCTCTGATGCTCCCCCTATTGCTCAATGCTCTGCACACAGTGGGGGCCCCAGATGCTCCCCATACTGCTCAATGCTCTGCACACAGTGGGCATCCCAGAGTTGTCGCTGACAGATGGGTGTCATGAAAGCTTTCACGGCCTCATGAACCAATGAGCCACGGAGTGGCGTCATCACACCCAACATTCCTCTTCACCTCCAAAGTCCGGGCAGAAAGCCAAAAGCCACCCAAGATGTCATGATGATCTTATAATGACACACTATTTGTTTACAAGTCTCTTTAGGAGAACGTCAGTCTGTAGCCTTGGAAGTCTACTAGACATGTTGTATATTGGCCCTCCTAGGGTGGCTTGAGAGTGAGAAAACTCTCTAGAGGAAAGGAGCCATAGGGGGGGATGGGTCCTGCATTATGTGATCCTTGGTGACAGTCACCAACAGTGGATAGGGAAACCTCTCTCTCCCCTACCCCTGGAATCTGTCTTTGATTTCCTTGGCCAGTGATGGCCTTCCATTTTTAAAAAGCTCTTGTAGTATCCATTGCCTAGAGCATAAAAATTGATCTTTAGTATTTACAGTCAAGACTAAACAATGGAGGTCAGTGACAATGACGATATGACAGCAAAGCAGCTTCATGTCACTTATCTCCCAAGGGAGTTCAAAAGCGTCTTTCCCTCTTGGTCTTCACCTAAGAGGAGATGGCAATTAGAAGCAATGGCTCCCATTCCTGGTCAACAATGGGCTTCCCTTCTAGTCCCTGATGCTGAGTTTCCTCCTCTTTCAGCCATGGGTTTTAAGTAGATTAAAAACGTGAGCAGTATCATCCATCAAATGGTGATCAAATGTTATGCAGATCTGATATGTTTCCATGGAAATAACAGTGTGTGTGGGGATGGTCATCAAATGAAAACTTAGAATTCTGATTTTTTTTTCTTAGGTTTTGGTTGCTGACAGAGAGCCAGGTTTTCAGATAAGCTGAACAATCTCTCAATCTTTCATCTGAAACTATACTGTTGATCTAAAATAACAATCCCAGTGGTTTTAGTCACTCTTCTACTGCTGTGAAGAGACACCGTGGCCTATGCAACTCTTAATAAAGAAGACATTTAATTGGGGTCTTGCTCACAGCTTCAGAAGCATAGTCCATTATCATCATGGTGGGAAACATGGGAGCAGGCATGGCAGATGTGGTGCTGGGGAGTAGCTGAGAGCTACATCCTGATCTGCAGGCAGGAAGAGAGGACCTGGGCCTGGTGTGGTGGACTTTTGAAACTTCAAAGTGGCATACTTCCTGCAACAGGATTACACCCACTCCAACAAGGCCACACCTCCTAATCCTTCTAATCCTTCTCAAATAGTGCCACTCCCTGGTGACTAAGCATTCAAATAATATGAGCCTCTGGGGATCATTCTTAGTCAAACCACAATACCAGCCAACTATTACAGGTGGTTCCTACCTGTAATCCCAACACTTGGAAGGGCTGAAACAGGAGAGTTTCTGTGAGTTTGAGTGAATAGTGGTCATGAGGACAGCCTAGACTACAGAGTGAAACTTTGTCTCAAAATATAATATATAAAATAAAAAATTATAGTAAAAATCCTGTATTTTATTTTTTACAAACTTATATTGATCATCATCACTGTTATCTAATATACAGGCCAATATAAAGACACAGTTGTTGGCCCTTTATGACATACAGTCTTCTGAATACCCAGGTTCAAAGCTCATAGATTCCAGGAGAAGAAGTAGGGAACAAGTTACCTGGGCTCTCAGAGTCTCCATTCCTTATATAAATGGTAAGTTAGTACTAGTCCAGGGTGATTATGGCATTTATGATAGAAATAATAAGACATATTTAGGGTCACTGAAATGGCTCAGTGGATAAGGTGCTTGTTGCCAAGACTGGGAGTTTGACTCCCAGAGCCCACATGGTAGAATATTGGAACTGTCTCCAACAAAGTGGCTTCTGACTTCTACAGACAGACAGACACACATACAGAGAAAGAGTGGGTGATGAGAAGGGGGTGGGAGACACAGACATGGAGAGATACATAATAAGTAAAAAAATAAAATGTATGTTTTAATGAACTTAGTGTACCATAGTACACTGTGGGTGATTAATACATGTCCACTGGGCCCTGAAAAAAAAATAAATATATATCATTACACCTTGTTGACCAACACATATATTTCTGCTTCGGTTCATAGCCAAATTCATCAATGTCCTCACCAAGCTTCGAGCAATGTAGTATTTTAGCATTCAGTTGTAATCCCTGACTCCAAATAAACTTCAAGACAAATATTAGTTTCCTCCTTCTGCTGTAATAAGTCACCAATGCTTATTGAAACCACACAGGCCTATCAGCTCACTGTTTCTGTAGGTGAGACATCCTAGCTGGATTCTCTGCTCAAGGTCTCCCATATTTGAAGTAAGTGTCCACTGCAGCCATCCTTCACCGTCTGAGTTCCCAGTCCTCTTCTGAGCTTGCTGATTGCTGGTAAAGTTAATACGATTTTCCACATGGACCCTGCCCTCCCCCGCCACACATACACACACATTTTCTGCCAGAGATGATATATCAGGACTTTCTTATGCTTGCAATCTTTTTGACTTCTGCAGTGAGCTAAGATGATCTTTGTTTTCAAGGGCACATGTGACAACAGGTTCAATCAGATCATACAGGTTAATTTCTACTACAAGTAACTAGGACTTCTGCAGGGATATTTCTACCAGGTGTTATAGTGTATTTAGGAGTATGACTTTGGAGAGTGAAGGTCAGATGAAGGTCATGAAAGCCAAAGTTCTATGGAGCTCATTAGCGAAGTAGAAAGCCATTTTTCTTTCCCTGCTATAAATAGGGATCTAAAAACTGTCTGAAATAACTACTTCACCTAAACGTTCAGGGACAGAACCACAACCACGGTCCATCTTCTGGTATACCTGGGGTTACATGCCAGACATGTTACCTACTGTCCTACTTAGCTTTAACTGCCAATTGGATACAGCCTAGAGTCCTCTGAGAGAGACTATAGATCAGGTTGGCCCATGGGCACATCTGCATGGGATTGGCTTGGCCTTTAATTGATGTAGGCGGGCCCAGCCCAGCTGTGGGCAATACTATCCCTAGGCAGGTGGCCCTGAACTGTACAAAAAAAGCTAACTGCATACAAGCCAACGAGCCAGCTAGAAAGCTGCATTCCCCCATGGTTTCTGCTGGACTTCCTTGGCTGTGAGTGAGTTCCTTGGTTAGAGGTAATGCTGGGTGGGATATCAAGCAAGCCTGCCTTCAAGATTCTGGTCAAGTTTCTACCATGACTTCCCTTAATGATGGACCGTCAACCTATAAACTGAAATAAACCCTCTCCTCTCTTAAGTTGTTTTTGGTCATGGTATTTGTCACACCAACAGAATGCAACTGGAACACCTAGTATCCCTAAGTTGTTTACCCTTCAAACATGTCGTCACCCTCAATATCAAACGCTCACTTTCTCACTGGCCGCCTTTTACGTTGATTCGATGGTATTGAAAGTAAAACTCAGAAAATAAAAAGTACCAGTGTTTTCTAACTTTTGACTGTGGCATTGTTCTACACACACACACACACACACACACACACACACACACACACACACACATCACAGACTAGAGTTTCCTCTTTGGAGAAACTCACAATGGAAAGAGATTTCAAAGGCACAAGTGATCCCTGGCAGATAGGCTTCCCAGATCTAGTGAAACTCCTAGAGAACCACATGCTCCCTAGAATATGTTTCTAAAGTCATGGGGCTAATGAAATTCCACCAGTTCTCTCAGCTTCAAAAAGCTGAGAGATGTGTGGGAATGATGAAAGTCCCCAGTCAGGTGAAAGGTCAAAGTCCTGGGCTGCATGGACAATGCAAAAAAAAACCCCTGGACCTTGTGTAAATCATCAGGCTGCAAGAGACATGTGCTGGTGGGTTACAGGGAGGTGAGCACATTTAACTGGGCATGAGATGACATGCTGGTTAGGTTTTGTCAACCAGACACACACCTAGCCATATCTAAGAAGAGGACATCTCAACTGAGAAATTGCCTCCATTGAACTGGCCTGTGGGTATCTCTGTGGACAGTTTCTTGATTGCTGATTGATGTCACTCTGGGTTATGCCATCCCTAAGTGGAATGAAGTTAGCTGAGCAAGCCAGGGCAATGAGCCAGTAAGCAGCATTCCTCCATGGTCTCTTCCTCAGTTCCTGCCTTGAGTTCCTGCCTTGGCTTCCCTCCATGATGGACCTGTAAGCCAAAAAAAACTTTTTCCTCCCTAGGTTGCTTCTGGTCATTGCTGGGACCTGTACTGCTTTGGAGTAGAGCTGACAAAGTGAAGGAAAGGATAAAAACATAGATACACATATGAAAGAGCTGGGATCACGTGGGCCATGGGCTCTGATGGAGATGGACGCAGTGTGTTTATTATATACATCTGGACCAAAGTCCTGGGTTTATTGTGTACTGATGAAGGAGGAGGCAGGTTTGGCTAATCTCAGTTGGATGTCTCTACTGGGGAGCAGTCTCCAGTTGTAAACATCTGGGAGGAGGAAGCTAAGGTCCACACTTTCTGCACACACTGCACATTGACCAGGTGAAGGCTTTGTAACTTCCCTGAGCCTGTCCCAGGAATGAATTTACCATTCCCATAGTCTAAGGTTTGGGGGTCCTTGACATGGCTGTGTTCACATCAACCACACACCTTCACTCCAGACTTCGTGAGCTCCTCACAGGTCATGATGCTTAGAACAACAACAGAAAGCAAACTAAGACAGAAGGGGGGAAAGTATCAGCTTCTGATTCCTGCGAATAATAGAGGGAGGGAACACACTCAGAAATGTTACAGATAAAGTTGTAATGAAATGGAAACGTCCCCAGAAGTGATGAGTTGCGTTTGCACTGTCATTTTCTCCAGGTAGGTCAAGAAACAAAACTTAAATTGAAAATGTGACCTACTTCAAAGGAAACATCCCCTAAGGTCCCAGCCCTGAGTCCTCCACGCCCACTTCAAACAGTGATGTTCCACAATCACGCTCTGCCGCTCCTTGGGGAAAGGATTTGGGGTTATGAATCTGCTTGATTGTAGCTTCCTGGGAAAGTGACTTTGCCTCTGGCTGCTCAGTATATCCTCAGATGGGTGGAATCTTTCATGCGTTGTTTTCTAGACAGTACTTCATTCTGTCACAACACAAGCATCAGCTAAATCACCAAGAGCACTTGCACTTTGGCTTATCATGTGATCACTCTTGCTTACTTCACAAATGTTCCATTGACTCAGGAACTGCTACCTCCAAGGAAAAGCCCCCTTTCCTAGGGCACCGCCTATGCTTCCCTGAGGTGTTATATATGAGCTAGATCACCCAGGCTAGAGACTGAGTCACCCCATGCCAACTAACACTCCATGAGAGAGACAGACAGTGTGCAAGATGGCTTGGGGTTACAAAAGCAGCCCCAGTGATAACTCACAAATCTGTACAGTGTATGTGTCATGGTAGACCAGTTGCTTTATAAGCAAGTGGCCAATGACAGCGTGTCAAAAGACAACAACACTAGTTACTAAGCATTCTGGATGCTTCTCCCATGGAGACTGAGCGACCCAGGCTCCATCTGACCTTTCCTCATCCTTACATTCCCAATATTCTTTCCATTCAACTGGTAGATAAAGAAAAAGAAGTGATCCACCATTTCTGAACTGTGTGTCAACCCCTGGGGGTGCTACCATGACCTCATAGAGTGTCACAAGATATTCCACATTTTACAGGAAACCTAGCAATAGTGAACCTCTTGCCAGACTCTGCAAAATGACTTGCTTGAGGTGGATTTACTGTTTCACCAATAAATCATGCTACATTAATTTTGATAATGCTATATCATTTTGAATCTGAGTTTTCAACTATTACTGTTATAAAAAGTAAGTGTCACATGAAAATCAGTGTGGGCCAGGAAAGGAGGTAGTGGTATCCAAGGTGATTCCCTGGTTTAAGGATGTATGCATACTTAAAGAGGCATATACATCCCATTAGTAAGTCATTATGGTTCCATAAAAATTAAATAAAAATATCATTTGGCTTTTAATTGGCAAGTACTTTTTTCAGAGTTGGCATTATGTTTTTAATTAAAACAGAATTACATGTTTCCTCTTTTCCTCCCTCCAGCCCCTCCCAGTCACCCTTCCTTGAACCCCCTCCCCTACCCCCTACTCTTGAATTGATAGCCTTCTTTGACTATAGTATTTTCTGTGTGTACACAAATATATGTAAATGCAGCCTTATGAGTTCGTTCTTGTTGCTTGTGTGTGTATATGGTTGCAAAGCTGGCCACACTGCACTGGACAAGCAGTAGAGGCTCTCATCCCTGGGAAAG